>NC_044311.2:123179256-123493802 GCF_007474595.2 Lynx canadensis
CTCTCATTCTTTATAAACTGATTTCAAACAGAGAAAGATCTTCACCAATCATCTCAGATAGAGATTCTGGAAACCTCTGAAACCTTTTATTAAGATGCACCTTCAGTTGGCTAAGTATCCAACTTCAGCTCAGGTCATAATCTCAATTTGTGGGTTCAAGCCTAATATTCGGCTCTCTGCTATCAATGTGGAGCCTGTTTCAGATCCTGTCTCCCTCTCTCTGCCCCTTCCCCACAGGCACTCTCTCAAAAATAAAATAAAAGTATTAAAAAAAAGATGCATTTTCTCTGGGCCTATGTGTTCCAGTTTCTTTTCTGGTGCTTATCGTCTCTTGCACTTTCTAATGCCTGTCTATAATACTGTAGGTTCTCTGGACAGCAATAAGCTACTGAGCTCTCTTTTGTTCTCAGCAAGTCCCAAGGCATCCAAAATATGCTGATTCCTTTGCAGTTCTCTGAGTCAGACAAGACAAACCAGTCCTTCTGGCAGCTTACTGAAAAGCTGGAATGTGGCTTGTATGCATGTATATATCACTCTTCTTTTTGTCTTCCAAGGGAGAAGCCACAAGCTGGATGCTTTCTGATTGCCCTGCACTGTGCCAGTGTTAGCGAAGGGCTGACACGGTTGAAATCAAACAGCTTTTCTTACCTATTTCATTGTGGCTGTTTTGGGCTTTGAACTTGCTAGAGGTATTGCTGCTTCTTAAATGGTTTTTGGAGTTCTCCTAATGGTTTGTTACACCATATATTGACCAGAGTCATGATCTCCGTGGGGGAATGAGATCTTGGTCTTCCTCTTCCACCATTTTAACCTCACTTTCCACTTACAACTGATTTTTCACAAATGCGCAAAATCAGTTCAAGAGAGGAAAGATGATCTTTTCAACATATGGTGCTGGAGCTATTGGACATTTTCAAAATAGTAAACATGAACTTAAGTCTCATATCTTATTTAAAAATAAATCATTGGGGTGCCTGGGTGGCACAGTCGGTTGTGTCTGACTCTTGATTTCAGCTCAGGTCATGATCCTGGGGCCATGGGATTGAGCCCCAAGTCAGGCTCCACGTAGAGTGTTGAGCTTAACATTCTCTCTCTCTCTCTCTCCCCTGCTCACACTCTCTAAAATAAAAGATGAATAAAATAAAAATAAATCATTGTTATGGACCAAAGGGTTTTGTACCTCCAAAAATAAAAAAAAACCATATTTTGAAATATTAACCCACAATATGATGGTATTAAGAAGAGGTAACTTTAGGGGGCATCGGGGTGGCTCAGTTGGTTGAGTGACAAACTTCAGCTCAGGTCATGATCTCGCGGTTCATGGGTTCAAGCCCCATGTGCGGGCTCTGTGCTGACATCTCAGAGCCTGGGGCCTGCTTTGGATTCTGTGTCTCCCTTTCTGTCTGCCCCCTCCCCTGCTCACGCTCTCTTTCTATCTCAAAAATTAAAATAATAAAAACATTAAAAAAAAGAAGTGGTAACTTTGGGAGGTAATTAGAATTAGATGAGGTCATGAAAGCAGGTCTCTCATGAATAGAATTAGTACCCTTATATTAGGAGACATGAGAATGCTTGTTGCCCTCTGTTGTCTGCCACATGAGGACATAATGAGGAGTGAGCAGTTTTCAACCAAAAAGAGGTTCCTCACTAGGACTGAACCATGCTGATTCCCGATATTGGAATTCTAGCCTCCATAACTGTGAGAAAAAATTTCTGTTGTTTTTAAGTTACCTAGTCTGTGGTATTTCTGTAATAGCAGCCTGAACAAATGGAGACAGTCTTGTAATTAAACAAAATGTAAAACTAAAACTTAGAAAAAATATAGGAGAAAGCTAGGGCTAAGCAAAGAATTTTTAGAGACGAACAAAAACCATGATTTATAAAAGGAAAATTTGATAATTGGGACTTTCAAAATTTAAAATTCTGCTCTGTGGACGACTCTTTAAAATGAAAAGGCAAGCTCTATACAAAAAGAGACTATTTGGAAACTACATATTTAACAATGGACAAGTATCTTGAGTAGAACAAGCCTGTCAAACTCAATAGTAAAAATAAAGCAAACAATGCAATTAGAGAATGGGCAAATAATATGATGGGATGTTTGCAAAAGAAGATATAGAGATGGAAAATAAGCGAATGAAAACATGTTCAACAAGATTCACCATTCGTGAAATGAAAATGTAAACCACAGTGAAGTATCACTGCGCAGTTATCAGAATGGCTCAAATGAAAAATAGTGACAATACCAAATACTGACAAGAATACTGGAAAACTGGATTATTCATACATTTATGGTAGGAATGTAAAACGTTACAGCTACTCTAAAAATTTGGCAACTGTACAGTGGCTCCAATACAATTTGTTGAAAATCAGTTGAATAGATATCCATGGCTCTGTTTCTATACTCTTTATTTTGATCCATTAGTCTATACAAATATACTATTGCTAATGATTCACTGTCTTGATTACTTAAATGTAGAGTAAAATTTGAAATCAGATTGTATGCTCTTCTACGACTATTTCTTTTTCTGCAAAATTGTTCTTTATTATTCTAGTTTGATTGCATTTGCATATAAATGCTAGAATTTTAATTGGACTATATTGAATCTACAGATCTACCTGGGGAGAATGGACATTTTTAATACCATTCAGTCTTCCATTTTATGAAAGTGATATATTTCTCCACTTACTAAGGTCTTTATTTCCTCATAATAGTGCTTCCTGGTTTTCAATATGTAGGAAATATACCTTTATTTTCTCAAATTTATTGCAAAGTTTGTTCTATTTTGCTATTATAGTAAATCAAATTATTTATTTTTTTTTGAAGTTTTTTTTATTTTAGTTAGTTAACATGTAGTTTAATGATGGTTTCAGGAGTAGAATTTAGTGATTCCGAACTAACATAACAGTTAGTGTTCATCACAAGTGCCCTCCTATAATTTCTATTTCTGATTGTGTCTTTTTATTTATTTACTAATAAATCTACTACCAAATCTTTTCACACATTTATGTGTATCACAGTTGACAATGTATGTCATATCCCTTCAGCTAGAGAAAACTGGGTTTTTTGGTTTTTTTTGCAGTGCATGCTGGTGTGCTGGCAATAAATTCTAATTTTTTATGTAAATTTTTTTATGTAAAAATGACATCATCTTGCTTTTATTTTAATAGATAATTCCACCAGATAAAGAAATTGTGGTTGGCAGTAATAACAATAACAATAGCATGCTGAAAATAACTAATCTCAATATTATAGATATAACTTCTCATTATTGTATTTTCAGCACATTGAATATGTCATTTTTATGTCTTCTGATCTGAATAATGTCTGATAAAAACTCAATCATTAATTATGGTGTTTCCCAACATACACAAAAAAAGTATATTGTTTTTCTATAACTGTTTAAGAGCTTCTCTTAGGTTTTTAGTACATCTATTATCATTTTTGTGTTTTCATTTACTTGTTAGTTTTTGAGCATCTCTAATCTCTAAGTTCATGTGCTCTGAAAAATTTGTGAAATCTTTGGCTCTTTATATTACTTTTTTCTCCTCTTTTCCTTTCCTGAGACTTCAGTTATATATATTAGATACTTGACAGTTCCTTACATGTCTTTGAGGATCTGTCAACTTTTTCTTTCATCTCTTTTTCTCTATATTCTTCAGGGTGTGCAATTTTTTTACCTGTTTTTAAGTTTGCTGATTTATTCTGTTAACTAAAATCTGACCTTAAGCCAGTCATGTTAATTTTTCCTTTACAATTATGGTTACTTTTCAGCACTTATTTTTGAATAGTTTTCATTTGTCTGTTGAGATTCCCCATCTATCCACACATCAAAATCAGTGTCCGTTAATTTTGTACATATGTTCCCCACAATTCTCTGAACATATTCATATGATAGTTGCTCTAACGTTTTCCTCTGTTGAATTCAATCTTTCTCTTTTCCTTGCTGTAGCTATTTTGGTTGGAAAATAGGTATTACAGATCCTGGATTGCTGTGGCACTTGATTCTGTTTTGTGCCCTCTGTGGTCTTCTTGCTCTTAGGAGATTTAAGCCTGATTCTCAGAAATTCTATCGGTTTCAGGATCTGTCTGCTGGCACCTCAAACTTATAAAGCTTCTACTGTCTGTTGCCTCGGTGGTACACAGCTGGGAATTGCACTCAGTTAAAAAACAAAACAAAGCAATAAAATCTCAGATTTCACTCAGTACAACTCTACTTTTAAAAAGTAAATTCCTCATTTTTCTTTTGCCTAAATTTTGCTGTCCATCCTGCTGTCTTAATCATGAATCTGTAGTGTAGACGATAGCCAGGAATATGGATAAGTTTATGTACCAAGTTTAGATCTTTCTGCCATCCCCTAACGGCCACACTTTGTCCTTTAACTTTTCAGTTATTCTTTTAACACTAAACCTTTCTTGCCAGCCTCTTCAGTTGATAAAGATGAAGTTCCCTTTACTCATTTTGTAATAAGCCTTGGGGGGCTGGAGAGAGCACTCAGGCCAGGAAAGACACAGACTGCAATTCTCACCATCTTCTAGTTGCCGTATTTAAAGATAACTCTAACTCTATTCTTCTTACTGATTTCCAGTTTGTTTTAAAGTTTTTATGCGGGAGGGAGTCAAACTATCATTGTTATTGGACAAATCTCTACATATAACATTTTCATGCCAAGAAAAAAATTAATCCTCATATATATTGATGTAGCAATATTAGGAGAATTTTCAGTTAATATAGTCTTCTGAAAATGGAGAGGGAAGATGGGTGAGTTCTATAATTTACTATTAAAATTTACTATGAAAAATAAAAAAAAAGAATTTATACATTACATTCAACCTAGTACTATTGAGTCTTTAGGTTCCCTGACTGAAAGAGAGACACCTCAGCTGGGAGGCCGTGAGAGCTTCTCTATAGATACTATGTGCTAATTTCCATTCTTCTCCCTATGGTTCTGTAGGCTGAAGTCTGGAAATATTACCTTATGCCTATTACCGCAGACATCTCAAGATCTACAGTGAAAGCTATATTATATTGAAGTCAGCATATAGATAGGAAAAGAAAGGAAATAAATCATTTAGACATTCTTCTTCTCTAAAGCTGCCTCCCCATTCACTGCTTTCTCTTTCCCAAGTCCTTTGGCAATCTTTTTGCAAGTGCACCTAGTGTGTTTCCCATTCCTAACTCGCAACACCTTTTGTTTCCTCAAAAGTCCTTGTGGAAGCCATAAGATTGTATCTCTTAAATTTCTAACTGCAGAAAATGCATTCAAGCGATAGCTCTAGCTACTGCACTTTGATATTATTACCATGTTCACACTGAAGACATGTGTCCCATCGGCTGCTTTCAGCTAATGATTGAGCACAGAAGAGATGCTAAGGTAAGTCCATTCCTAGGAAACCCAGGACTTCTCTGATAAGCAGCTTTGACTCAAGAACTCTGTAATGGCTCTGCTGAATTCTTTTATGCCTGCAGTGCATTCTAAGAACCTGCCAACCCTCCTTCTTTCTTTCTCCTTTTTCTTACAAGGTCAAACCTGAATCACAGTATAAAGACTTTCATAACCTCCCCGGGCTCCCTCCCTGTAGTCTCTAACATCTATCTTGAACGCCTAATTCTGTCTTAGTGTCTGCTTCTTGAAGGATCCAAAATAATGCAGACCTTGATCTAGGCCAGCAGGCCTGGAAATATTCTTCTAATAAGGTGCATTTTAATTATTATGTTAACTTGTTTTCTTCTCTCTCATCCCCCACATACAGTTAAAAAAAAAAAAGAAAGTAGAAAATAGAATTAATGAAGTGACTAGGAGGGGGAACGTTTTTATCTTTCCAAAATACTGACAATGAAATCCTCAGAATGCTATGTTATTTGTTTAATTTTAGAAAAATGTTAGGACACTTTTAAGGGAAAAAAAGCTCTGTTGGAAGTGAATGATCTACATGGAAAATAGACTGGTCAAATCCTAAAGTTTAAGGATTAAAAAAGCGAGATGCTTATGGCACTTGCCATGAACTAAGATATACCCTATTTCTTTGATCTTAAAGGGTACAGTGAAATATTTATCCTTCAGTTATTTGTTGTTTCAAGTTAATCTTGGCTGTTTCCTTACTGACTTGTCAAAATTAATCATCAAGAACCAAGATAACTCTGAACACAGATATGAACCTGGCACCCAAATACTGTTTGTGTTTGATTAAAAAGTGATCAGCCCCAGGGGCTCAGTGGGTCAAGCGTCAGAGTTCAACCCGAGGTCATGATCTCACGGTTTGGGAATTCAAGCCCCTCACAGGGCTCTGTGCTGACAGCTCAGAGCCTGGAGCCTGCTTCAGATTCTGTTTCTCCCTCTCTTTCTGCCCCTCCCTCGCTTGCTCTCTTTCTGTCTCTCTCTCAAAAACAAATAAAAACATTAAAGAAAATTTTTTAAAAAGTGGTCAGCCCCAGATGTTCCAGATTATAATTATGTATTTTAAGAGTAAAATAATTTTGCAGACAATTCAAGACAAAAAAGAATATATTTCTAGATCTATAGGTATACAGCAACCATAATTTGAAAATCAATGGCTTAAAACTGAGACCATTTTAAATCCAAACTCTTAAGTATCTGGCTATCACCTCCTTTTCCAACCTCAAGTCATTGAAGTGAAAAGGATGGAAGTTTTTGAGATAAGAGTTTTTCCCATTGCATATAAAATAAGTGGAAATATATTATAAATACCTGAATAAAGGCTGCACTCATATATAATCTATAATAACAATTGCTATTTTCACTTACAAATAGATTTTTTTTTAACTGGGCAAAGCAGTTGCAGATCATTAAGATACAATGGTTGGAATACCAGATAGGACAACAGCAGGAACCAAATCCCAGAATAAAAAAAAAAAAAAATAGTAGCTTCTAATTTTTAGAACAATTATATCTTAGACTATAAAATCTATGTTTTTTCAAACTAAATATGTTATATGGAAGACATCAAAGGAGAGTATTTATTAGGTCTATTGCACAAAAAGTTAGCAATAAATTCATTTTTCACAAAAACACATTTGTAAAGTCTCCATAAAGAGATGCTTTCTAGTAATATATGGATGTTCAAGCACACAGTATGTGTAGGTATAATATATGTTAAATAACTTATGCTATATTATTAAGATTATTATTTTGGAGGGCATCCCATTAAATTCAAGACAATTAGTATCCAAGGTGTTAATATTGCTGAAAGGGAAATAACACACTTTAGTTTTAATTTTGAAAATGTGCTGTAAGATTTGATATTTTAATTGCATGAGATGGTTGAGATTTTATAGAACAAATTAATTGTGAGTGCATTTTTACCTGTAATTACACAAGTTTCTTTCTCTCATGAACAATGAAAGGACAGAGATGTTTAAATGTCTAATGTAAAAACAAAGATATCTTTCCTCAAACCCTAAATAGCATTATCCAGTGTTCAGACCAAGTAAAAGGTCAGGGGAACATCAGGTCAAATAAATCTTCACAAAAATATTTATCATTAGAGGCTGGAAACTATTTCATTATCTTATGAAAATATATCATTTATATTTTGCCTTATCAATACACGAATGGAAGTTTTCAATAAGGCCAATACATTTCAGATACTTATTACTGGTATTTTACCATTTTTCACTTAACACTACGGCAATAACTCTAAAACCTTCTTTTGGTTTAGTTTTTGTCTTGTTTTACTCTTCTTATTTTGAGGGCATTTTAACTGAGAGAAAATATATTTTCACATTTGGACACGTACTCTTTACTCAAGTACTCCTGAGCAATATACATTTGGAGATGTGGATTTCTGGGCAAGGAAAGAAATAGCTATGAAATTAATAAAAATAATTGGGTGAATTTTCTTGAAGTCTTATTCAGCTGTAGATATGACAGCTCAGTTCACTTGGTGCAAACATAGCCAGCAGTGGTGGCTATATTACAAGGTCTGATTCAGATTGATAACTCAAAGAATCTAAGGCAGTTCAACATTTATTTTAGAAATATCAAAAGCAATTAGGTCAAGAGTTGAGCATTTCATTAAAGCATAGTCTGTTTGAACTTTTTACACACATAAGGAAAGGATCTGCAATCAATAGATATCTATTTTATTAAGCTCTGGAAATTCCTGCTGAGTTTGGTAATCAGAAAAAAAGAAAAATTAGAAAATAGAAAAGAAATTTGTAATTATCAGACCACATTTTAGGATACGGAGTTCTTTATTCACTCTACCCTCATTTTCTTTTCAGTGAAGAATGGATTAAAGGGCATGGCATAAAATCCAATATAGGAAGATATGTTTCTGTAAGGCAAAATGTTTATCAATACTAATGTTATCTTAGCAACATCCTATTCTGAAGTACTTTAAAAAAAAAACTTATGTACTATGCCTGGAGGACTAAAGGAACTGGAAAATTGTGTTGTGATGACCCATCTTCAAAAGGGAGGCTGGATAACTGAGTTCCAACGTATGGTCATGTAAAATTCTATGACAGAAATGTGCAGAATCATAGAAAAATGGAGTTGCAAACTCAAAGGAAGGCAAAGCATAAGGAAAGAGAAAAACACTAGAACAGATAACCTTCTAGATATCCTGTTCTAGAACAAATTTCTAAAGCCCCTATCAACTAAAATTCCATCTATGGGGTGGGGGGTGGGGTGGGAACACATGCTCTGTATCAGGCACTCAAGTTTTTGTTTTGTTTTTTGTTTTGTTTTGTTTGTTTTGTTTAGCTGGAAATTAGAAGTGGAATTTATGGCAAATGACTATTTGTATGTCCTTAAGATGATGCAGGGCACAAGAACACTTAAGTATATAGAGAGTATAATCTTATCCCATAAGGTTAATAAGTAGGCCTGAATGAAAATGAGCCAGTATTGCTCTACCATGCAATGTGTGCCTAGCAGTAAAGTACAAACACAACTAAAGTCAAGACCAGTAATCATAATGTGGAATTCACCTATTAGGAAACAGATGATACCAGATACTGGATGAAACTAGATACAGATGATACTAGATACTAGAGATACTGGAAGAGCATAAATCTCAAGAAGAATCTTTCATCAGAATGCTGGAACTCTTTACTGGGAAAGATATGCCTTTACCCTCCTGGAGAGAGTACTGTGTATAACTATAGGCACTTCTGTGGAATTAGTAAAGAAGTTAGGTTGTTTTCATGTTTTAATTTTTTATTACTTTTAATGGTTATTTATTTTTGAGAGAAAAAGAGACAGAGTGCAAGCAGGAGAGGAACAGAGAGAGAGGGAGACACAGAATCAGAAGCAGGCTCCAGGCTCTGAGCTGTCAGCATAGAGCCAGATGAGGGGCTCAAACTCATGAACTGCGAGTTCATGACCTGAGCCGAAGTCAGATGCTTAACCTACTGAGCCACCCAGGCTTCCCAAAAGTTAGATTGTTTTTAAAAAAGAAAGGAAGTCCAATAAGAAATAGATGGAATGGGTGGGAGAGCTCAGCACAACTTCCAGTCCAGCTTACTCTGCAACATTCAGTCACCGTCTGGGGTAAATTGCAGGTCAAGCAATGCAGCCTGCGCGGGGCATTACTGCGAGATGAACAGGATTGAATGTGCTAGGGACATGTTACAGGAATTAAATTATCAGCAAAATGCAGGTGGTATTTAGAGCATTTATAGGGCCCATCTTTGAGAAGTTGCACGAAGCAAAACACAAGGAAATAAGTTTATCTGGGCCTGGTGGGTTCCTGATCCTTAACCAGTGTACAAACACTAAGAAACAGTAAGTTTCTGAATAGCCTGGGGAATGATGATACTTCTGCTTTGGGAATGAGGTAGAAGCTTCATCATGGATAGTAGAGAATTGCTAGAGCAGGTTTAGAAGAATACCAAGCAAGTGCCACTAGAACATACCTATGGACTGACTGGCAAATATTTTACTGTCAGAGTCCTGAGACCTGCATACTATTCCCCACTTCCCCATATACACTCAGGGCACATACATCTCTCCATGGGAATAACAGTCATGTTAAAATTAACAAAGGCCAGTAGAAAGATATGGAAATATTCATGACTTAAGTCAGGTTTGGCAGATTAAGACTTGTGGAGTAAATGTGATCTGGTATCTTTCTGAAATAAAATATATTGGAACATAGACATGGAATTTTATTACATATTGCCTATGGATGCATTTGGGCTGCAATGGCAGGGCTGAATAGCTATGACAGAGATAGCACAAATCTCTAAATCCTAAAATAATTACTATCTATCCCTTTACAGAAAAAAGTTTGCCAACCATGCATAATATGGTAGAGTCACACAACAGGTTAATGGTCAACAATAGAATTCACACCTCAGAGATTTAATACTCATGAGCCATGGTTGGGCTCTTAATCCAAAAGGCAGTGGAGCGCTAAGGTGGGCTTACTGGTATAGGCATAAGATGTTGATAAGGATACCATGTTTTTGCTTCCTAATTATTAATTCTCAAGAGGGAATATCAGCTGTCCTTGACCTAACTGGGGATGGGAAATAAGGAAGCATATGGGGAGCATCTTACCTTGCACACAACTAAATTAAAGAGCAATATCTAATCAACAGGTAATACCCACATCGGCAGGTAATAAAAGTAATGTAACATACTGCTTTGAGTCTGCTTTCAATAGCTATACCAACTCAGAACTCAGTGGTTTCAAACTTCCAATCATTAATTTTAATCATGGTTCTGTGAATTTACAATTCGCTCTGGGTTCAGCTAGACAATTCGCTGATCTCATTCATGTGTCTTTTTACAACTGAGGGTCAGTGGCCTCTTTCTTTCCCTGATGGTCACCTGTGATGACTTGGTTAACTGGGATGCATACTCTTAACCTTCCACAAATTAACCAGGGTTCATTCACATAGTTATGATCACAGGATTCCAGAGGGAAAGCAAAACTCAAAGCTAAGGCACTTATAAATCTTTGCTTCCATTAAGTTAGCTACTGTTCTGTTGATCGATAACTAAAATGGCCAGCAAAGAATAAATATGGGTGAGAACCACTCAAAGACATAGATTATTACAACAATTTACCACACAGTGTAGGTCTAATAAGATACCAAAAGTTGTAAACTGATTACAGGAACCTGGTTTTAAGGTGTATAAAAGTCAGTGGGATTTACCCATTGAGGAACTGACAGGATATGGGGGATCCACATAGGTCAATAGAGTAAACATCATGATATGATTATTAGAGAACCCTTCAACAAATCAGGGAAAAGTGTCTCCCTCATACTGAGAAAGGGGAAGGAGTTGGAAAGGAACACTGACAATATGTTCATCGAGGTGTTTGGGACACTATCTTAGGTCTGAGAGGCAGAGTTCTGTCCTGAATCCCTTAATCTAGAGGCAAGTTCAGAAATTCTGCAAGGAAAACAGTGTTATAAAAATAGGAATGAATATTCTGAAGCAGATGGAGATGGTGACATTGAAAGTGAAAGAGCAGGAGCAAAGAACAGAGGATCCACTGTTATCACAAATGATAAAACTATGCTGAGTGGCCTAGGACACCTTCTTGTACTCCGGACACACCTAGTGAATGGCACATATATTACCCTTATTCTGATTTTATGTATAGTAATCCAAATACTCAAGGGAAATTTGTCTCCACCCTAGAATTACTGAAGGATTTAAAATTTGTTCCCATGAGGGCAGCATATGAATGATTATTCCTTCAAATTTAGTTATAAAGGCCACACACAAAGTAGAGGGAATAATCCAGGGGATGGGCAGGGGACTAAGGAAAAAAGAAAAAAAAAAAGAGGGTTGCAGGCCAATTTAGAGTAGAATGTTAAGTTCTCCTCCAAAAGCTACTTGGAAGCGTATGAAAAAAAATTAACTATTAGTTGTAATTATTTTCTGCTTGCATGTATCATCAATGATAAGACTGAAGTTCAGAGATAAATTTGGTCTAGGGCTACACACATAATAAAATATTATAAGCACTTACTAGCTACTATTCACGTTTTTTTATTAACATATCTAGGTTCCTGCCTTTACAGATTCTGATCTAGTCATTGTGGACTGACATCCAGGAGCCTGTGATTATTTTTAAAATCAACCTGGGTAATTCTAATGTGCTGTCATTTTAATTAATCCTTATTACACGGTATTCAGGAAACACTGGTATTCCATTTTAAAGGTGTGAAAACTGAAAACAGAATGAGCTAATGAGGTGCCCCAAACAAACTAGTTTAATATAGAACTATCCTTCATTACAGAATTAGTAAGCATCAGAGTCAGGATTTGAACCAAGGCCACCTGATTAAAGAGCCTTGTCTACTATTCTCTCTCCTGACCAGAAGTGTTTATCTCAAAACTTTTTTTTTTTTGGTTGTTTTGACTGTATTACTTTCTGAAAATCAAGGCCTAGACTATTTTAACATTTCATAATACATGTCTGAATGATGGATGCTGTCTGTTTCCTTTCTGGCCAGGATGGGACTAGGCACTGAAAATCTGGAGATCCTCAGCCTACAGCTTCAGTCATCTGGTCTCTATGGCAGTATTGCAGAAGGGGTAATATGATAGCAACCCAGGCAGCCGGGAGGCTTTGGATTTCAGGGTATTGCCCAGATCATAGATTATCAGTGTGTAGCCAAGACTGTGAGTCTCAGAATGACCTTAGAAGTTATACCTGCAAAGCTAGACAAAACATTGGAAACATACAGAATTCAACTGGATACCATTTTAATGTTCATAAGGCTCTTTTACGTAAAATGACAAAATAATGAAAGAAGCATAAACAGGTTATGTATATCCAACCAGTTATTAGAGATAATAGGATTGCATTTCCAGGCCCTTATTTGATTTGAAAATCAGGTAATGATGCCTCAAATATGGTTATGTGACCACCCAGTTCTTTAAGT
Source organism: Lynx canadensis (assembly GCF_007474595.2). NCBI lineage: Eukaryota > Metazoa > Chordata > Mammalia > Carnivora > Felidae > Lynx > Lynx canadensis. The sequence continues at coordinate 123,192,135 of NC_044311.2, forward strand.
GGCTCAATATGGGGATTAGTGTCATTAATAAAATTGTGTTGATATTCCTAATTATAAATTATGGGCCGGATTGAATCTCTGAGAAATAATCTCAGGGAGCCCCCTAATTTTGCTGAGGAGACCAATAATTTTTAAGATCATAATTTTTATTAATGAGCCATTAGTATTAGTAACTCCTGGGAGATTTAGAATTTAGTGTAGAAACGAATTAAAGCAAACCTATACTGTTAGTATTTTTGTATTAAGTTCAGAAATTATATGTATTTTCAACTTGAGCATTTACAAATTTATTGTAACATTTTTGACATTTTAGCACTCAAACTGATTAATCTTGTAATTTCAATTTTAATAAGTATAATTGAGAAGTAATATGGATTTACTAATTTCATATTCAGTACTGTAACATTTAAGGGAACTTATGGTTTAACTCACCATATTAAATTTATATGAGATATTTAAGTATGCAGGAAGGCTTTATTTGTTAATTAGACAATTGGAATACTTAAAAAGAAATTGAATATATTAAATTTACAAATGTAGTTTAAAATGTTGAAGGTGTTTAATTAACTGAGTTTGTAAATGTGACCAAACACTGTTCAAAGGCCCATTAATATTTTACTAGGCTTAGAAATACAACTTTCATATACAGCTTAAAAGCTTAAGAACTGGTTTTGGAGTTTGTAACTTTAATCAATTGAATATTAGTTTTTCAAACCAAAGTAAACTCTAAATTATCTTCTGAACATAAAAACCACCTTTGAGAACATAATGAATTTGTCAATGATACTTATTTTTCAGTGTTTTTGGGTAATCCATGACAAAGTAGCTTTACCCTATGGCTAGTTTCCCCCCTGGCTCCAAGAATGTATTCCTATTCCATCAATGTAAAAAACCCTATGCTAAAACTCAGCACTTGGTAGAGATATGAACCCCTGTGTTACCCTTTTAACCATTCTTTCTGGAGGACTTGATGGTCCTCCAAATGCTACTGTATCTTCCAGAGGTTCATGGACTCCCTGCTTCAAACTGAACAAATCTAATGCGAAAAGAACTTTCCCACCTATTCACTATCTCCTTGATTTCTAAATGCTTGATGATGGCATACCTTATACAGCACATCAGCCATACTAGATATTAATGGTTTCCTGGGTTCAGAGTGAACCCACTCAATTGCAGTCGATCATTATTATACCCCACTTGGTTCTTCTCACCAGCCCTTTATGGCCTCTGATTTGATTCTTCCTTCCCCAACAACACATCCATGTGCTTATGGTTGAGGTTTTGGTATTACATATATTTGAAATTAACCACAACAGAAGAAAAAATAACATTTTTTTCCAGAAATGTTAACATATATATGGGGGAAATTACCATCATACTAGGTTTTATATGATTTCTGTGCCTGAGTTTGAGATAAGTAACCCATCCCCAGTGTCACCAGCCAAAGTGATCGCTAATCTTGACCAAGAATATACGAATAGTCTCCTGATTAGATTTAACTGGTTTTATCATACTCTTTTTTAAAAAATTATTTATTTATTTTGAGAGAGAGAGCGCACGAACATGGGAGGGGAGAGAGAAAGAGGAGAGAAAATCCCAAGCAGGCTCCACACTACCAGCGCAGAGCCCACTGTGGGCCTTGAACCCATGAACCATGAGATCATGACCTGGGCCAAAGTCAAGAGCCAGATGCTTAACTGACTGAGCCACCCACATACCCCTCTCACACTCATTTTTTTGATCAACCAACACAAAATCAACTATTCATTATAGGTGAAGTAATCTTTTAATAACTTATCTAGTCAAGAAAGCCTCATTTTAAAAATCATTATTGCCCTATTTCTAAATAATAATTCCAAAATCTTGTGAGTACTTACAATGGCCTACAGCATTTGGTGCATATCAACAGTGCTAACCGCACCTCTTATCGTGTGAAACCTAGTTGTTTTCAACACCTTGAATAACCATGGCTCCAAAACCTCTGATTAAACCCACCATTTTGCACCTCCCCACCAAACATCCACATGTTTAAATTACTGATTGAACCCAGGTTGGTACACTAGTCTTTTAAGATGACTCATCAAGAGCTAAATAACTGGATGACTAGCTCCCTATCACTGAGGAAAATTTCTGTAGGTATACTACTATCTAGAAAAAGTATCTCCTGTTAAGAATTCAGCCACATCCATCTTTGAGGATATAGTATGATCATTTTCCCAAGAAAGGGTTACAGATGCAGATTCAGAAAGGACACTATAGATATTCCTCTCTCTGAAAGACTTCACAGGTGTTAGAAATACACCTGCCTTCAGAAGGCAAGATGAAGGTAGTCTCACACATTTCTACATATAAAACACTAGAGTAAGTGTAATACCAATTCATGTGGAAAAATTAAAAGTGACCCACAGGAAAGAAATGCAGTGTGTGTGGGAAAGGAGAGAATACTTCAGACCTAATGGTATCTATTTTCATTTGTCAAAAGAGAGGAAAAATTATCACTATTGTCCATTAACTTAAAAATTGGTGATGTAACAAGCATAATAATTTTACTTCATACAGAATTATTTTTTTAAATAAAAAAATATTAGTGTGACCCAATATACTCTATTTTTAATAATTTATCTTGGTTTTAGAAGTATATTTGCCCTCTAAATATTGAAATTTAAATATTATCCTAGCTATTAGATAATAATTACTTTGGGGTAGCTTATATAAGTAGACATAGACTTATAAAGATATAGATTATTTCTAAATCATTAAAAATGGAATTATTATTAAATTATTAAAAGAAAAGAGCTTATTTTCTGGTTTGAATGGAAATTGAATTTTGTAGTCTAAACTATTTCCTGCAAAGCATAAGTCTAATTATAAATTAGGAATTATTTAATCTTATTGAATATTTATTTAGATATATTTTCATTCAGCTCTCAGTCTCTGGATAAATTTGTATAATTTGATGAGAAGAGTGATTTCATTAAAAGTTGCATTGAACTGAAATCATAGGACTATAAGTCCCCAACTGATTTGGAGTCCATAAATTAAAGATATGTGATAATATAAACACAGATTGAATATGCATAGTTAAAAATAAATTGTGCTTAAAAAGTTAATCTATATGATATAGCAGGAGAAATACTTAAACTAGGAAAGAGACAGTTTTCTAGTTTGTAGTGATGTTCATTTATATATGAGTAATGTGTTATTTTACATAAATATTTAGTGTTCACCAAAGTTGAATATCTGGCAGAATACCGTGTCAAGGAGCTGTTAGCCATTTGTCTGCACTTGTTATTTGAAATAAGGACACAATGCTACTTTTAACACATTGCATACTTCAAACTTATGTTTACCCCAATTAACCTAAATTAGCTGTGAGATTTAATTATTGGCCTGATGATATTCCAATTGAGTACCACTTAATGCCTTATCTTCAACAAATAACTGCCAGTTACACAGCACTAGTACATGCATATAGGCATTATTTTTTTGTAAAACACTGCTACTATTTAAACCTTTTCCAAATTAGAATGCAAAAATGTATTAATAATTTTAAATTGCATGAATACAATTTGAATATACTTTATGTGAAATGTATTTTATTTCCCAAGCTTGGTGTTTCAACTCTGTGTTCATTATCATTAATTTGGTTTCATTACCAAGAAAATATGAAATTGGCATAGAACTTTTTTTTTGTAGCAACATTTAGAGAATAAAAAAATTATGTGTTTAAAAGCTTCTTTTGGAAAAGTGTTCCTTGAAAATTATTAGGTATCTTTAAATTACTTCTTCCAAATATACTAAAAATCTTATCCATATACAGTATTTTCCAAAAGCTTCTATGAATATATATTGCTGAAAAATAGAGCAAGAAAGTTTTTTTTGTAATTATTTTTAAAAAATAATTGAGAGTTTAGCTCCTAATTATCCTATATTTAGCAATGAATTCTGGGTACATAAACCGAAATTTATAGAATATAATTTTCAACTAAAAACTGATGCTGAGAAGTGTCCATAGTGAATTAAGATTAAAAAATAAAATAAATTCTTTAGGTTTAACCTTTAAGCGTAAATGTGAGTTAATTTTGAAATTTATTTTATTTTAGTGATGTAGCTGAAAAATGAATACAATTGTACTGTAACTATAAATGTGTTTTAACTGCACAACTTAATCCATTTTATGTATACTCCCCTCAGATATTTCAGTAGTAGTCAATATCATCATAGAAACCGAGGTCTATTTTATATATTCAATAAAAAAGTGCTCCTTTAAATGCTATATTCCAGCAAAAGGCATACTTTATAAGCTCTATTAAGGAGTTTAACATATATATTTTTAAAATTTTGATTCACATAACATCCAAATTAGCTAATATTATCCAGAATTCATGTTTTCAATTGTTAAATTGTTTTAAACTGCTTTATTGAAGTATACATTATAGAAAATCAAGATTATCGATTTGAAGGATCTACTTTAGTGTATTTTAACTAATCTATACTCCCATGTAACTACCGCCAATATCAAGAGAGAACATTTTATCACCCCAAAATGTTCTCCTATACTCATTTTCAGGCAATTATCATCCCTTCTCTCTGGCCTAGACAAAAATTGATCTGTTTTTTTTCACTAGAATTAATTTTTCCTGCTCTGGAATTTCATATAAATTTAATGTTATAGTATAGTCTGTTTTGCTTAATAAAATACTCTTGAGATAAATTCATGGTGTCACATGTTTCTTTCCATTGTTGGGTAATGACTACCACCACCCCATTATTTAACCCATTTTGCTTATTAATGGACTCTTGTATTGGTTGTATTTTCTGACCATTATGAATAAAATTACTATAAACTTCTCTGTACTATTTTTTTGTAGATATAGCTTTCATTTCTCTGGTAAATAACTAAGAGTGGAATTCTGGGGTTGTATGGTAATTGTATCTCTAACTTTAAACAAAATGCCAAATATTCCATTTTCTGGTGAGATCTAAAATTAGGCAGCCCCTGTCAGCTCAGGATATCTGAGAAGAAATGCTTGATACCAACGAAAGACCCCAAATAAAATTTCTTTGCAGAAAGAAGAAATCTATTCTTGGAGGTGTGGGGGGGGGGAGGGAGGAAAAAAAAAAGCCTGGTATATAATATTAATGGGAGAAGTCTCATTCTAGCAGTGTGAGTCGAAGGATGAATCACATCAGAACCCAGATATTTACATACATGCTGTTTGAACAAATATTAAGTATTCAGTTGAGTTAGTTTAGGAACCCACTGCAGGTGTTGGATAGCCTGATCTAGTGTTGCTCTAGAGAATTGCTCATGACAATGCAACAGCCTGAGTCTCAACAGTGATTCTGTGGTAGCAGTTAAAACAAAACAAAAGCCATGTAGAATAAACACCATAAAGTAAAAACAAAGCGAAAAAAACCAAAAACAACAACAACAAAAGAACACCACAGTGAGTTAGCCAAACATGAATGCTCCTCAAGTCTAGCATCTCCAGAGTATATGCCCCTTTTTGGATTTAGTACACCATAAGGTTTTTTGTTTTTTGTTTTTTGTTTTTTTGAGAATTCAAAATGAGGCTATGTGAGAAACAATGTCAAGAGAGGGTTTTGGAATTCTTAATAAGATTCAAAATAAAAGATATTCAATCTTGGTTATAACTAGAATCCATGAATATTTGACAATTGATTAAAATAAAATAATAAAATAAAATAAAATAAAATGCTTCCACAAGAGCAATCAGGAACAGATAACATTTATAGGACATGCAAAGCATAATCTTTGGAACTGGGCTTGAATCACTACCACTTACTCTGGGCATATTAACCTAGAGAGCTAGCTGACTTTTGATAAATAAACTGAAATTAACATAATGGATCAGAGATTACCTTATAACAAATAAAAGATTCTAAGCCTATCTTTAAACATGGAAAAATTTTTAAAGAGAGCTTTCTTTTTCTAAGTGGTAGAACAGAAATGAAAACAGAAAAAACAAAAAAATGAGTCATGGGACATTTCAGCAGTAACTAGCTGGTGTCTGATATGTCCAGTAGAGAGTAATGAATTCATGCCAACTATAGTTTGTGTTGGCTACACAGTTTGTCTCTATCTTTAGACTTGACATCTACCCAACATGCATAAGTTCAACATGTCTTACTCTTGACAATCCAATAATATGTCTCAATGCCTCAGTCACCCTGTCTTAGCATTATGCCTGCCTTGTCACCAAGAAGTACCCCCCTCCTGGGGGCATGTTTTTCAAATACAAACCAACCAGAGTCCCTACTCTTACTCACTTTCCTTGTCTCACACTCTGGACCAACATACTATACCTACCTTGATCATTCCAGGGCCTGGTACCAGACAACTCAGGGCAGCCCCTTATGCCCCATAGCCCACTGAAATTATTGAAATCAGCCAATCCTAAACCTGTTTAACTGCCTCACTTGTTCATTCCTGTGGAAACCACAGGAAACACTGTTACCCACAATTTCCCCCACCCTTTGCCTGCCATCAACTGGTTTTCCTATGTCGCCCTACATAATGTGGTATGCCCTCTCCTTATGGGAACTGTGAGTAGTAAAAGTGACGATTGTCTCCTGATCTGTTGGCCTTGCTACTCTTCAAACTTTTCTAATACTTTATACTTTTAAAAAGTGATGTATTTTATCTACTTCTGTATATCAAAGGCTATAAAGGACATGAAACCAACTCCCATAATCCAAACTTTTGGTTCAACTTTGTTTTTAATTTAACCTCTCACTTGGTTTGCTGATAGAAAAATAACTAATTAGATTTCTGGTCTTCTAATGATCTTTCCTTCTTATATCAATTTATTAGATTTAATTTTTTTTATATTTGGTTTATGTAAATTACTCTACATATAAGTCTGCCCACAGGACACTGACTTATTCTGATAGAGTTAATTTCAGCTAAGAGTAATTTGGACAGCAGCAAACTAAACATTGTTGCCACCTTGGGGGGGCCTGTCTGCAGCCAGCTAGTTTCTCCTGCTTTGCTGCAGGAGCTTCTATTCAATTGAGATAAAATTGGAATTATTGCTACCCAGAATAAGCATTCAATAATCTGATTATCACCATTATTACTATGTGAAATTAAAGCATTAATCCTATTAACTTTAATCTTTCTTTACTTCTGATTGGTTAATGTCTTATTTACCGAGTAATTTCTGCAAAATAATATGGTTATTCTGCTCTATACTATCATTAGCCCTAAATATTTTACACTGATTGTTTTCCAATATATCTTACAATGAATTTCCTAGTTGTGAATAGAAGGCATATACATTTGTTTATAATTATCACCTTAAATAACATCACTGCAAGTAATAAGCAATGAAAAACAATTATTAGTATTCTGAGTTTCAATGTTAAAGAAACACATGGCATCTGGTGATCCCCAGTTGTAGAGAGTACAATATCTAAAATGATTTAAAATATTTTTCATTGAGAAATATGGCCCTTTGTAGCAACATGGATGGAACTGGAGAGTGTGATGCTAAGTGAAATAAGCCATACAGGGAAAGACAGATACCATATGGTTTCACTCTTATGTGGATCCTGAGAAACTTAACAGAAACCCATGGGGGAGGGGAAGGAAAAAAAAAAAAAAGAGGTTAGAGTGGGAGAGGCCAAAGCATAAGAGACTGTTAAAAACTGAGAACAAACTGAGGGTTGATGGGGGGTGGGAGGGAGGGGAGGGTGGGTGATGGGTATTGAGGAGGGCACCTTTTGGGATGAGCACTGGGTGTTATATGGAAACCAATTTGACAATAAACTTCATATATTGAAAAAATAAATGAATAAAATAAAATATTTTTCATTGAAAGTTAATCTCTGAAAATCTAAGATAATGGAATGTGTTTTTTAAGCATAAGATATGCTAATATTATAAAATTCATTACATAATTGTATATTATGTATCTAAAATCACCATATAAATTACATTGATAAAAATTAGAAATTATGACAAACAGGAACATAATTTTATCATGACTTGTGTTCTTATATTTAAAGCATTTAATTTATATATAGCTGTATTTTTTAAAGTGTATACATATTTTGCTCCAAAAATTTTGGAGCATCTTACAAGTGAAATAAGTTGTTAAATGTACCAAATAGTGAAGATTTTTTTGGTTGCTGTTTTAAAACTTTATTTATTTTGAGAGAGACATAGAGAGCAAGTGGGGGGAGGGGCAGCGAGAGAGGGAGACATAAACCCAAGCAGGCTCCATGCTTTCAGCTCAGAGCCCCATACAGGGCTTGAACTCATAAATCATAACCTGACCAGAAGTCAAGAGTCAGACACTCAACCAACTGAGCCACCCAGGCACCCAAAATAGTGAAGCTTTATATATAAAATGACATTGTGCGGATACTCCCTTAAAAAGTACATGTTTGGGGCTTTTATATATGACATTTCTACTGAAAACAGAGACATCATTTGTATAATAAGCCTTGAATATGTTCACTGCACTCTGGTTAAGAAGTTGAAAGAACATGGTATTCTTATGCTGAAATAACATCCTTCAGTTGCTTTTTGTTTAATTTATCATTTTATCTTTGTTATTATTTTCTACCATTTTCCCTCAAATTGCTTTCAATGGTACATTTTTCCCCTAATATCCTATGGTTCCCCTTCAATTAAAAATTTATTTTTTTCCAAGTGTGAAACATAACATCCTCATCAAAAATGCATGAAAAAATATAGAGAGTTGAAAATTACATTATAAATCTAACATCCATTTAACTACTCAGATGAAGAAACATTTTTTTTTTCCACATCAAATGCCCCCTTCGATGAGATTTATAATATACAGCTCACTTGGTCCTTCTGAAAGCAAGACAGAAATAACTGCTTGGTAGAGCAGCTATATCCCCCAACTGCCTTTCTTATTTATTCAGACAGTTGGAATGTTGACTTAACACCATTATCTCCAAATTTAAAACAGCCAGAACGCAACAAACTTTAGCACCTTTGGGGACTCTCAAAATTCGATCACTAGTACCTAGGAGCATTTTAGTGTGAAACTTTCCGTCTTCTCAGGTGCTCAGTCTTACAATCAAATTGGACTCATAATGTAGTAAAAATTCACTATGGAAAGATTATCCCCCATTTTAAATTAAAAACCTCACAAGGATACACATGATTTTGACAAAATTAAGATAATGCACACTAGACTGAATTTTGACAAAGATGTGTAAACTGAAAAAATGTTTTTGGCCATATGAGATTAGAGCCCCAAAGCCCCTAAAAGAAAAAAAAAATGCTAACCTAAGAAATGAGATTAAATGTGTTCATCTAAAATAGAATTTCTTTTGAGAATTTATTTTACTTTAACCCTGAATTTTATAAGAAATCTCCTGTTTTAAATAAATTTATTTTGATTAAAAATTCATGACTAAAATTTTTTTTTGTAGAATTAGATGTTTAAAAGAATGCTGTCTGTTCTCTAAATCACGTTTAGAATAAGGAAAGTAATATATAGATGATAGACAACTATTAACTAATTAAACTATTATAATTTACACTATTACAATTTACAATTACAATTTATTATATATTACAATATTATATACTATATATATACTATTACATATACTATTATATACTATATATATACTATTACATATACTATTATATACTATATATATACTATTACATATACTATTAGTATATATATTATATATACTATATATATACTATTACAATATTACAATTACAATTACAATTATTATATATTAAACTATTTTATATTATAGTTAAACTATTATAACTATTATATATTATAGTTTTATATTAAATGTGTCTAAGGGGAACAAATTCAGAAAAGTTTCGTAAAAAAGAATGATTTTATTTTGCCACTTCGATGTAGTGGTGAGAATAGACTGTAACGAATTGAAATGGACATTTCACCCTAAAAGAACACATGGTTGTTTTCCTAGGAGGTTGACCTATATACAGCTCTAGGAAATAGAAATCAAGTTTTATTTTTTACAGTGATAAACACAAAACCATTCGCTGTCTTGGTTCTGTGTAGTTAGTTGTTTTCGTTTTGTTTTTTTTTTTAATTGGTTTGAGCTATTAATACAAAGCTAAATTACTTTAATATTAATTACAGACATTAAAGTTCTCATTTACATGTTACTAGAAAAGTATACAGGATTTAAGAGCACCTTAACCCTAAGAAAATAAGGTTTTTTTTTTAATCATTATTACACTAAAATGGGGAATTAGAGAGCTCCTTAGCAATACAGGGCTACTCTAATGAATGGATTTGTGAAGGAAGGTCATTTTCCATGGAAAGAATTTTAATTTCATTGGAAACATGATCTTGAATACAAATTTGGTAACCTTTTAAACAATAGAAAAACATATGGGAAGGGAAAAAACCACAGAACTATCCCAGATAAAAATCAATTTTATAACAGAAGAACTGTCATCTCTAACTACTGCAAAACAACCTTTATAATTGTAAACTCATAGAAAGCAGGCAATTCTTAAGGCCCTTGTGTGACTAAAATGAAATAGGACATCCATATAACCAGTATAAAAATATCCATGCCTTACTTTAGGAGTACACCAATTTCAAATTTTATAGACAGAAAAATTTAGATCTGTAAAACATTAAGCAAGCAGATCCCAATACAATGTATGTGTAATATGGATTTGTAGTAAGATTTAATTGTACATATCAGATCTACCTGAAGAATTTCACAACCCGTTAAAATAATAGAATGTTCTCATAGTTTACTTTATTGACAGGCCAATGTTACTAAGTTATTGGTGTTGAGGCATCTATAATAAGAATAGAATTAAATAGTAGGCAAGCATCTTTATACTTGTCTTGTGTAGTACTATTTTAATATGCAAACTTGCATGTGTCTGTGAGGCTTTATATCGCATCACAGCATGTAAATCATGAACATGTAATTATTTCACTAAATATTACTAATTACATGTATTTAATGAGTGTATAATCCATCATATACAATTGGTTTTATTAGAAGTAATATAAATAAAATCATTATAAATAATGGTAGAAATTTTTATTCATTTCTCATTTTCTTCTCATAGAAGTGACTCCTATAAATGGGAGAATTACCATGTCATAGGATGTAAACTTTTAAAGATGCCTGATCTGTATTACCAAATTGCTTTTTAGAAAAGCTATACTGATCTAAATTGTCAGTATGAAATTCAGCATCTATTTTATTAAAGTACCCATCAATATGAAATTTAACATGTATACTTCTTTAAGCATTAAACAAATGACAATGTTATTAACTATTTAAATTTCTTCTAAGAAATATTCTGGGTTCCTTTCCATGCCTAATTATACTATTTTTGTTAATCATTTATCATTTTATTTTAAGAATGTCTAACCTTTGTTATAATTGCTGCTAAGTTAAAGAATGCTTTTAATGTGTTTTTCAGGTTTATAATTTACACAAGAATTAACCATAAAATTTTTTAATAAGAACAAAATGGCTTTGTTCTTATTTAGTATGAAATAAATGATTAGTTTTTTTATGCTAGCAATAAATGGTTAGAAGCCATTATAGAAAATTATTCCCTCACAATAACAATAACAAAAATTAAATAAAATGAATGTATGTGCTAATAAATGTCAAGAATTATCAGCCTCACATTTGGGAAATTGGGAAAGCCGTAGCAGTTTTTTTTTTTTTTTTTAATATTTTGAGAAGAAAATTGAAAAAATTATGAGGGGCGCCTGGGTGGTTCAGTTGGTTAAGTGTCCGACTTCAGCTCAGGTCATGATCTCACAGTTTGAGTTTGAGCCCCACATCGGGCTCTCTGCTAACAGCTTAGAGCCTGGAGCCTGCTTCAAATTCTGTGTCTCCCTCTCTCTCTCTGCTCCTCCCCTGCTCATGCTCTGTCTCTCTCTCTCTCCTTCAAAAATAAATAAAAACATTATTATTTTTTTTAAAATGATGAGTAGTGTCTATACTATGGTATCCAAACAATGTCACAAATTGAAAAGAATAACACATAACATACTTTACACAGGTAGTAAGCAACAATTGAAAAATAAAACAATTTGTCGATAAATCATGTAGTAAAGTTTCATCTTACTTAAAAGAGGAAAAGAGTAGATAATAGGTAATGATGAATGAATGAAGTTTATGAGGAGTCATTATTTGAAAGATGCATTATTTTATTATAAACCATTTTCTATATTTTTTGAGCCAAAAATGGACACATAACTATTTTGCACCTAAAATGCCCTCAAGAAAAAAACTTAGCACAGAAAACTACATTTAGAACGAAATAAAGGCTGAACAAGAATATGTTATACTGCATGGAAATGGTGCACATAGAAAAAGAACTGGCAATTCTTAGAAGATGCCATCTATCCATTCCTTTAAGTTGATCTATGTATACAAAGAACATTTTGTGTCCGTACTAATATAGTGCACAACTCAAATTGCCCCATGTGATATTCTCTAGCCAGATACTGTTATGCTGGCTTTGTTGGAGTATGTGTCTTTTCCTGAAGCTGAACTATTAAAATAGGACTCATTTACCTTCGTGTGTTTAAGGGATAAAAAATTACATTAATTTTAAAACAAGAAAATACATTGAATTCCTGTTCAACAGAAGTTCTTTTTCATTAAAAAACAAATTTTAATGGAAATATATGCCTTATTATTTCACTGTTTTAAAGCAAGTGTCATGTAACAGTTCATCACGAAGGTTTAGTATGCAACTCTAAAGACATTTTATAATATCAACAAAATACAACATATTTAAAAGATGTGTATTATCTAATATGTAGTTTATATTAAGGTCTCCCAAATTGCTCCTCAAGTTCCTTTTTAATCATGGATATCCACAGTAATTTTGACTATCAGAATATTTGTTTAGTAGAAAGGGATTAGGCTTCACTGGAATATCACATGTCAAGTCAAGACCAGTGGGCAGAAATTATAGGCAGACATATTTCTCATTAAGTTTTCCAGCATTACTATGACCTGTCTTGTGAAATAATAAGATTTTAGACGTTCGAAGTATTTAACCAAAGTTGGCTGGCTATACGTAAGGGATAAGTTAATGTATACATTGAGTGAGAAGTTGAACAAAATTACCTTTTCTTCCACTCTAAGAGTCAATGATTTTGTGAAAAATCTTTGTTGTGTGACATTTTTAAAGTTTCCCATGATTAATAGCTCTTTCAAGTATGTAAGTTATGTGAACTGTGGAATTGTGGTTAACAAGTAAATATAGAAAATATTCTATTGTTTTACTTATGCTTTACTAGTTTAGATGTTCTTCTAGCTCAATGAATCTTCCCTTATACTAGTTATTTAAAACTGCTTTAAAAAAAACACTTAATCATCACATGTGAGTGAAATCATACAGTATTTGTCTTTGATTGACTTATTTCACTTAGCATAATACATTCTAGCTCCATCCACCTCATTGAAAAAGTCAAAAATTCACTTTTTTTTAATGGATGGGTTTTACCCCATTGTGCGTGTGTGTGTGTATGCCACATCTTTACCATTCATCAGTTGATGGACATTTGGGCTTTCTGCATAGTTTGATAATGCTGTTGTATGATTTCACTCATATGTGGAATTAAAAAAATAAAAAAGATGAACATATGGGAAGGTGGGGGGAGAAGAGAGGCAAACAAACAACAACAGACTCTTATGATAGAGAATCAACGGAGGGTTGACAGAGGGAGGTGGGTGGAGGATAGGATGAATGGGTGATGGGTATTATGGAGGGCACTTGTGATGAGCACTGGGTGTTGTATTTAAGTGATCAATCACTGAATTCTACTCCTGAAATCAATATTGTACTGTATAATAACTAAAATATTTTAAAAAATTAAAAAATGCATCAAGTTAAATGAAATTTAAGAAAAAAAATTTTAACCAAAACCAAAAAACAACAAAAACAGTTTTGCCCTACCTAAGCGTGCACACACACACACACACACACACACACACACACACAGCCGTTGATATCAAAAGGAAATCACTGAGTCACTTCAATGTGTAGGTAAGACTATGTATTCAAACTGAGAATTATTTAACCACTAGTGTTCCTAATACCCTGAGGTTATGCTGACTCTGATATATTTTCCCATTTTAACATAAATTATTTTTAAAAAGAACAACCAAAGATTTGCAATAATGTACTTTGAGATGTATAAAATATGTAAGTGTTAAGTGGATGACAAGGGCCAAAAGTCAGGAAGCTAGAAATAGAAGTATACTGTAGCAAACACACTACTGTTGTAACATAATACATGGAATTGGAAAATATAACTTGAATGTAGACTAAGGTAAATTAATGATATATATTGTATATTACAAAAATTGAAGCAATTAGTAGAAAACAAAACAAATAGCTAAAAAGCCAATTATATGAATAAGTTGATTTTATATAATACTAAATTAAGCAGAAAATAGGAATAAGGGGAAAAAGAACAGAGAGGACCTATAGAAAAAAAATAGAAAATTTAACCTTATAAACAATCATATTTAATGTAACAATTAAACACTCAAATAGTAAATACCAGATTTGATGCTTTTGGAAAGCAAGATGCAATTATAAGCTACCAAAAGGAAGACACAAATAAGTTAAAAGAGAAAAGATGGAAAAACAAATATTACATTCATTGAAAGCAAGCTAGAATTACTATATAATTAACAGGCAGAATAGATTTCTGAGCAAATAATATTGCCAGCGATAAAGAGGCTTGTTGTATAATAAGAAGTCAATCCATATACTGGAAATTACACCCTAAATATTTATTCACCTAACAACAGAGCTTCAAAATACATGAAGAAAATCTGATCAAATGACAAAGAAATAGGTAAATCCACAATTATAGTTGGGAATTTCAATAGCCCTCTCTCAATTAACTAAACAGTAGACAGTAAATCAGTACAAATACAGAGGATATAGCACTTTGAACAACACTATCAATCAAATTGAACTAAATGACATTAGTACAACACTACATTCAAAAACAATATACATTTTTTTCAACTTTTGTTTATTTTGAGAGAGAGAGAGAGAGAGAGAGAGAGAGAGAACGAACAAGCAGGAGAGGGGCAAGGAGGAGAGGCAGAATCCCAAGCAGGCTCCACGCGGTCAGTGCAGGACCTGATTTAGGGCTCGAATTTACAAACGGTGAGATCATGACCTAAGCTGAGGTCAAAAGTCAGACACTTAACTGACTGACCTACCCAGACACTCCTGATATATGCATTATTTTCAAATGCACGTGGAACATTTACTAAAACATATCATGTTTTATGCCACAAAAGAAGTTCCATTAAATTTAAAAGAATTCAACTCACTTAAAGAATGTTCCATGTTCATAATGGTATTAAATTAGACATCAATATGGGGCGCCTGGGTGGCGCAGTCGGTTAAGCGTCCGACTTCAGCCAGGTCACGATCTTGCGGTCCGTGAGTTCGAGCCCCGCGTCGGGCTCTGGGCTGATGGCTCAGAGCCTGGAGCCTGTTTCCAATTCTGTGTCTCCCTCTCTCTCTGCCCCTCCCCCGTTCATGCTCTGTCTCTCTCTGTCCCAAAAATAAATAAAAAACGTTGAAAAAAAAATTAAAAAAATAAAATAAAATAAATTAGACATCAATAATAGACATCTGGAATTTTCCTATTTATTTGGAAACTAAGTAATACAATTCAAAATCTCACTGGGAGTCAAAGGAGAAATAAATTAAAAAAAAATACGAGAGTAAACGCACCATGATTTAGGAAATGCCTTTAGAACAATATAGCAAATATGTATAACACAAAATAACTATCTTAACAATAGAGGCTGCTAATCAATGATTTCTGCTTTTTATTTAACAATGAGAATTAGAACACCAAATGTAATTTTTTTTAAAAGTAGATCAATATCAGAGTCAAAAATCACTAAAATAGATCATGGAATAAAAATAAATAAATTTTAGACCTAATTTGTAGAAAACATCCACAAATTTCTTACATCTAAGCAGATGTTAAATAAAGCCACACAGGACACAAGTCAATACCAAAAGGAAGAAGACTGGTTACCTCACTCTGAATTCTATAGATATTAAAAGGATGGTAAAGGCATATTGTGAACAAATTTACATCAAGAAATTCAACAATTTAGATGAAATGGAAAGTTTCATGAAAGATACAAATAGCTAAAGCTATTTCACAAAAAATTTATCTGAATAGTTCTATATTTACAAAAGCATTTAGGTGTGTAGAAAAGTAATTCTCACATACAAAACTCCAGGCTCATATAGTTTTATTCTCAAAATCTACCAAATATGTAAAGAAAAAAAAATCCACCCAAAAAATTTCTAGTACATGGAAGTAGAATAAATAATTTTCAACTGATTTGGTGTTGGCATGATTCCAAATATATATAGCAAGTCCCAGATTATAGACAAATATTTCATGAACATAAATGTAATAATTTACAAAAATAACAAGTCCCACCATGTAAAAATAGTGACTGTATCATGACCAAGTACGTTTTAGCCCAAAATGTAAATAATTTTTACCAAAATAAATCAAGATGTCAATTCTCTAAGAAGACAAATATTCCTAATGTATGCAATGTAATGACAAAGCATCAAGTTACATGAAGAAAAAATAAAACTTCAAGTAAAAACACATGAATTCACTATCATAATTGGAAACTTCAACACCCGGTTCTCAGCAATGGACAAATCCAGCAGGCAGAAAAATCACTAAAGGCATAGTTGAAGTTAACAATATCAACTGGATGTAACTGTTATCTATAGAGTACTTCATGCAACAATAGAACACACATTATTTTTCCAGGCTCATGTGCAGCATTCACCAAGACAGACCATGTTCTGGGCCATAAAACACACCTTAATAAATTTAAGAACAGAAATCATGCAGTGTCTGCTTTTATATGACAATGGAGTTAAACTAGAATACCAGATAACTGAAAAACACCAAAATATGTGGAGATCAAACAACATACTACTAAATAACACATGGATCAAAGAAAATCTCATGAGAAATTAAAATTAAAAATATTTTGAACTACAAAAAAAGCACAATTTATAATTTGTGGGATGTGCAAATATGAGGAAATGTATAATATTGAATGTATATATTAGAAAAGAAGATCAATATCGATAACCTAAATTTCCACCTCAGCAAAAGGTAGGGCAAATTAAATTCAGAAAAAAGCCAAAGAAGAAAAAAATATAAAAGAGATGAAGGAGAAATAATGGAAATTGAAAACAGGAAATTAATACAGGAAAAAAAAAATCAAGAAAAGTAAAAGCTGGTTCTTTTAAAGACCAATAATATGATAAATCTAGCCAGATTAAGGGAAAAAAAAAGGATAAAAACTACCAGAAATCAAGAGGAACATAATTACAGATCCTATGGACATTGAAAGACTAATAAGGGTATATTCCAAACAACTATGCCCTCAAATATGATAACCTAGATGAAAAAGACCAATTCCTTGAAAGACAAAATCTACCAGAACTCAAAGAAATAGATAATTTAAATAGGCCTCTATCTATTAAAGAAATTGAGTCAATAATCAAGGACCTTCCGAAACAGAAACCTTGAGGCCCAGATAGGGTATGATACATACACTTTTGAATTCTACGAAACATTTAAGGATTATACTAATTCACTACAATCTCTTCCAGAGGACAGAAGCAAAGGGAATATTCGCTAACTCATTTGATGAGAGTAGAATAACACTAATACCAAAATCAGAACAAGACACTGCAAGGAAACTGCAAACCAGTATCTCATGAACATAATGTAAAAATCCTCAACAACATATCAGCAAATCAAATCCATCACAGTATAAAAGGATTTATATACTCCAACTAAATGGGATTTACTTCAGTTATGCAAGGATGGCTCAACATTTAAAAATGAATGTAATCTATCACATCAACATATTTAAAAAAAAAAAGAAAGAAAAAGAAAATGTAATTTTTGTTTTAACAAACCTGGCCCCAAATCCCCAGAATCTTACTAGCAGCCAGTCAGACAATTGCACATCAAGGGAATATGCTCTGGGCACAAGTAAACTGTGGAGACAGTGGGTGTTAGGGGACACCTCTTCAAAGAATTAGATATAATCCTCAAATCTTGTGACCACCATAAGTCAAGAGAAGGAGTGAAATTTGGTTGTTGAATTTGATAATCTACAGTGGCTGAAGAGTCTCCATCTTCTGGCCAAGATGAATAGAGTCAATACCTCCTACGCAATCGTCTTTATTTATTTCATTTGTATTTCTAAGCTCTATCTCCTGGCTTCAGGTTTCATTTTGTGGTGTTCTGAATCATTCCTTATTGGTTTGACCTATGACAGTATATCATTTCCTTATCCAGAGCAAGGTCAACCATGTAGGAATTTTTTTTAATCTAAATACTCATTCATGATAAAAATCTCAGTGAACTAGAAATTGAGAAAAGCTTTCTCAACATGAAGACCATCTACAAAAAGGCTACAGGAAACATCAGAGTGGCAAGAAACTTGAAGTTTTCTAACTAAACTCATGATCAAGGCGAGGATGTCACTTCTCACCATTCTTTATCAACATTGCACTGGACGTCTTTGCTAATACAATAAGGTGATAAAGACTTAAAATAGCTTTTCTTTGCAGATGACATAACCATTTATGTATAAATTAAGAAAAAAAACCAGTGGCAACACAACAAAAAACTACTAGTAGTAAGCAAGTATGGTGTGGTTGCAGGATACAAGGTTGATATCCTTAAGTCAACTGCTTCTCTTTATACTAGCAAAGAATAAATGGAACTTGAAATTAAAGACAATACCATTTATATGCACACTCTCCCCAAATAAAACACTTAGGTATAAATCTAACAAAATACAGACAAGATCTATATGAAGAAAACTAAAACCCTGATAAATGAAATCAAAGAATCAATGGAGAAAAATATCTTCATGGACAGGAAGACAATACTGTCAAGATGTCAATTCTTCCCAAATTGGTCTAGAAATTCAATACAATATCAATCAAATCCCAGCAAATTATTTCATGGATATACTGATTCTGAAGTTTATATGGAGAGGCAAACGACCAGAATAGCTAGCATGTTAGTGAAGGTGAAGAACTAAGTGGGGAAGACTGAGGTCTACTGATATCAAGACCTACTATAAAGTGACAGTGATCAAAAAAGTGTAGTGTTGGTGAAAGAATAGACAAATAGATCACTGGAACAGAATAGAGAACCTGGAAATAGAGCCCCATCGTTATTGGATCTTTGACAAAGGAGCAAAGGCAATGCGATGGAGTGAATATATACTCTTCAACAAAAGATACTGTAACAACTGGACAACAAAAAATGAATCTGGACATGGACCTTACATACTTTATAAAAATTAACTCAAAATTGATCAAAGATATAAATAGAAAATGCAAAACTATACAACTTCTAGAAGACAATATAGGAGAAAACTTAGAGGACTTTGTATGTGGTTATGTCTTTTAAGATAAAACACCCATGACACAATTTATTAAGAAACAACAACTGCTAAGCTAAAACTAGTTAAAATGAGAAACTTCTGCTCTTTAAAATACAATGTCAAAGGAATGAGAAGACAAGCCAAAGACTGGGGGAAAATATGTGCAAAAGATGGGTCTCATAAAGGAAAGCTATCCATAATATACAAAACAAAATCTTAAAACTCAATAAGAAAACAACTCCCTTAAAAAAAAAATGGGTTAAAGACCTTAACACACACCTCACCAATGAAGATGTACAGACAAATAAGCATATGGAAAGATACTCTACATCACTGGTCATCAGAGAAATGCAAACTAAAAGATCTGCTACTACATACCTATTAGAATGGCCAAAACTGGAACACCAAGAAAAGCATTTCCTAACAAGGATATGGTGCAGTAAGAACTCACATTCATTGCTAGTGGGAATACAAAATGATACAGACACTTTGGAAGACTGTTTGGCAGTTTCTTAAAGAACTAAGCATACTCTTTTCATACAACTCAGCAACCACACTACTTGGCACTTACTCAAAGGAGTTGAAAACCTATGTCCACACAAAAAAACTCCACATGGATATTTCTAATAGCTTTATTTATGATTGCCAAAACTTGGTACAACTAAGATGTCCTTCTGTAGGTGAATGAATAAATAAGCTGTGGTATATCCAGACAATGGAACATTATTCAGCACTAAAGAAATGGCAGGGAGCCGGTCAGCTGGTTAAATGTCTGACTCTGGATTTAGGTTCAGGTCATGATACCACAGTTTATGAGTTTGAGCCCTGAATCTTCAGGCTCTGCACTGATAGCATGGAGTTGGCTTTGGATCCTCTCTCTCTCCTTTCTCTCTGCCCCTCCTGTTTGCATGTGCATGTACTCTCTCTGTGCTGCCAGCTCAGAGCCTGAAGCCTGCTTCAGATTCTCTGTACCTCTCTCTCTGCCCTTCCCCCACTCATTTTTCTCTCTTTCTCTCAAATAAGTAAACATTAAAAATTTTAAAAGTAAATAAACCTCTAAAAAATCATATACATAATTTATATGTTTTATATTTATGATCTATATATATTTAAATAATTTTACATTAATATAATATAATATAATATAATATAATATAATATAATAATATAAATTTTTATGGTATTATATAAGAAATGACCTATCCAGTCTTAAAAAGACATGGAAGAAACTTTGACCTAGGAATAGATAGTCAAAGAAGCCAATCTGCAAAGGCAACATTCTGTATAATGCCAACTATAGGACATTCTGGACAATTTTAATAGTTCATCATTTGTATAGTTTTCCAAGAAGACCATGTCAAAATACCACAGACTTGGTGTTTTAAATACGGAAATTTATTTTCTCACAGCTCTAGAGAATGGACATCTAAGATCAAAGTGTCAGCAGCTTTGGTTTCCTTTGAGACCTTCCTGTTTGGCTTGCAAATAGCTACTTCTAAACTTGTTCTCAAAGTCTTTCCTCTCTGCATAGATATTCTTGGTTTTTCTCAGTGTTCTGTTCTCTTTTCTTTATAAGGACACCCATCATATTGGATGAGGGCCCACCCTCATGACCTCACTTTAAATCAGTCACCTCTTTCAAGACCATTTCCAGATACATTACTATTCTAAGATATTGGGCGTCAGGACTTCCACATGTAAAATTTGAGAGGGACTGAATCAGTTTGTAACTCCATGTTAAAAATTTTAAAAAACACCACATCATCACCTCAAGAGATATACACACATATACATAAATGTGTCAGAATTCAAATTCTAGTCCTCATAAAACCTCTCAGCAAAGTTAGAAGAATTTCCTTAACCTATAAGGCTTTTATTATATTTAATCTTGAAAAACTGATTATTTCTCCCTTAGGTAAGGAACATGAAGCAGCATGTTTACTCTTTTTAATTCCATCTATCATTGCACTAGAAGCTCTAGTTACAACACTGAAGGAAGAAAAAATAATAAAATATATCCAAGTTGGAAACTGTTTTTATTCACAAATGACATGATTATCTATGTAGTAAACTCCTTGAAATCTATAAAAAAAGTTACTAGAGTGAATTTTACAAGGTTGCTGGATGCAAGATAAATATGTAAAAGTCACATAAAATTTTGGGGTGTCTGGTTGGCTCAGATGGTTAAGCATCCAACTCTTCATTTTGCCTCAGGCCATGATCTCACAGTTTGTGAGTTCAAGCCCCTCATAGGGCTCTATGCTGACAATTCAGAGTCTGCTTGGGATTCTCTCTCTTTCCTTCTCTCTCTGCCCCTCCCTCATGCGCTCTACCTTTCTCTCAAATAAATGAACAAACTTAAAAAAAAAAAAGGAATAAAATCTTGCATTTACAACATTCCAGTTGTAGCTAGGATATTATGCTAAGCAAAATAAGTCAGAGAGAGAGACAAATACCATAGGATTTCACTCATATGTGGAATTTAGGAAACAAAACAGATGAACATAGCTGGGGGGCAGAGAGGGGAAAGGGGCAAACCAGAAAACAGACTCTTAGCTATAGAGAACAAACTGAGGCTTGCTGGTAGGGAGGTAACTAGGGGGGTGGGTTAAAGGGGTGATGGGTACTAAGGAGGGCACTTGTGATGAGCGCTGGGTGTTGTATGGAAATGATGAAATCACTAAATCCTACATCTGAAGAAACACTTATTAGCTCATTAAAAATAGGAAACAAGTGTCCCTATTTCCTATTTTTAATGAGCTAATAAGTGTTTCTACAGATGTAGGATTTAGTGATTTCATCATTTCCATACAACACCCAGCGCTCATCACAAGTGTACCCCAATGTTCATAGCAGCACTCTCAACAATAGCCAAATTATGGAAAGAGCCTAAATGTCCATCAACTGATGAATGGATAAAGAAATTGTGGTTTATATACACAATGGAATACTACGTGGCAATGAGAAAAAATGAAATATGGCCTTTTGTAGCAACGTGGATGGAACTGGAGAGTGTGATGCTAAGTGAAATAAGCCATACAGAGAAAGACAGATACCATATGGTTTCACTCTTATGTGGATCCTGAGAAACTTAACGGGAACCCATGGGGGAGGGGAAGGAAAAAAAAAAAAAAAAAAAGGACGTTAGAGTGGGAGAGAGCCAAAGCATAAGAGACTGTTAAAAACTGAGAACAAACTGAGGGTTGATGGGGGGTGGGAGGGAGGGGAGGGTGGGTGATGGGTATTGAGGAGGGCACCTTTTGGGATGAGCACTGGGTGTTGTATGGAAACCAATTTGTCAATAAATTTCATATATAAAATAAAAAAAAATGAAACAAAAAGAAAATATCACATAAGACTATACCGTAAACTATAAAACATTGATAAGAGCAATTAAAGAAGACCTAAATAGAAATACACGGTCAGGAGTCTGAACATTCAATATTTTCACAATATCTAATCTCTGCAAATTAACAATTAGATTAAATGTAATCCTGTTTAATATCCATACAATCATTTTAAAAAGTTGGCAGTTATTCTAAAATTCATAAAGAAATCCAATGACCTAGAATGACTAAAAAACTTTGAAATTGAGAAAATTTGATTTTTCTACCTGATTTCAAGATTTATTGTAATGCTACAATAGTCAGTAGAGTAATATAAAGGTAAACACATAGAATGATGAAACAGAATTGGGTGTCCAGAAATAGTCCCACACATATGGAAAATTGATGCTTTGAAAGGTACAAAGACAATTCAGAGAAATAGCGGACTTCAAATAATGCTGGAACATTTGTCTAGTCATACACAAAAAAAGTAAACTTCTATCCATCCTTTACAACATGTATAAGAATTAACTCAAAATATCCTAGACCTAAATATAAAACTGAAACTGTATTATTTCTATAGAACATGTTTCAATCTGAAGAGCATTTTAAGAACACTTTTATGACACCAGTTTTTACTCAGATTTCTTTTAGTAGTGACTTCAAAACCGTATTTATTTTTTAAAAAATTACTAAATTGGACCTCATCGGATTAAAACTTCTGCTATTTAAAAGATATTGTTAAAACTATTAACAATAAGCCACACATTGGGAGAAAACATTTGTAAAGCACATATCTAAAGTCCTCCTATTCAGAATATATAAAGTATACTCCAATATTAGTAAGAAAACAATCCAATAAAAAATATAGCCAAAAGATCTGACCAGTACATTTTTTGTAGTAAAATTGCTACAAAAGATTGACCGATGGCAAATAAATATTTGAAGACAAGCTCAATAGCATTAGTCATTGAGAAATGAAAAATTAATTCATAATGTGATGCTACCAGAGACCTATTGGAATGGCTAAAATTTAAAAAGACTGACTATATCAATCGGTAGGTAGGATGTGGAGGAATTTGAATTCTTGTATAAAGTGGCAGGAATTTAAAGGAGTGCAACCATTTCAGAAATGCATTTTTATTTGACAAGGGGCTCCCGGGTGGCTCAGTTAAGCCTCCTACGTGGGCTCAGAGTATGATCTCACAGTTCCTTAGTTCAAACCCTGTGTTGAACTAAGTCTTCAGATTCTGTGTCTCCCTCTCTCTCTCTGCTCCTCTGATAGCTCATGCTCGCTTGCACTCTCTCTCTCAAAAATAAACATTAAATTTTTTTAAATGTGTTTAGTAGGATCTTAAAAATTATATTCTTACCTATTATAGGATCCAGACAGTCCACTCCTAAGTATTACTCAATGGAAATGAAGGTGTATGTTCATACAGAAACTTGAACATGAACGTTCACAGCAGCTTTATTTGTAAAAAATCTGGAAAAAAGATCAGATGTCCTTCATTAAGTAAATAAATACACAAAATTTGATAAATCCATAGAATGTATTACTATCCATCAATTTTCTAAGCAGTAATAGGCTATTAATATGTGCTGTAAATGGAGAAGGTTTTTAAATAATTTCGTTAGTTAAAGAGACCAGACAGTATACCTTTTTCCCTTTTTCTTTCTTTTTTTGAGCAATAAAAAAGAATTTATTTTGATTATTGTCTCTGACCTTAAAAAGGAAAAGAAACTTTAAAGATTTTCCCATTACTAATAAGTAAACTAAAACCTGCCAACACTATAAAAATACTTGCACAATGTTAACGTTAAATATTAATGCTATTAAGAGTACACATTTTTTATTCCATTTATAAAAACTTCCAAGATAGACTGATAAAAATCTTATCAGTGCCTGCCTGGAGGGGTTCTATACTATAGCCTGAGGCATTCCCAATACCCAGGAAGGAACAGAAGAGGCTGGGAGAAAATTGCTACTGGCTGAAAACTTCAAGAGTCAGACTAGGGTTAATTTTTACTTTCTTGTCCATCACCACAGCACAAGGACAGAACAGCTTTCCCTACTGTTCAAGTGGTCACTGCTTCCATGGCCTTCACACCTTATCTGACCACAAAGAATTTGGTCAACTATAATCCAAATAAGCAATAAAACAAAACAAGGTTGAGGATTTGAGGACATGGTAATGCGAACAGGAGACTTACTGGGTTGGAATGGTGTATGATTATCACGACTATGCTGTTTCAATCCCAGAACAAAAACGATAGGTACGAAAATTCAGAATATATTTAGAGATCATTTAAATATCTTTAAGAGAAGAGTCCTGGCCAAAAAAAGAGAAATAAGACAATAACTGAATTCAACCATGAAGTGTATTTTGTCTTAAAATGATTAAAAACAACAGGAACAACATGTAAAAGTTGGGGAAAGTGGCAAAGCGAATAGATAAAAGAATAGAAGAATATTGTTGAAATTGGGTGCTAAATATTCCTTTAAAAAAATGTATGGGGGCGCCTGGGTGGCTCAGTCGGTTGGGCGCCCGACTTCGGCTCAGGTCATGATCTCGCGGTCCAGGAGTTCGAGCCCCGCGTCCGGCTCTGGGCTGACAGCTCAGAGCCTGGAGCCTATTTCAGATTCTGTGTCTCCCTCTCTCTGACCCTCCCCTGCTCATGCTCTGTTTCTCTCTGTCTCAAAAAAAAAAAAATGTATGTATGTTAGGGACACCTGGGGGGGCTCAGTGACTTCAGCTCACATCATGATCTCACTGCTCCTAGGTTCGAGCCCTGCATCAGGCTCTGTGCTGGCAGCTCAGAGCCTGGAATCTACTTCAGATTCTGTGTCATCCTCTTCCTCTGCCCCTCTCCCACTCGCACCTCTGTCTCTCTCAAAAAATAAGCAAACATTAAAAAAAATGTATTTACATTAAACATTTTAAAAATAATTGAACTGGCAATTAAGACTTAGGTGAAGGAATTTGTTATGATTTGGGAATGAAATTTTAGATGAATCAGTAAGAAATAATGATGCAAATTGAACTCAGGAAGTACTTTAGAAGTCAATCATTTTTGAAAATATATTCTTGAAATGCCAATGCTTACATATAAGAAGTGAGAGTAACTGAAAAAATGTATTTTTGAGGCCCAATAAATGTATCACACTATTAGGCCAGTTAGCTGATTAACAAGCCCTCCTTTGTTTAGGGTGACAATCTCTGCTCCTCTGAAATGATCAAGCTGTTTTCTTGAAGACTTTAGTCCCAGAAAACCCTATTCTCCAATAGTAAGATAACAAAATAAATCATGCTCATGGTGTCAGCAACTTTGTATTCAAGAGGAATTTGTCTAAATTTGTTGTACAACATATTAGTTACTTAGTAAATTTAGAGGATCCATGAGGTTTCAGATTTTAATGTGAAATGTGGAATTCTGTATTTCTTTTAAGATTTGAACTTGAAATGTAGAATTTATTGCATTAGTCTGTAGACCATTTGGACAGTTTAAACTTTAAGTTCACTATTTATAAATTGAATATATTAGACTTAAGAAATGTTTTATCACTACAAAAGTTTTCTTAGCACGTCATACAAAACAACTGTTTGAAAGAAA
Source organism: Lynx canadensis (assembly GCF_007474595.2). Classification (NCBI taxonomy): domain Eukaryota; kingdom Metazoa; phylum Chordata; class Mammalia; order Carnivora; family Felidae; genus Lynx; species Lynx canadensis. Next base: position 123,218,579 of record NC_044311.2, read on the forward strand.
ATTGAATATATTAAGTTTAAAGTTTGAACTATGAGGAAATTCAAGTAGTTAATTAAGAATTATTGTCTATGGGGCGCCTGAGTGGCTTAGTTGGTTAAGCGTCCCACTTCGGCTCAGGTCATGATCTCGCGGTCTGTGGGTTCGAGCCCCGCGTCGGGCTCTGTGCTGACAGCTCAGAGCCTGGAGCCTGTTTCAGATTCTATGTCTCCCTCTCCCTCTTCCTCTGACCCTCCCCTGTTCATGCTCTCTCTCTCTCTGTCTCAAAAATAAATAAATGTTAAAAAAAAAAAAAAGAAAAAAAAGAATTATTGTCTAAAGGGGGGACACCTGGGTCGATCAGTTGGTTAAGCATCATCAAGCTTCAGTTCAGGTCATGATCTCACGGTTCCTGAGTTCAAGCCCCACGTCAGGCTCTCTGCTGTCAGTACAGAGCTGGCTTTAGATTCCCTGTCTCCCTCTCTTTCTGCCCTCCCCCACTCACTCCTTCTCTCTCTCAAAAATAAACATAGAGTTACTTTTAATTTTTTAAATGTTTTATTATTTATTTTTGAGAGAGAGAGACCACATGCAAGCAGGCATGAGCAGGGGAGGGGCAGAGAGAGAAGGAGACACAGAATCCAAAGCAGGCTCCCAGCTCTGAGCTGTCAGCACAGAGACTGAGGCAGGGGTTGAACTCACCAACGGTGAGATCTTGACCTCAGCCACAGTCACTTAACTGACTGAGCCACCCAGGTGCCCCTAAAAAAAAAGAAAAAAAAAAAAAAGAATTATTACCTAAAGTGACTTAATCTAATTAACTTGAGTTCCTCTGGCTTAAAGAATATCATTTATTCAATATAAGATCTTTGTATGTTCCACATGTTAAGAATAAATGTACATTAAATCTTGTTTAAAAATAATAATCCGAGGGAAGCCTGGGTCAATCAGTCAGTTAAGCATCCGACTCTTGATTTGGGCTCCAGTCATGTTATCACAGTTTGTGAGATCAAGTCCCACTGTGGAGCTATGCATTGATTCTGTAGAGCCTGCTCTACAGGATTCTCCCTCTCTCTCTCTTTCTCCCCCTCAACATAAATAAATTTTTAAAAACATAATAATCGGCTTAACTTGAGATAAGCAAATATGAATAAAACAAAATATACTTTTCTTCATTAGATTTATAAATATAATGGCAATTTATAAGCTTAAATACTTAAAAGAAAAATTCTTGAGTTGTTTTAATAAATATTTAAAACTTGAATAACTTTAATTCTGATCTGTACAGAAAATTAACCTAAAATTTCAAAAATCTCACAATATAATGACCACTATATGAAAAACAATACATCTCCAAAGGAAAAAAAAATATTTTTTAAAAGAAATCCACAACAAACAGCAGGAGACTAAACTTAATTTCTATATCAAGAAATGCTTTGTAAAACCAGGGGAGGGGGGAAACTCTGTAGAAGGGAAATGATAAAAGGTCAATATAGGGCAGAAAATGTGTGGAATTAGGGAGGTGGGTAAATAGGAGACATTATTAGAAGGAAAATCAATAGCCTAACTTATGAATTAGGTTGAAGGAGTAGGAAAAGTCTAATTTAGTTTCCGTGATATTGAGCTTGGGGTTGATGTGTTCATTGCTCAGAGAAAATACCAGAGCTAGAGATATAAAATGAGAGTTATTTGGATATGCGTGTTTACCCAAGAAAAAGAACCTACCTAGGAGAAATTGTATAGATTGAGAAGAAAGTTCAAGGCCAAGTCTCAAAGAATCCAAACATTAATGTTTGAGAAAATGAAGTTGTGATAGTAAAGAAGACAGAGTTTGACCAGGGTAGTAAGAGGAAAAGCAGGAAAATTTTGTAAAGGAATCCAATAGAAGCCAGAGTTTTGCTACATATATTCCTCAGAAGTCAAGCAAACAAACAACTATTATGAAATGCTAAATATAATATCATAAAAGTACTGCTCATTGGTAACCTTAATGAGACTATAAGTCGGGTTGAAATCATATCAGGGGGTGTCAGGAAAGTTAATGAAAGAATAAATTTACCTATAATGGAAAGAATACAGGTTAGGCAAAAGGAGGACAATATCTGCTTAATATTGTGTTTGGTATTTTTTTTTCAATGTTTATTTATTTATTGAGAGAGAGAGAGAGAGTGAGCACAAGCACAAGAACATGAACAGGAGAGGGGTAGAAAGAAAGGGAGAGAGAGAGAGAGAGTCCCAAGCAGGCTTCAGGGCCTGACCACAGGACCTTGAGATCATAACCTGGGCTGTTATCAAGAGTCAAACGCTTAACCAACTGAGCCACCAGGCACCCTGGTATTTTTAAGATAGGAGATATTCTTATGTAAGGGAAATGGAGGTATTGAATATAAGAACAAAAGTAATTGAATTTTCATTTTTTTTTTTAATTTTTTTTTCAACGTGTATTTATTTTTGGGACAGAGAGAGACAGAGCATGAACGGGGGAGGGGCAGAGAGAGAGGGAGACACAGAATCGGAAACAGGCTCCAGGCTCTGAGCCATCAGCCCAGAGCCTGACGCGGGGCTCGAACTCACGGACCGCGAGATCGTGACCTGGCTGAAGTCGGACGCTTAACCGACTGCGCCACCCAGGCGCCCCTGAATTTTCATTTTTTGAGGTGGCAATAAGAACTATAATCTGTAGAGTTTAAAGCAATCACCTGAAGTATTTGGAGGAACACCTCCTGTATTGCACCAGAGAATAAACTGTAGACATTCAAAGATTGAAAGAAGGCATTCTCAACTTGAACCTTCCGCATGCAGAAGACTCAGTAGAAAAAGTTTAGGTATATATTTTTTAAGTTTATGTATTTTGACAGAGAGAGAGAGAGGGAGAGAGAGAGAGAGAGAGAGAGAACACACAAGTGGGGGGTGGGTCAGAGAGAGAATCCCAAGCAGAACCCAATGCAGGGCTCAAACCTACGAACTGTGAGATCATGACCTGAGCCCAAATCAAGAGTCAGAAGCTTATTCGACTGAGCCACCCAGGCACCTCAACTTTAGGTATTTATAAGTAATGCAAACATTTACAAGTCATTGTTTTGCAAATTAGGGCATTAAATTTGAACATAGAATTTTAGCAGTATGCACTATAGAATAAAGTGTCAGGGCTCCTGGGCGGCTCAGGTTATGATCTGGAGATTCTTGAGTTGGACCCCCACATCAGGCTCTGTGCTGACAGCTCAAAGTCTGGAGGCTGCTTCCATTCTGTGTTTTCTTTTCTCTGTGCCCCCTCCCCCAACCCACTCACACTCACTTGTGCGCACACACGCTCTCTCTCTCTCTCTCTCTCTCTCAGAAATAAACATTTAAAAAAAAGAATATCAAATTATCGCAGTCATATTTGTTGCATTTATCATGTTTGAGAAATGGCCTTTATTTATGACTATGTATAACAAAGCACAAAAATAAACTTATGGATTCTTTCACAGTGTTTTGCTATGTAGGGCAACACAATTTAGGTTGTGAATGAATGAATATGCTACATACTTTTTCCTGGATAAGAAATGAAGAAAGGATTGACAGAAAGAAGAATTCATGAACTGGGCATCCTTATGAGAAGTAAAAATATATTTATGATTTTCCTTTTAAAGAAGTCAAAAAAATTTTTTCCAAGAAACACATGTGTTTGAATTAGCAATTTTGGAGACTAGAATCTCAGCAGGGGGATCAAAACTTTCTGTTGCTGAAGAAGCAACATAAAAATGCTGTTCATAAATCAGGAGGCTGAGAAACAGTGGGGCAAAATTATTAGAAGTTATCCATATAGCATAAGAAGCCATTCAAAGAACTGGCCAATGTCTTTTGTGGAAAAAAGGCAGTTCTAAGAATTTAACAGATGTTAGTTCTTAGGAATGAAGCACAGATTGATGGGAAAGAGAATCTAAACAATGACAGGATTCACAAAGCTTTGTGTTTTCTTGGATGGTAGTACTTGTTGATTGTTTTTTTCTAGAAAAATGGCAAAAAATTGAGCTAGAAGCAATAATGGAAAGCCACATGGGGGGGGGTGGCTAAAAAGGAAATGGTGTCTTTATGGAAGAAACAGGTTTTCAGTCTTGCAAGAAGGAATAAGAATTCCTTCATGAGGGGGTGAGGAACTCTGTGAACATGGAAATAGAAATATTTGGGAGGTAATGGCTGAACAGAGGTTATTATTGAGAAATAGGATAGTTGAAGAGATATAGCCCCAGAACTTAAAGTTTTGAACACCGATTTATGAAAAGTGGAAAAGCAACCTGAGGATATGTTTTGAAGAATTTCTTTCAGGTCTATATTAGTTTTCCATTGCTGAGTAACAAATTAACTCTAACTTAGTGGCTTAAAACAACACCCATTTACTAACTCACATTTCTGCAGGTCAGAAGTCCAAGTGGATTTCACTGTTCTCTGCTTAGGATCTCATAAAACCAAATTCAGGGTCTCAGCCAGCCTGGGATCTTATCTGGAGTATCTGGAGAAACATTTGCTTCTAAACTCTTTCCAGTCATCGGTAGAAGCCAGTTCCTTGGTGTTGTAAGACTGAGAGTCCTTTTTTAGCTCTCACTCAAGCTATGTTCTCAGCTTCTAAAGGCTATCAGCCCAAGTTCCTTTTTATAGAGTTTCCTCCATCTACAAAGCCAACATCAGCACGTTAAATGATTCTTGTAGTTTGACTCTTTTCCTTCTGTTACCAGATGGAGATGTTTCCCTGCTTTTAAGTCACGTGATTAGATAAGGCCTACCAGATAGACTAATTTTCTTAAAGTCACCTGTGCCATATAATGTAACATAATCACCAAGGTGATACTTCATCATATTCTCAGTTTCTAGAGATCAGAGTGGGATATCCTTGGGGGATGTTTTACAAGAATGCTTACCATAAAATCTTTGAGGAAGGTAGGCATTGGGCTTGGAAGCTGAACTTGGAAGATAACTCATCAACATCAACAGTCTTAACCAGGAGTGAATATTAGAACCAATCATTACTTAGGCTTGGGCTCTTCCCCAGAAGAATCAAATTAGAATTTCTGAGCATGAGATCTAGGGGTCAGGGCAAAGCTTCCTAATCACCCTAATTGTGAAGGTGGCCTCAGTAGTTGCAAGTTAACTTAGTACAATATATATGGCGGCAACACCAGAATCAGTTTGAGCTAACACAAGCCAGATATTTTAAATCTTATTTGACTCTAATTAATGCTTTCCTGGTGTCTCTAATTTCAAAGATTCTGAGAGTTCTAATTAAGTTGAATATTTGTGTGCACATTATGGCCCACATGTGAACAATGCACTTTGCACAGAAGAATTAATCTACAGATGGACAAGTAGGTCTTGCCAAATTTGGAGAATCATTTAAAAACATTCAAAACCTGCTGAAGCATTAAATCACTTTCAAGGGTGGCTTATGCAGTAAAAGTATCAGATCTCTGAGTGAGACCATGGATTCACGAAAGATACCTATAAATTATGGTAAGGGTTAGAAATATTATTTGATATTTTAGAAAGGCATATATAAGCCTTTGTAAAATTGGAAGCCTTTCTAATTTAATTTTTTTCTGGAATTATGTTCACATCAGCCAGAACTTATTATTGTAATAACTCTTAATATTTTCAAATTATTCCCCAAATTTGAGTTAAGTCCATCTGATCACTTATAGATAATGCATTTATTTTAAAATGACTGATTTCTAGGGAAATTTCTTAAACCCATCACTACAATGGCTATAACATCAAAAAATTAATAAATATATTGAATATATTGAGAATATTTGCATTCTGATTATATTTGATTTTGGAGGTTTGCTGCATATGAAAAATAGATAGCTTGCCTGTCTGAATTTTGCAATATTATTCTAAACTTCTGAAAAATTAAAAGGCAATTATTGTCCTCAAGGATTTCACAATCTAATGTGGGAGGCAGAAATACAAATGAGCAATAATAGTGAAAACAGTGAGTACTCTTGGTCAAAAGTTTCATAAGCATTAACTAAATCCTTACACTCACTAGGCCATTAGTACATATTGTTGTTGTTGTTTTAATTTCATTTTGCAGACTAGAATATAAAGTCCAGAGAGTTTCAATAACTTGGCTTAGATCACACAACATTTTAGTCACTGTGGAGCTAAGGTTTCACTTTAGGCAGTTAGGTTGCAGAAGGAAATACTCTCAGCCACTTTGCTCCATAGACTCTTCCAGGGCTAGAACTGGCTCTAACAAAACTGTAGGGTAGAACAAAATGTCTTCAGCCCACATGCAAAATAGAATTATTCATTTTTATTTGAGAGCTGACATTTGAATTGAAGGTAGAATTTCACCTGGTATAAAAATTAAGGAGGCAGAGCGTTCAAGACATTGGCAAGATCGTGAATTGAAGTTTTAATGAGTAGTTTGAAACACTGAGATTATATTACTATCTTTCTTTCAGAAATCTCAAACTGGTGTTCATTATCTGCTACCTTCATTATTTCATCTCTTACCTATTCTTAAAATATTTTAATTTTCCTTTTAACCATCCCATAGAAATATCTTCTCTACCTCATTTTTCTCTATGGAAGATATTAAGTAAAGGATATAAAATTTTGTTGTCAAATTATTTTACACAAAATTGTATATATTTGCATATCTACCATAAGCATACAAGGAAGCCAAACATAAGCATTTTTTAAAAATTTTCATTATGTAGAGTTACTAATTGGTATCTCATTTTGATGACTTTTCTTGGAATGGAAGTTTCTCAGTGTAATAAAGGGCCTCCACATAAACTATAACTAACATCCCAAAGGTGAAATATTGAACACTTTCCCATAATGATTGGAAACAAAAAGTATGTTAACTTTTCCCACTTCTATTCAAAATCTTACTGGAGTACTCAATCAGTATAATAAGGAAAAAATGTATAAACCTTCAAAAGTGAGACGTAAAATTATCTTTACTCACAACTGATGTAAATGTTTACATACATTATCCTGAAGAATCTTGGGATATGTAAAATGTAGAACTATTTAGGGGCTTCAAGCTGGCTCAGTCGGTAGAGCATGAGACTTGATCTCAGGGTCTGAGTTTGAGTCTCCTGCAGAGTGTAAAGATTACTTTAAGAAATGTTTTGTAAGTTTATTTATTTTGAGAGAGGGATAGCAGGGTGGGTCAAAGAGAGAGAGCGAGAAAGAGAACCCCAATCTGCACTGACAGCACAGAGACCAACCTAGGGCTCCATCTCAAGAACCATGATCTCATGACCTGAGCCAAAATCAAGAATTAGATGATTACCTGACTGAGCCTACCTAAGCTTCCCCCCCAAAAAAAAATTGTTTAAAGTAGAACTAAGTAGTAAGTTTATCAAAATCTTATGATAAAAGGCCAATATACAAACATCAATTTTATCTATTGCATTTTTACATAAAACTGGCAGATATGATGATAATATTAGAAATAAAAAATTCACAATATTATCCAAAAACCATAAAATACTTGGTGTGGTGGGTTTATTTGTGCTCCCCGCCCCCCCCAGATATGCCCATGTTCTGATCCCCAGAACATGTGAATGTTACGGTCTTTTGTAAAAGGGGTGTTAGCAGTTGTGAGTGAATAAAGGATCTCCGAATAAGATTATCCTGTATTACCCAGATGACCTAAACCCAATGATAAATGTATTAGAGAAGCACAGAGAAAAAGGCAATGTGAAAAGGAAAGCAGAGATCTGAGTGATGCCATAAGCCAAAGAATATTGACAGCCCACAGAGGCTGGAAGAGAGTCTCCCTAGGGCCGCTGGAGAGAGTGCCGGCCTGCAGACCTTTTGATTTTAGACTTCTGGCCTCCAGAGCTATGCAATAAAAATTTCTCTTACTTTAAGACACCAAGTTTATAGTCATTTGTTACTACAGCTCCAAGAAACCAATATGCTTAGCAATAAATTGAATAAAAGCGTTGCAAAATTTACATTGAAAACTAGAAAATATTGTTGAGGGAAATTAAAGAAAAACTAAATAGTTTGAGTGAAATCTCATACTAAAATATTCATTATCATTGTCCACAAACATCACAAATTTAAAGATTCAATCAACTCAAAAATCCCTAAAGCCTGTTTTTCTCTCCAAATTCACAAGTTTATTTTATAATATATATGAAAATTGATACAGAATTTTCTGTCATCTTTCCCATCTCCCCATAGCACTTTGAAGATGTCATCTCACTGCCTTCTGGCCTTCAAGTTTTCTAACACGATATTGACTGCTATTCTCATTGACGATACCCTGATGAGTTGCTTTTATCTTGCTGCTTTTTCTAGCTTCTCTCTATGTCTTTCAACAGTTTGATTATAGTGTACCTCAGTGTGATCCTCTTTAGATTTAACCTTCCTAGAGTTTCTGGACCTTTTGTATTTATACATCCATATCTTTCCTTACATTTGGGAAATTTTTAGTCATCAATTCCTCAAAGAATCTCGCTATCTCTGTCTTCTCTTTCTGGGACTTCCATAATGGGTATATTATTCCAACTAATATACTGTAAAGCCCTTAGGTTCACTTTTCTTGATTGTTTTTTTTTCCTTTCTGTTCCACAGAGTCAAGAATTTTAAATATCCTTTCTTCAATTTTACTGATTCCGAATCTGTTGTTGAGCACCTTAGTGATTTTTTTTTCAGTGATTGTATTTTTCATCTCTTGAATTTCTGTTGAGTTCCTTTTTATAATTTCTTTGTTGAAATTCAGATTTTGTGCATATGCCATGTTCTTGATTTCCTTAAGTTCTTCGTGTTTTCCTTTAGCTACTCGAGCATATTTAAGGCAGTTGTTTTAAAGTCTGTGGTTAGTTCAATGTATGTCTTCAGGGACAGATTCTAGAGTTTTAATTTGTTCTTTTTAAAAAAAATGCTTATTTATTTTGAGAGAGAGAGAGTGTGTGAGTGGGAAGGCAGAGTAGAGAGAGGAGAGATATGGTGTGTGCGTGGGAAGGCAGAGTAGAGAGAGGAGAGAATCCCAAGTAGACTCCACACTGTCAGTGCAGAGCCTGATGCAGGGCTCAAACTCATGAACAGAACCATGACATTAGGACCTGAGCTGAAATCAAGAGTCAAATGCTTAGTCAGCTGAACCACCCAGATGCCCCTTATTCTTTTAAAGGATCACATTTCCTGGGGCTTTTGTAATTTGTTGTTATTAAAAATTGGGCACTTGAACAAAAAGCCACTTTTCCTAGTCTTTGTATACTGGCTTTGTGTTGAGTAAAGCCTCTATAAAGAATACCTCTAGGTATTCTTCGATCCTTAGGATAAACTGAGATGAAGGCTTAAGGTCTCATCAGGTCTTTCTGAGTATGTATCTTGTCTGGGCGTGTGTGTGTGTGCGCGCGCGTGTGTGTGTGTGTGTGCGTTTAAGTCTCCATATACACAGCTACATTTGAATGTCTTACTTTCATAAAGCATTTTTCCACAGCTTCTCCTCAGCAACTTGGATGTATTGTATGTCTCCACCTGTAATTCTTTTATCCCAGTCTGTGGATCTTTGTCTCCCCACAGTTCTCACAAGCAGTATCCACTGCTTCTCTCTGCGTGATACACAGATTACATCACTTCCCCCAACCCCTTAGGCTGAACTCTAAGTTAAATGAAAGAGAGCCCAGTCCTTCAGGAAGTCCCCAGACAGACAAGAATATTACAAATCATGTCTTCCCTAGCCCTTCCCATTCAAAACAGGGTATGGGAAATGAAGCTGTTGCCTCCTATATAACAAGATTGCACCTGGTGGGAAGGTGGGGCAAGTCAGTGATGACATGAAATTTCCTACTCTTTTCAATGTGGCTTTTTTTGAGTGGGTGTTCATTTGTTTGTTGTAGAACTTTGCTTTCCAGAGCTCTTGAAAACTTATTTTAGCCTCTCTTTAGTAGTTTTTGTTTATTTGGTTTTGTTCTTATTCTCTTTATTTGTGTTTTAAATGTTTCTGTGGGGTATGAGGGCTTCGAGTTTCCTAATCCACTGTTTTCCTGCTGTAACTCTGGCAATTTGATCTGTGATATTCCATGTTTAACCTAAGATTTCTTGAAGTAATTTCTCAGCAAATGTTGAAAATTACTTTAATGAATTGTAATCATCATTTATTTCAAATATATGAGGACCTATACCAACATTATCATAATTTCTTTCAACTCACAGATGAAAAAAAAATATGGAGGATCAAATTGTTAAAGCCATGTTTTTCTAACATTAGCTTTCTCTGTTGCTTACTAACTCTATAATACTGGAATTATTCTTTATGCATATTTTATAGGATTGTTGTATTAATGCCATGATTCTTGAAATAAATGGAGTTCAGTGCTTAAGATATTGCAATTGTTCAATAATTTTAAATTGCTATTGTTATCTTTATGTGGCTGTATAGTAAAGGATACAGATTTTAAAGTCAATTTGGTTTCAAAGTATGAGCTTTTACTACACTATACTGTGGCCAATATTGAATATAATGTTGAGACACATAATAATGTTCTCTGTGATAGTAAAACAATATTAATGAATGTAGGAAGAGCTAGCACCCATGTTGATGCCAAACACTGGCAAACATAACCCTCCATTTTTATTCCCACTTGTATGGCATTAGCAATAAATTATAATAAAAGAAGTTTCAAAAGCACTTTTTTGGGGGAAGAGTAAGCTAGGAAAAAGAATAAGGGTAGAAATTTCTTTAGAGCACTATGATTCTTACAGGTATATTTTCTGAGAAATATTATGAGCAACATTATCATTTTAATTTTTCCTAAGCTGCACATTTCTTCTTGTAAGCAAGCTATAATTCTGTCAAGCAGAAGAGAAAATATGTTGAATAGTATTATTATATTTTGCATAAATATAATCCATGTCTTTTCTAACTCACTATGGCATTTAAAATGTTACAAAATTTTTTAAAAAGTAAAACAAAGAGAAATATAAACACGTTTAATGCATACACCTTGAAATACAAATAAATTTTGCATAAATGGGCAAACTTTACTGCGTGGTACTACTTTCATCCATTTTTACATATTTTGAAGTTATAAAATTAGATGTTTTCTATATTCTAGACATGTAAATATTTGAGTCAAATAAACATGCAAACACAAATCTTTTCCAATCAACTTTTATATGCAGTAGTACACATTCAACATTTAAAACTAAAATAAGTATGAATCAAGTGACTTGAGTTCTAACTAATACATATGGTATCGCTACCTATGGTTGGTTAAAAATCTTCAGATAAACAGAGAACATAATTTTTATGTTAGCTTAGACTTTATGAATGCTATTAAATTAATTCAGATTATTAAATTGAATTAATTGTGAAACTGAGTCATAATGTTTTTTTCTTTGTGTTAGATGGTGGTAAAGAGGAGTAGTTAATTATAGGCAGTAATTATTAACTAAATGGGCAGTAGTTATTAAGAGTTAGAAGTGGCATTTAAGATTATAGGCCAATTGACTCAACAATTTTAAGTGACTCCCCTAAACTTTTCCTGTTGTCATCAGATACTGCATTGTAGTACAAACTATGAATCTTTTAGTAAAAATTTCTTTTTTCCCATCAAAATATTCTATTTTTAAGTAATACGTTTTCTTTTACTTCATTTTTTTTCTGGAATTGTCAGGGAATTGACATATTTGTTACGTAAATAAATATTAAAGAATTAATATTTACCAGCTTTACTTTTTTGCCCCCTTCTTTCTTAAATCCAGTGCAAAAAGACTTTGTCCCCTCCGTCTATTAAACCTATATGTAGCAAGGTCACAAAATATCCCTCAGTGACAGAGATCAGTTCTGGATTTTTTCACCTTGCTTTTCAAAGGTATTTGACATGATTGATCTGTCCTATTTTCCTTATATATTTTTTCACTTGGCCTCCAGTACATATACGTTACTAGATGTTCTTTTACTTCAAAACCATTTTTTATATTGCTAATTTTCTGGATATTCCTCCTTATCTCAAACTGTGAATGTTAGGGTATTCCATGGCTTAGTCTTTCTATCACTTCTTCATCTATTATCTACCAAGGTATTCACATTAAGTCCCTTGACTTTAAATTTTTTTTTTTCAACGTTTATTTATTTTTGGGACAGAGAGAGACAGAGCATGAACGGGGGAGGGGCAGAGAGAGAGGGAGACACAGAATCAGAAACAGGCTCCAGGCTCTGAGCCATCAGCCCAGAGCCTGACGCGGGGCTCGAACTCATGGACCGCGAGATCGTGACCTGCCTGAAGTCGGACGCTTAACCGACTGCGCCACCCAGGCGCCCCTAAGTCCCTTGACTTTAAATAGCATGTGTTTATAGATTTTCAAATTTTTTCTCAAACTTCAGTTACCAGTTTTAGGTATGTTTGTGTAACCACCTATGAAACATGGCCCGTATCAATAATACAGGTAGCTCTACATTTAAAATATAACTTGAACGTAACTATCTATCACCATGTTCATAGTAATAATCCTTGTCCAAGCTCCCATCTCCTTTTTTCTAAATATTGAAATATCTTCCCAACTTGTCTGTTTGCTTATGCTATAATTCTATGTAGTCTATTTTCCATGGATCAACAAGAATACTGTAAATTAGTAAAGCATAGTATATTATTTTTCTACTTAATGTGTTCTAGTGGGTTTCTACAAAGTTAGCACCATGAGCCCCTAGATGATATGGCCTGTGTTAGTTTCCTATTACTGCTATAACAAAGTACCCCAAAATAGTGCCTTAAACAATACAATTTTTTTATCTTATAGTCTTAAATATTAGAAGTCCAAAATTAATCTCCCTAAGCTAAAATCAAGTTGTCTTGAGGGCTATGTTCCTCCTGGAGGATCTAGGAGAGAATCTATATTCCATTTTCCGGTTTCTCTTGTCTGTTCACGTTTCTTGGCTTGTATCCTCCTTCCATCTTCAGAGCCAGCAATAGCCAATTGAGTGTTTCCTATTTTGTATCACTCTGACACTAACTCTCCCAAGTCACTCTTTTTTTTAATTTTTTTTTTTTACATTTATTTATTTCTGAGAGACAGAGATAGAGCATGAGTGGGGGAGGGGCAGATAGAGATTGGGAGACACAGAATCTGAAGCAGGCTCCAGGCTCTGAGCTGTGAGAACAGAGCCCGACGTGGGGCTCAAACCCACGAACCCACGAGATCATGACCTGAGCCCAAGTCCTTCGCTTAACTGACTGAGCCACCCAGGCACCTCATCACTTTTTCTTATTTACAAGGACATTTATGATTACACTGGGATCATTCAGATAATCCAGAATAAGTTCCTTATCTCAAAGTCAGCTGATGAGCAATTGTAAATCTATGTGCAATACTAAATCCCCCTTTTCCATGTGATATAACTTATTCACAGGTTCCAGGAAATAGGATGTAGATATTTTCATGGGCCCATGATTCTAACACATGGCTCTTGACTACATCTTCAACATCCTATTCTAAAATACTTCTCCTCCTTTTATTCCATTTATTCATACTAGTGGCTTTTATCTTCTAACGTGTCAAATTTGTTCCCATGTAAGGGCATATAAATTTTTGTTTTTTTTTTCTACTTGAAATAGCCTCTTTCTCAAAGGTTTTCAAATTAACTGTCTACCCCCCAACACACAGTGTTCAGATTCCAAATTTATATCTCAAGCAGGTTTCCTTCATTGTTCTACTTATAATTATCTTCTACACCTTCAATTTTTTCCCAATTAACTTTTTAAAAATTATTTATAAAACCTGTATCTATCTCTTATTTAGTACTCTGTATGTATATAAATATTTGAGTCCCAAATTAGGATATAAATTATATGAAAGTAATAAATAGTTCTGTATCATTTATCAACATATACTCAGTAATTAAAACTGTTTGGCACATGGTAGATGCCCCACAAACATTTTTTGAATAGAAAAAAATGTATTTTTAAAGAATGCTTTGCAGTTACAGACTACCATATGTTAATCCACAATAATGTTTATACCCTTTGAGTAAAAAATAAATCCAAATATGACAAGCTTATCGAAGTACTAGAATTGGGAGACTAATACTTAAATTGTTCAAATTTACATCAATTTATCTCTGAGATGTGACTCAAATTCTTTACTTTTGGCAACTCAGAAAATTTTAAATATAATACATATTATAATTCAGGGCTTGGGGCATCTGGGTGTCTCAGTTGGTTAAGCGTCCGACGCTTGATTTCAGCCAAGGTCGTGATCTCACAGTTCGTGGGTTCAAGCCTTGCATTGGGCTCTGAACTGACAGTGTGGAGCCTGCTTGGGATTCTCTCTCTCTTTCTCTCTGCCCCTCCCCAATGTGGGCTGTCTCTCTCTCTCTCAAAATATATAAAAGAAGTTTTAAAAAACAATTGATGCCTTGTTAATGTTGATTTCTATTTGATATGACATATTCAAATTTGTGTGAAAGACTCTCACACTTCATCTAATCACTAAAAAAATACAGCAATGAATATATAATAATTTCAGAAAAGCCTCAGTTCAATCCAAGAAGGAAAACATTAAGAAATCAAACAGAAGAACAGACATCATGGTATCATAGTCAAGATTTGTAAGTAGGACTTAAATCCAGAAAAATCACAGGTAAATCAGAATTAGATAAAGATCTGAACAACTGTAACTCAGGATTTACATCTGCATAGAGATAAGAAACAAATTACTTTTTATCTTTTGCTATAAATGCTGGGTCAATGCTATAACATACAGAGAGTAGCTATAAAAATGGCACATCACCAAAATGAAAATTTAGAAAATTTGTTTTATGCTGGAAGCCTGCTGACCATTCAGAATTATAAAGAAGTAAACAGACACTGAGAAGTCAGAGCCTTATATATACATCATGTTTGGAAATGGATTCTAAATTCATATTACTTAAAGAATACAGGAACCTCAGATAAATTTACATGACAACATGTTGTAAGCTTGTAAAATTACTAATCCCTGGTAAATGTAAATATGAACTCAAAGAACTTGGATAATTAAAAACTACATCACAATAGGGGCGCCTGGGTGGCGCAGTCGGTTAAGCGTCCGACTTCAGCCAGGTCACGATCTCGCGGTCCGTGAGTTTGAGCCCCGCGTCGGGCTCTGGGCTGATGGCTCAGAGCCTGGAGCCTGTTTCCGATTCTGTGTCTCCCTCTCTCTCTGCCCCTCCCCCGTTCATGCTCTGTCTCTCTCTGTCCCAAAAATAAAATAAACGTTGAAAAAAAAAATTAAAAAAAAAAAAACTACATCACAATAAATTTTAACTTAATGTATATTAGTAATAGTAATTATAATAATAATAATATTAAAAACAGCAGCAGCACAGAGTCATATTATTCTAGAAACAAATATATAGATTTCATCACAAGACTGAGCAATAATATAAATTTGGAACTTACTAAAGCTAGTATTACTGTTACTTTAGTCAATGATGCCATATTTTGCCATCTACATAATTTAAGAGACTAATGCATTTAAAATATTTTGAAATAAATAGTTTCAAAATATTCACAGAGATAAAAATAGCAAACCCTGGGTAAGAGGGAGAGTCTGACTTCTAGTTACCACATTATAAATATTCAGTTTTTAACAGGAAGATATACTAGACAAAAACTCTATTTTTTAAAAAATTATCTTAATGTTTATTCTTGAGGGGGGGGGGTATGAGCAGGGGAGGGGCAGAGAGAGATACACAGAATCTGAAGCAGGCTCCAGTCTCTAAGCTGTCATCACAGACCCCGATGTAGGGCTCAAATTCACAAACCTCAAGATCATGACCTGAATGGAAGTCAGACACTTAACCAACTGAGCCACCCAGGCGCCCCAAGACAAAAACTATAAAACAATGGTCTTAAAGATGTTAAAAGACCTAAAGGAAGATGAAGAGAAAGCTGAGAAAACAATGTATGAACAAAAATGGCAATATCAATAAAGTGATAGAAAACCTAAAAAAGAAACCAAAGTGAAATTCTGGAGCTAAAAATTAAAACTAAAATGAAAAATTTGCTAGAGGAATTCAAAGTCAGAGTAGAGTAGACATGAGAAAGAATCCACAAACTTGAAGTTAGGACAATGAAAATTATTGAATCTGAGGAAAAAATAAAATAAAATAATAACATAACATAACATAACATAACATGACATGACATAACATAACATAAAATAAAATGTAAAATAAATAGAGCCTCGGGTACCTGTATAACACCAGCCAGAAAACCAATATATGCACTTGAGAGTCCCAGAGGAGAAGAGAAAAAGAAACAGGTGGGGACAATATTAAAAGAAATAATGGCTGAAAACTTCCCAAATTTGATGAAAGAAATGATGATAAACATTCAAGAAATTGAACAAACTCCAAGTAAAATGAGTTCACACACAGTGAGATACACTGTGATCAAACTTTTGAAATACAAGGACAAATACAGAATCTTGAAGGCAGCAAAAGGGCAACAACTTATCACATGCAAGCATTCCTCAATAAGATTACTCAGATTTCTCATCAGAAACTTTGAAGGCCAGAGGCAGTGGGTTGATATATTCATTGCACTAAAGGGAAACTTAGACACACACACCAAAAAAAAAAAAAAAAAAAAAATTTCTACCATGAATTGTATATCCAGAAAAATTACTCTTCAAAAGTGAGGGAGAAATTAAGATATTCCCAGATAAACAGGAGCTTAGGGAGTTTCTATGACTAGACTTGCCCTGCAGGTAATGCTCAAGGGAGTACTGAGGCATGAAATGAAAGAACTCTAGCAGTAACTTGAAGTAATATGCAGAACTAAAAATCTCAGTGAAGGTAAATGCATGAACAATGATAAAAGCCAGTAGTATTGTAACAACAGTTTGTAACTCCAGTTTTGTTTTCTACATGATATAAGAGTCCAGATTTAAAGGTAATAGTCTAAAGCTAGTATTACTGTTACTTTAGTCAATGATGCCGTATTTTGCCATCTACATAACTTAAGAGACTAATGCATTTAAAATAATTATTAGTTTACATTTTGGGGCATACAATGTATAAAGATGTAATTTTGTGACATCAGCAACCAAAATGAGTGGGGACAGAGTCGTTAAAGGTGTAAAATTTTTATAAGGATATATTTGCTTATATATATATATATATATATTTTAATTTTTTTAATGTTTATTTATTTTTGAGACAGAGAGAGACAGAGCATGAACAAGGGAGGGTCAGAGAGAGAGGAAGCACAGAATCTGAAGCAGGCTCCAGTCTCTGAGCTGTCAGCACAGAGCCGGACGCGGGGCTCGAACTCATGGACTGTGAGATCATGACCTGAGCTGAAGTCGGCTGCTTAACCGACTGAGCCACCCAGGCGCCCCTATATATATTTTTTAATGCTTATTTATTTTTAAGAGAGAGAGAGCAGGGGCGGGGCAGAGAGAGAGAGGGAAACAGTGGATCTGAAGTGGGCTCTGTGCTGACAGCAGAGTACCTGATGCAGGACTCGAATTCATGAACCGTGAAATCATGACCTCAGCCAAAGGTGGACATTTAACTGACTGAGCCACCCAGGCATCCCAAAAGTGTAATATTTTATGTTATTAAAGGTAAACTGGTATAAATTCAAATTAAAGTGTTATAACTTTAGGATGTTAAGTGTATCCCAGGGTAACCACAAAGAAAATAACTACAGATCCTATGCAGAAGGATATGAAAAAGGAACTTGAACATTAGCTAAAAACAAAAGAAAATAGTAATGCAAGAAATGAGGGACAAAACTTTTAAGGCATATAGAAAACAAGTATTATACTGCAGAAGTAAGTCCGTTCTTATCCATAAATATTTTAACTGTAAATGGATTATATTCTACCATGAAAAGAGAAAGATTGGCAGAAAGACTAACAAAATATGATCCAAATCTATGCTGTCTACAAGTGGCCCATCTTAGATTCCAAGACATACGTAGATTGAAAGTGAAAGAATTGGAAGATATTCCATGCAAATGGTAATCAAAACAGAGCAGGGGTAGCTATAGTAATATTAGACAAATTAGACTTTAAATAAAATAGACTAACAGAGACAAATAAGAACATTATATATTAATAAAAAGTTCAAATCAGCAGGAATATATAGTAATTATAATTATTTGTGCACCTACAAAAAAAAAAAAACGCCATCAAAATATATGAAGAAAAAACTGACAGAACTCAAAGGCAGAATATTTTTACAATAATAGTTGGATGCTTCAATACCCTACTATCAGTATCAGTACTATCAATACCCTACCATATCCTGGCAGAAGATAAATAAGGAAATAGAGGACTTAAACAACACGATAAATCAGTTAGATCTAACAAACATATCAGAACATTCTATCCAATTACAATAGCATACACATTATTCTCAAGATACACAGGGCATTTTCCAGGATCATATGTCAGTCTATAAATTTAAAAATAAGACTTTAAAAAGGTATTATAAAAAACACCTTATCTAACCACAATAGGATGAAATTAGAAATTAGTAACAGGTATAAAAATAGAAAATTCACAAAATTATCGAAATTAAACAACACACTCTTAAACAACCAATACATCAAAGAAGGAATGACAAGAAAAATTAGAATCACTTCAAGATACATAAAAATAAAAATATAGCAAAATTTATAAAACACAGTGAAAACAATGCTAAGAGGTAAATTTATAGCTATAAAAACTTATATTGAAGGCAAGAAATATTTCAAATTAATAATATGACTTTACCACTAAAGGAAATAGACAAAGAACAAATTAAGCCCAAAGGTAACAGAAGGGAGGAAATAATAAAGCTTAGAGCAGAGATAAGTGAAATAGAGTATAGGAAAACAACAGAGAATATTAATAAAATCAAAGTTGGTTCTTTGAAAAAATTAATGAATCAATAAACCTTTAGCTGATGAACTAAGAAAAAAAGAAAAGTCAAATCACTAAAATTACAAATGAAAATGAGAACATTACCACTGATTCCACAGAAATAAAATAAAGGATTAGAAAAATGTACTATTAGCAATTGTATGACAACAAATTAGATAATTTGTGTTCTAAAAACACATAAAACGTAAATCACAAAAGTACAAAATATGAAAAATCTATAACATAGGTTAATTCAATAATTTAAAATATTCCAACAAAGGAAAAGCATGGCCATGATTACTTCACTGGTGAACTCTACCTAACATTTAAAGAACTAACACCAATTCTTCTCAAACTTTTCCAAAAAAAACTGAAGAGGAGGAAACACTTATGAATTCATTTTATGAGGCCAGCATTACCCTGATGCCAAAGCCAAAGACATTACAAGGAAAAAACTACAGACCATTATCTCTTATAAACAATAGGGGAAAAAATCCTCAGCAAAACACTAGCACATTGAATTCATCAGCCTATTAAAAGGATTATATACTATGAACAAGTGGGATTTATTGTTGAAAGGCAGGGATGTTTCAATATACAAAAATTGATCACTGTAATGTACCATATTAACAAAATGAAGAAAAAAAACTACATGATCATCTCAATTAATACAGAAAAATCATTTGATAAAATTAAACATTCTTATTTTTTTTTTATTTGAGAGAGGGAGAGAGGGGACTGAGAGAGAAGGAGATAATCATAAGTAGTTTCCATGCCCAGGACAGAGCCCACAAGGGGCTCGATCTCATGAACTTTGAAATCATGACCTGAGTTGGAAGCTTAACTGACTGAGCCACCCAGGCACCCCTAAACACTCTCTTTTGATAAAAACTCCCAACAAACTTGGAATAAAAGGAAACTACCTTAACATAATAAAAGCCATATAGAAAAGACCTATCATGGACTTCATACTCAGTGGCAAAGGACACCAAGTTTTTCTTCTAAGATCAGGAACAAGGCAAAGATGCCCCATTTCCCCACTGTATTCAACATAATACTGGAAATCTTGGCCAGAGAAATTCAGTAAGAAAAAAAAAAAGTAAAAGGCATTCCAAATTGGAAAAGAAGTAATAAAATTATTTTTGTTCACAGATAATTGATTTCAAATGTATAAATCCCTCGATTCCACACAAAAATATGTTAGAACTAATAAATGAACTTAGCAGAATTACCGGATACTAAAGTTGAAACCCAGAAATCACTTGCATTTTTATACCCTAACAATAAACATTTTGAAAACGAAGTGTAATAATAATTCCACTTACAATAGCACCAAAAAGAGTAAAATACTTAAGACTTAATTTATCCAAGGAGGTGAAAGACTTGTACAGTGGAAACTGAAAAATGTTGCTGAAAGAAATTAACGGACATGAATGGATACAAATCCCATGTTTCTGTGTTGGGAGACTTAAGAGTATTAATATGTCCACGCTACCTTAAGTGATCTATGGACTCAATGGCATCTCTGTCAAGTTCCTGATAATGTTTCTTACAAAAATAGAAAAACCTACCCTAAAATTCATATGATATCTCCAGGGACCCTGAAGAGCCAAAACAATTTTGAAAAAGAACAAAGCTAGAAGGCTCACACTGCCTCATTTTAAAACTTGCTATAAAGCTACAGCAATCAAAACAGTGTGGTACTGGCATGAAGTCAGAAATAATAGATCAATGGAACAGAATAGAGAGCCCAGAATTAAACCCTCGTATGTATGGTCAAATAATTTTTGACAAAGATGACAAGACCTTTTAAAGAGGAAAGGACAGTTTTTTCAATAAATGGTGCTGGAAAAGTGGACATCTACATGCAAAAGAATGAAGCTGAAGACTTGCCTAGTGGCACATACAAAAATTAAATAAAAATGGATCAAAGACCTAAATGTAAGACTTAAAGCTTTAAACCTCTTAGAAGGAAACAAAAAGCAAAACTTTCACATTAGATTGGGCAAAAATTTCTTGAATATAACACCAAGGCACAGGCAACAACAAAAAGTAGACAAGTTGGACGTCATGATTCTTTCAAAATTATACATCAAAAGACTCGATCAACAGAATAAAAAGGCGGTCTACAGAGTGGGAGAATAATTTACAAATCATATATATGATAAGGGATTACTATTCACAATATATAGAAGACTCCCAAAAGTCAACAACAACAACAACACAAACAACTCAATCCGAAAATGAGCAAAGGACTCGAATAGATGTTTCTCCAAGGAAGAAATATAAATGACAAATATGTATGTGGAAGATGCTCAAAATCACTAGTCATTAAGGAAATACAAATCTAAAGTACAATGAGATACCATTTCACACCTATTAGGATGGCTACTATATAACAAAGGGAAAATGGGCGCCTGGGTGATTCAGTCGGCTAAGCGTCCAACTCTTGATTTCGGCTCAGGTCATGATCTCACAGTTCATGTATTCAAGCCCCATGTTGGGCTTTGCACTTTGGGATTCTCTCTCTCCCTCTCTCTTTGCCCCTCCCCTGCTCACAACCTCTCTCTCAAAATAAAAAAAAACTTAAAAATTAAAAAAAAAAGTTTAAAACAAATGAAATACCAAATGTTAGTGAGCATAAGTTAAAAGGTTTGTGCATTTTCGGTGAGAATGTAAAATGGTGCAACTACTGTGGAAAACAGCATGGCAATTTCTCAAAAATTAATTATATAATTAACATATAATTCAACAATTCCACCTCTGGGCATATAACCAAAATAATTGAAAGCAGAGTCTCAAGGAGATATTTGTGAACCTATGTTCATTGCACCAACCCAGTTTACTGATGAATGGAAGAGAAAAATGTGGTATATATACATAATGGAATATTATTCAGTCTTAAAAAGGAAGTAAATTCCAACACATGGTACTACATGGATAAACCTTCAGTACACACTAAGTGAAATAAGCTGTCACAAAAAGAAAAATACTGTATAATTTTATCTAAATGAAGTATTTTAGAGTGGTCCAAATGATAGAGACAGGAAGTAGAATGGTGATTGCCAGCCTCTGGAGGGAAGAAGCAATAGAGTTACTGTTTAATGGGCATAGAATTTCAGTTTTACAAAATGAAGAGTTATGGAGATGGATGGTGATGACAGATATGCAACATCTGAATACATTTATGATACACTTAAAATGGTTAAGATGGTAACTTTTATATAAGTATTTTACCATAATATATGTGTTACTAATATTAAATATATACTATGTAACTCATATTAAAATTTCATTGGATAAATTAAAACATAAACAAGTGAATAAATGCTTATGCTTCCCTTGCTAACTCAAACGTCCCTACCTACCATAGATAATAAGACAGTCTTTGCCTTGACTAATGGCTCTGACTGGCCTTACCTCAGGAGGTTACACAGGAAGAGAAAGCCATACCTCAAGCTCCACTTCCATTAGCTCGCAGATGTATAACTGGAGTCACCTTCTAGCATGCTTCAGGAAGCCGATAAAGCTAGAGGAGAAGTAGACCACCAATGAAATCGCAAAACATGATCAGTTCATGTTAGCACATTCATGGAGAATATATGTGGATATGTATTCTGATAGAGCTTGAGCACAAGGTTTAAAAAAGAAAAAAATCTTTGGCTGAATGTATTGATTTTCCTCAGTAGTTCTCATTCTTAGATAATTTTGTCCTTTCAAGGGGACATTTGACAACATCTGCAAACATTTTTGGTTGTCAATTTAAAAAAACAATCTTTATTTATTTTTGAGAGAGAGACAGTGTGAGTGGGGGAGGAGCAGACGGAGAGGGAGACACAAAATCTGAAGCAGACACCAGGACCCGAGCTGTTAGCACAGAGCCTGATGCAAGGCTCGAACTCACAAACCATGAGATCATGACCTGAGCCAAAATCAGACGCTCGGCTGAGCCACCCAGGTGCCCCTGTTGTCAACTTTACTTGCCATCTAATGGGTAAGAAGCCAAGGATGCTGCTAAATATCTTACAGTGAACAAGAGTAGTCTCCTACAAAAACAAAAAAACAGTCCAAATGTCAACTGCATCCAGATAAAGAAACTGTGAATGATGCATATGCATTTGCCAGACAGTCTGGGTGTAATGTGCTAATCTAAGCAGTTAGTTTTAATGTTTTAATTCTTTATTTGGTTGGCTTATTGTGAAAGGGTGAAACAAGATTAAGTTGTCATAAAGTCCTTAAATTCATACGATAATACAAATAAAAGACTATTAGGATGGATTATAATATATTGCATAACTGTTCCACTACTATATATCTATATATCTATATCTACCTCTCTCTCTCTCTCTCTCTCTCTGTGTGTGTGTATATATATATATATATATATATATATATATATATATATAATTTTTTTTTCCTTAAAGCCTGAGAAGATTGTCTTCATATGAAGGCACTGAGAAATTAAAAGAATTGTTGTGGCAGGGCACCTGGGAGGCCCAGTGGAGTGTCATATTCTTGATTTCAGCTCAGGTCATGATCTCACGGTTCGTTAGATTGAGCCCCATGTCAGGCTCTGTGCTGACAGCATGGAGGCTGCTTGGGACTCTCTCTCTCTTCCTCTCTCTCTGCCCCTCCCCTACTCTCTCTCTCCATCTCTCTTTCTCAAAATAAATAAATAAACTTTAAAAAGCATTGTTGTGGCAGTTTCTAAAAGGCTACAGACATTAGTAGATATGGTGCTGGAAATGGAAGATCTTTTGATGGAAATGCTAATCCTAGAATGGCAGAGATATGGTAGAATATTTAACTGTAGACAGTAAGGTCAAAATAATGATCAAAGAGTCTAACCTACAAGGGTGCTTGGTATTGACCATAGTACCCCTAAGACCAAAATATATGGATATCCCTTTGAGTTCCTACTTTAATTTCTATAGCCGAAAGAATACTCTAGACTCTGATGATTAAAGAAGTCAGGCTTGAGCCACCACAGTTTCAAATGATTTTACCCAAGTTTCAGATCTGAGTCATTTCACAGCCTAGGGCCATTCAAATGAAAGGGAAAGGAAGTATTACAAAAGAAACCTGCAATGATATAACTGATATGTATGATGAATTTTCAACCTAACATGTCTGGAAGGGTACCTGCAGCAATTTAGCATTTGAGTGACAAAACAAAAGAGAATAGTTTTATCCCTTTTGAAATAAAAGGCCTGCAGTGTACAGGAGATTCTTAATATTCATGAGAACAGAATGACTTGTTCTAAGGATATTAGTCATCCCACTTCCCCTAAAACCTCAGTGCTTGCTGATTCAGCAGCTGAAAGAGACTTCACCTCACCAAGACTGACATGGACCACTTCCACTGTTGGCACAACTTACCTCATCCTCAAGTCCCTAAAATGGAACATAACCCAGGATTTGGGGACAGATGGATATATTTGATCTATTTTGTTTTAAATTACAGGTAAGATTCATTTATTTATTCAATAAATATTTATTAAGTTCCGACTGTGTATAAAGGACAGTTGGGATAATTATAGAAAAAAATACAATAAAGGAAAGAATTATAATTTAAATAACCAAAAGACTTTCCTTTGCATAACTTACATTCTCATTGGAAGAAAGGCAAAAATAATAAATATCATAAGAAAGTAAGTAAAGTAATATATTGTAAACTGATGGGTATGATGGAAAGAAAAAAGCAAGAAATCAGAGAATCCAGAGTGTCTGAATTTTGGAACCATCATGGTTAAAGTAGTCCCCTCTGAAATCATAACTGAATAAAGATTTGAAGGAGACCAGTGGTTAGACAGGTGGATAACCAAGAAAACACCATTTCAAGCAGAGGGAACTTGGTACCTAGCCAGTGAAATGAGTGGGAATTTGGCTAGCAGATGTCAGGACAATAAGATGGCCAACGTAATGGTGTGGGGATGAGGAAACAAGGGGGACAGTAACAGAAGTTAGAGAGGTAAAATGAGCATGTTTCAAGGCCCTGTATTCCTGCTATGTTCCTGAAACACTGGGTACCAGAAATATTCAGCCAGTAGTAGTAGTGACTACCACTGTGTGTTCATCTGTTCTCCAAATACTTGACTCGCTCTTTTTCTCTATGTTACATACTCTTACCCATTCACAAAGGAACAATCTTGAAAGTTATAGCTAGTTATAATAATTTCAGTCTCAAAGTCCAAGACCTCTGTGTGCTGTATGGTAGGTTTGCTATTCCGTCCAGATGCAGCTCTGATCTGGTGACAGTGAATCGAAAGGAGTAGCCATGGCCCATGCATTGCACGTAGGGTGACACACAGCAAATATAGCCACAATGCATAGTTTCCTTCATAAGGAGGAGAATAAGAGACATGGTCAATAACGTGTTGGTGTCAGATTATATTGGTTTATAAAGCCCAATTGTTAAATTTTCAGGGCACTTGTAAGTCAGCTAATATCATATTGGGAGCTTGAAATTGGCCACAGTGCAGATATATATACTGGGAAACTGGACAATACTATAAATCAAGATTATTTTCCCTAGATAGCTGGTTGTTAATCACTGAGGCATACCACAATCGTTTCTAAAATCTTACAAGGCAGGTATTTGGAGGGTTCACAACCCTGGGGGGTGGGGAATGATCCTTTGATAATCTTTGATTTTTGGGGGGAAATTAGAGAGGGCCAAACTCTCCTTGACAGCAGATTACTCAACTGGCTTTCTGGACATTCAAGATTAGGGACACAGAGGAATTTTTTTTTTTTTTTTTTTTTTTTTTGGCTCAAACCATCCAAACTGCTAGTTTGTTTGTTTGTTTGTTTGTTTTTTGAAAGCACAATTCCTTCAAAAATCAAAAGATACTGTGCTTCTTTAATGCCAACATATAGTCAGTGTGCCAGAAACAACACATAATATTATTTTTGAGGTACAAATCTCACAGCTCTATATTTCTCTGATTGCTAGCTCATGCCTTTTTCTTTATTTCTAACTATCTTGAACCTTTGATGCTTTAGTGGGAAAGTCACACACCTAGTCTATTTCCCCCGAGGCATCTGTACAATGGAAAGGATATAAATTCAAGTAGGCTCAACATTCTTAACTTGATCCTTGCTCTGAGACACTTTAATCCATTCATTGGTTTTAAAAGTAACAGAAAACAGGTCAGCAGTTACCTAGCAAGGTGTAAAGGTGGGTTAGATGACAAAAAGCACAAGAAAACTTTTGAGGGGTGTTGGCATTGCTCCTATTCTCTGTGGCAGTGGTTTCTTGGATTCTGTAACTATATCAAACCTTAGGTTAACATGTACTTTGAAAATATGCAAACTATTTTATATTACTTACACTTCAATGCATTTAAGAGGAAAAATACTAACTGCAAAGTCCATACCTTGATTTAATCTTTGCAAATAGGCCTTTTCAGTTTTATTTATTTTTTTTTTAGTTGTGTGGAAGGTAGAAGGATGGGGAGGTGAAAAATGTCACTTCTTAGCGGGCTTGTCCTCTTCATACTTACTGATGGATGAGCTTATTATTTTTTGACATCATCTCTCTCTTGCTTGTCAATAGTAACCTAATACACGCTATTAACATTCTGCCTTCCAACATCTACTCCAAAAGCTACATTTCATTAAGCCAAATATTTTACTACTGCCTAACACGGGCAATCATTCTCCAATGATGGCATCTTCTCTATCACCAGGACTTTAAGCCATTGTCACATTTATTAAGATTTTTTGACATTATATTACACTTCTAGGAAACAATTTATCTTTCAGTCAAAATAGCCTAGGTTTTGCAGTGTTAACAAACAACTCCCAGACATCAATTATTTTAAATATCAAAGGATTATGTCTTATTAGCTTTTGCACTTAGTGCAACAGTCTCAGACTAGGAATTTGCCTGGTAGATATCAAAACAACAAGGAGGGTACATGCACATATATCATGAGTTAGTGGAGACTATTACATGTCTTAACTCTGAGGATCAAATTATAAGAACATCAGAAACACTGTCAGTAGCTCCCTGTATAAGCAAGTAATAGAGACAGGTATGCTGTAGGAGGAAGAGACCTAGAAAATAATAGATGTTTAGGTAGCAGAATGCTTGTAACTGAAATTATGGAAAGTTTGTGGCTATTGGTGAGTATAAGGTACAGCTTATGACCATGAGACTGATGTAGCTAATGGATATTGAGACTGGAGGACAAGATCATTACATAAGGATATTTCAAATAGCTGAGAAGCTGAAGTATTAGAATTGTTATCGAGGTATATATTGAAATTGTTAAAAATTAATATTGGGATAAAACAGGATGGTAACAAAAACCATCAGTTTAAATTATTGAGAAATGAATAGAACTGAGCTCATAATTATTCACTGTTGCTTGGAAAATAAAAGTAGTGAGAACAATAATAATAGCCACCCATATTTTGGTTTTGGGGTGTTTTTGTTTTTGTTTTTATGCATGTGTTTAAATGTTTGTTTGAGAGAGAGAGAGAGAGAGAGAGAAAGAGAGAGGAGAACAGAGGATCCAAAGTGAGCTCTGACAGGAGTGAGCCAGATGTGGGGCACGAACTCACAAACCATGAGATCATGAGCTAAGCTGAAGTCAGACATTCAACCGAGCCACTATGCTGTGTTAGCACTATATTTAACAAATTCTACATTTACATCAAAATACTGTGTTTCTCCACTAAATTGTACACAGTTTAGGTGATGGTTAAATTTACATTTTAGCTCATAGATTACAGCATATTGAGGTAAAATCGTAAAGTGACATGGAAGAAAATGGAGACTTGGATCAGAAACAACTGATAAGTTTAGAGTTGAGGAGAGAGGATGTGTTTTTGACTGTGCCAGGGAATGGTATCTTACGTTTTGAAATATTTTTTGGAAGAAAAGCATCCAAAGAAATGAACTGTGGTCACTTCTTTCATTACTCAGGGGCCTGAAATAACTGATAGAAGCTACTTTCTATTAAGAAATGTCCCACGATATTGGAACTGGTGGAAGGTAGAGTCTACATCTCATTATAGATACTGAGAAGAAAAAAAAATGTAATTTTTTATCCTTTCTTACAGTGACGGCATAGATACACCTCTAAGAGTAGGCCAACACACTCACACTGAGAGTAAAGAAGGAACAGTGGAACATCTTTCAGGTGGCACAATAGCCAGTCTCTAGAATTCAGTGGAACAGGCTGTGAAGGCAGTTTCGGGTCCAGCATTGAAGGTGTTGGCTGTGCAAGCTGCCTACTCAAAAGCTCAGCAGCAGAGACAGTGCTCTCCTGTCCAGGCCCTTTTTGTGGTATGCACTTGTCTGGGTACGCATTGCTTTGTTTCCCTGGACTTCTGTCTCTCTCTCTCTTTTTTTTAAATCTATTTTTAAATGTTTATTTATTTTTGAGAGAGAGAGAGAGAGAGAGAGAGAGCAGGGGAGGGGCAGAAAGAACGGGAGAGGGAGACACAGAATCTGAAGCAGGCTCCAGGCTCCAAGCTGTCAGCACAGAGCCCGACCCGGGGCTCGAACTCACGGACTATGAGATCATGACCTGAGTCGAAGTCAGATGCTTAACTGAGCACACAGGCGCCCCCGGACTTCTCATTCTCTGATTTCCATTTTTCCACCTCCCCCACAATTTGTCCTCCTTTAATCAGGTAGCTGATTTATTTTGCTTGCAGTTAACAACATTTACTGTTAGGAATCTCGGAAATAAATAGGCTGGGGAAGAGAAATATTCATAAAGTCTGAACATTTTCCAGAATAGAAGACGTAAGTACTCAAATTAAAAGATCACATCAAGTTTTAAACAGGAAATACAAAAACAATTTCACACTGAGACTCATCAGACTAAAATTGCAGAACATCAAAGACAAAAAAAAAAAAAAGTAGTGTAAAGACTACTTTAAAAAGACTGACAGACTGACAGATTTCTCATTTATAACAATACATGCCAGAAGACAGTGGAATAATGCATTCAAAATAATATATTCAAAATAACTGTCAATCTCGAATTTGATTCTCATTTTATCAGCCATTTAAGAATGAGAGGAATTAAAGATTTTTTTTTCAGATCAGGAATATGTTACCCTTCATAGGCTTTTACTAAAAAAACCACTAAAATATACATTTCAGAAAGAAGGGCATTAAAACAGAAAGGATGATGATATTTAAAATAAAAATAGTGATGAACAAAGAAATTGGTAATATGATGTGCTAAATAAGTATTTGTTGCATATATTAAAAATTAAAAAATAAAAATAGTAATGTCGACTTTAAAAGCATTATTTAAAAATGGTTTGCATATAAAAATGCATGTACTTTGTCTATTTTGACACATCGGAAAAATATACAGTGTTTTGTAACCACCAGAACAATTAAGATATAGAACATATCCATCATTTCAAAAGTTCCTTTGTGCCTAGTTTACTATATATATATATATATATATATATATATATATATGTAAAATCATATTCTTGAGTATACTTCTCTAAAATTGTAAATGCCCCTATTTCCAACATCTTAGATTCTGGTAAACCCCCATCCTGTTCCCCAACACACTTGGAAGAGAGTACTTTTACTCCAATGCAATTGATGGTTAAGAATTATTCTAATAGGACATTTCCTCCAAAGAAAGTAGTGACTAAGTAAATAAATGCCACATTTAGTATAACAATAATACCTGGAAGAATTTTGTGACTTTTATGTTTAAATGATTGAACTATAGTTTGTTTGTTTGTTTATTTGTATTTTATCTCATTTGTTTGTGGAAACTATTTTGTCTTGCTTTTTCTCCTGTATTGTTAATATTGCAATGGACAATGAAACCCTAAAGAAGTAATCATTTTGAATCCATGTCCAAAGTTGGTGTTATAGAGGAGTTTTATAAACAGTCAATCCAGTATTATCATTTAACAACTCTGGACAGCGATTCAACAGTATTGCTTGCCATTCCAGATTGACACTTGAGTTTTAGGGTTTTATTATTTTTGTTTAAGGCTCATTTTTCTTTATATAAGAAACTGGATACCAAAGCACCTTAGGTCATACTGAAGATTTATACCTTAGAACAAAGGAGAAGCCTGGAGAGAGCAAAAGAGCACTATTTGCTGAACAAAAAGAGACTTAAATAAGGTGAATAAAGTTAAGAAATGAGACAACAATGAAACATTAACAGCGACAACAGAAATATAACTAATGTACTTATTACTGGCCCTTTTTGTACTTTAAATGTCAGAAGTAAATTTGAAAATTTTAAATAATATTGTTTCAAAGGTCGTTTTTGTTTTATAAGAATCAACTTTGTTTCCATTTAAGGACTTATCTTTTTGGTTATTTTTTTTTGTCTTCTTAGTTACTGAAAAAAAGTTACTAAAAGAAAATACAGATCTCTCCTTCTTTAATTATTTTAAGTACAAAAAGGGTATTATAAAATATCTAATAAATACTGATATTCATTTTAGAGCCACACATAGTATATTGCTTTATGTAAAACAGTTATGTTCCCTGATGATAAATGTTGCAAAAATAATTCATGTTCAGGCTAGAATAAAATTGGCAGGAAAGATTAAACTCATATTATACTAGAAAGGCAAGGGATTTCAACTTGAGCCTCAAGCAACTAGAAGTTCTAGTTAGAAATGTGTCAGTAAGATTAAATAGTTCAGGCTGTCCTCTGGGTAATGTGGACAAGACTGAATTTTCAAACATATTTTATTGTTAAAGAATGGTAGTTGATATCAGAAAGTAGCTAATACTACTACTAATATATTATTATATTATAGTAATACTAATAATTAGTATACTGTAATAATACTAAAAAGACTTCATTATGTACCAGGAACAGTTCTAGGCACCAGGATTACAGCAGAAAACCAAAACCAAAACAACCTTTACACTGTGAAGCTTATATTCTAATAAGTCAACTTCTTAGTCAAGACAAAACTTTCCAGTGCAGGGAAATTTATATACTGTCTTTCAAATGTGCATTAAATTTAGGGAAATTTGAAACACATTCCCTAGGGCTTGGTGAAAATATAACTCATATTTTTCATTATAAAACCAAGGAATTCCCTCATGTCTAAATATAATTAGGTACTTCTCAAACAAAAAATAAAATTCCCTAGGAAATGTTTTATCAGTTGTGTGTGTGTTTTTTATATGTAATTGACTAAATTACAACTTAGTATTAAAAAAAAAATCTTGTAAAATGTAAGACTAAAAAGGAATTCAACAAAAGCAGTATATAATTTGAAATTCCTGTATCACTTAGTTAATTATTTTGAGATAATCAGTTTATTTTTATATATTTCTTTAATATCATTTTAATTCTAAAGTGAGTGTACTTAACTTTTCTGAACAATTAACTGTTATATACAATGCAAATCATCTACATTAGCACTAATAATTAGCAACTTTAAAAGACTTTTTCACATAACAGATTGTTAATGAGTAATAGTAAAATTAATGACTAGATTATTTTATTAGTGGCAGTACAGATTATTTTTCCAAAAAAAAAAAAGCTTAAGCCTCACTATTTAACCAATTTATTTATAAAAGTAGGATAATTTTTCATTTGTGGTAACTCTGTAACGTTTGAGTTGTAAAACCGGACTTTAACAGGACCTTACTTAGTTAAAGAATTTGAACCATTCAATTCATGAGAGGAAAAACCACATTATTCCCAACTGTCATTATTAGTTTCTGATTAATAGTAGGTCACATTGATTTGAATTTCTGCTTATTAAAATAAATAATCAGGTGAATATTTTTAAAAAGAAGTTTTAAATTATAGAAATACAGCAAAAGAATGAATGAGCATGCCGTGTAGAAGAAATATTGTTCCAATGCTGTTACTGATTTTTGAGATAGCTTATACATTATATCTAAAAGCCTTTCTAAACTGGCTCATATGGTTAATGATGGAGTTTTGACTTAACTCTACATTTCCTTGCTTCTCTGGTTTTCATTTAGACCTTTACCATCATTTTAGCACAATTTCTTTGGTTCAGTGCCTTCTTGCTAAGCAGCTCAGAATTTCCTTCAGGGTCCCTATGGACTCAAGGCTGGGCCCACTAAAACTTTATTTGATGAATAATCCTTGGTTAAGTGTGACTTGTGTGACAAATGCACACTTATTTATGGCTGATATAGTCTTGTGTCAAAAGAACATAAAATTGAAGTTATAGTTAATAACCTGCCACTTGGTATTATACCTGAAATTTTTGCTCTTTTGCTATTAAGGTTGTATGAATATTTCCATTAAAAATTGATTTTCAGTGGTTTGTAACTTAACTGCAAATGATCTGTTCATGAGAGATGAAAACTGATATATGAGTGCATCCCTTAGGAGCCAACGCATAATTAAATTTACATGGTTGTTTTAAAGTTAAATTGCAGTAGGTTAAGGATGATATCAAAAAGCAATGGGTTTAGGGGAACACTATAAATTAAATTTAGGTTGGATTTCTTTCATTTTTAATTAGCAAATACTATTAATTTAAATAATCATTTTGATTTCATAGAGATTATAAAAATATCAAAGTGCATAATGTGTTTGCCTTTAAGAATGTATAGGTTTATGGGGCGCCTGGGTGGCTCAGCCGATTAAGCGTCTGACTTCGGCTCAGGTCATGATCTCCCAGTTTGTGAGTTCGAGCCCCACATCAGGCTCAATGCTGACAGCTCAGAGCCTGCAGCCTGCTTCAGATTCTGTGTCTCCCCCTCTCTCTGCCCCTCCCATGCTCATGCTCTCTGTCTCTCAATAATAAATAAATGTTAAAAAATTAAAAAAAAGAATGTATAGGTTTATGGGGCACCTTGGTGGCTCACTTGGTTAAGTGTCCAACTTCGGGTCAGGGCATGATCTTAGCGTTTGTGGGTTTGAGCCCCTTGTTGGGCTCTCTGCTGACAGCTCAGAGCCTGGAGCCTGCCTCAGATTCTGTGTCCCCCTCTTTCTCTGCTCCTCCCCCATCCATTCGCTGTCTCTCTCTCTCAAAAATAAATAAACGTTAATTTTTTTTTAAAAAAGAATGTATAGGTTAACCTTTTGCGAGCTATCTATATTAGGAACACTATATACAAACCATGCTTTGGATTTTGTTGTCAATATTCACTTTATATCAATGTATCTTATTTGTAATTTTAGAAAGCATTTATTCATTTGAATCAATAAAGAATTATCAATTACTTTCTGTCCGGAAGATACTGTATCAGTTGCTGAAGGTTCAAAGATAAATGCTCCTGTATTTGCCTGGAGGGGCTACCTGTCTACTACAGTAGACAATAAAATAGCACATATGAGAGTATAAATAAGTGACAAAGGCATACAGAACGGGTCTCAGAAGAGGTAGTCAGGGCTGGAAGCTGGAGATGGAAGATTTCTATTTGTCCATGAAACAAGAGAATTTGGAGAGAGTGGTTCAGTAAAGCCATAGAGAAGGGAATGCAAACATGTTTTTGAATAATCTAGGGACACAGTAAAGGAAAGAAAGAATCAGGATAAAAATCAGGCTTGGGACCATAACTTCCTCACTAGGCAAGAGGATATCACTGAATATTTTTAAGCAGAACATGATCTATGTCAAAAGAATGTTTGAAGAAGATCAATCTGGAAACACTGTAAATTGGCATTATTATATGTTGTTTGAGAGTATTCACTCAGGTCAGATTCCTGGGTTTTAATCCCAGCAGCAATATCCCTTTGCTTTGTGAACTTGGGGAAGGCTTTTATCTCTCTAGTCTACATGTGTTTTATTGCTGAAATGGAGATAAAAGATGATAAAACACAGTACCTCTTGTGTGAAGTTGTAAGAATTAAATGAGAGAATACACATAAGCACTTGGCACTATGCTTAAATACATGATAAGCATTAGCTGTGATTGTTATTAAGGTGAGGGAGGGAGGGAAAGAAAATATACAAGACAAACAATTGTGAAATAAGTATAATTGTTTAAGATAGAATTATAGATGAACCCAAATGTGAGTTTTAATTAGCAGGAGTCAAAATGAAATTAATACATTAAAAATAGAAACTGTAAGTGTGGGATAAGCAAGGCTAGGAAGTAGATTGGATTTGAGTGGGGAGAGAATTACAAGTAAAATAATTACTTCCAGATTTTGAGCCTGGATGACTGGGAGTAGGAAGGTAGTTTCATAATTATAAATTTTTTTAATGTTTATTTTATTTTTGAGAGAGACAGAGACAGAATGTGAGTGGGTTAGGGGCAGAGAGAGAGGGAGACACAGGATCTGAAGTAGGCTCCAGGCTCCGAGCTGTCAGCACAGAGCCAGAGGTGGGGCTCGAACTCACGAACTGTGAGATCATGACGTGAGCCGAAGTCGGATGCTCAACCGACTGAGCCACCCAGGCACCCCAGGTAGTTTCATAATTATAAAATGGACATCGTCAATCATAATGATATGGCTAAGGGATGAGCTTGAATATAAATGTTAAAGCCTCAAGTGTTCATTGTATATATAAGCATCCAGAAGTTAGTTGTAAACATGATGATGAACTTTAGCATAAAGCTCCCTTTAAAATATATAAGAACAAGATTTAAATTTACATTTGCAACATATGGAGATGCACAAACACCATTATAATTCTTCATTGCCCATGTTCATAACGCTTATATTATAAAAACACATAAATAAAAGTAATATGCAAACTAAATGCAGAGAAATATTTTTAAAAATAAGTGTATAATACAAACAATTACCAGGTAAATCATAGTTTTAGTCAATTGGAAAAAAATTTGAGAGGAGATGGCAATGTAACTTACAAAGATGAGATATAAATGTGAAATCACAGCTAAAATATTCTTCCTGGAAATAAGGAAGTGGAAAGCAATACAATATATGTACATGTGCAAAACGTATAATTATCTTCAATAAATAATATCTAGAATTAACAAGGTTATAGGGAAATCAATATTCTCCTCCAATATAATATTTTGGATTTACCAGTGATGCTTCTACATACTAGCTCCTGGATCTGCTCTTATCCTTTTGGATATAGTGTTGCTATTTTTTCTTTTAGCAGCAAATTTAAATGTTAGTCCTCTCAATTATTTCCTTTGATTCTACTTTATTTTCTGGCACCAGTTTTTGGAGAATATTTTCTTTAAAATATATCTTGAATTCATTCCTTATTTTCCATTATCAATCCAACCATGAAATTTGTGCATGGATGATTCCAGGCATTTTTAAGCTTTTCTTCATCTCTCTAAAATGCTCTTGATCTAAGTTATCTTTCCTTCTGTTCCAAGAACAATTTTTCAGAAAAATTCCAAATGCTTAAATAATGTGTCTTTCATAATAACATGTGCATTGTAGAGGGAGGAACCAAGAAGCATAATAAAAGGGAAGATTCACTCTTTGGTATATTTATTTCTCTTGAGGGAATAATATCACCACCGAAAGAATTGTTTAGTCCTTCCTTCTTATAGAAAGTAACAGTGAGAAAGATGTAGTCATTGATCAAAAAAGTATGGCTAAAGAACCCAAACACATAGATACGTTTTCTTGCTATTATCAATTGCAATCTTGCAGTACAAATTGATTCACCTAAATCTAGTCACTTTTTTTTTGTTTGAATGGCACACAGCAGTGAAGCATGTGGAAAAGCTAGTCAATAACTAAACAGTAAACAAGTGTAAAGCATAAAAACTTCAGTGAACAAAACAAACACAGTGAACAGCCGCTACCAAAAAAAAAAAAAAAATGAGGAATTAAACACAGCTAGAAACAAATAAAAGTAAACACAACTGAATTAGGAATTAATCCCACATCAATATTTCTTAAATATTGGCCATCTAGCAAAAATTGTGCAGTGAAACGCAGGAAGGTATGCATGCCTGTAGAATGTGAAGGCATGCAGGAAATGTAGTGAACTACATTTAAAAAATAAATAAATAATTGAGGCACCTGGGTGACACAGTCGGTTAAGCATCCAAATGTTGATTTCGGCTCAGGTCATGATCTCACAGTTCATGGGATTGAAGCCCGCATCAGATTCTGTGCTAAGTGTGGAGCCTGCTTGGGATTCTCTCTCTGCTCCCCCCACCCTGCTTGCACACATGCTCATGCTCTCTCTTTCTCTCTCAAAAATAAACAAATAAATAAACAATTTGAGAGGTGATAAGAAGCATATAGGAAATTGCTATAATTTCCCAATAGAAATTGGAGTGGACATTAAAAAAAAAAAGTAAAGGGGTTAATGAACCATAATTATAACAAATAATAAAAAGGAACAAATCAAGGTAACAAAACAGATATGGGTGGTATAGAGAGAACACAATTTGGAAAACCAGAAAATCTGAGTTTGGCTCATGCTTCATGACATATTCACTGTATTGCACTGGAAACTTCACATTCCCTATTGAAATATCTATTTCTAAACCCATTAGGTGGAATATAAAAATATGTTTTAGCTAGCCTTGAGATAAATATGGAGGTATGGAGTTAAGTAACTCCAAATCCCACATCAAAATCACAGACAGGATGAGGTCTAAATTGGTCTTCTCTAAAGTCTGTGCTCTTTTTATTTCTCTAAACCACAATGAGTTAAACAGCGAGAACTAAGAGTTTAC
The DNA here is from genome assembly GCF_007474595.2 of Lynx canadensis. Classification (NCBI taxonomy): domain Eukaryota; kingdom Metazoa; phylum Chordata; class Mammalia; order Carnivora; family Felidae; genus Lynx; species Lynx canadensis. The sequence goes on from NC_044311.2 coordinate 123,254,991, forward strand.
ATGAAAAATGCACAGACCTAAATGGATATCACATGGCCACTGTCCAAGGTGCCCAGGTATTCGCTTGTTAGCTTACTCACTAAACACCTTTTGGATAACTACTATAATCCAAACATCATGCCAAACAGTAATGGAGACGTGTCTAGAATGGAATCTGGTGACTTCCAGCTACATGAAAGAAACACAGGGATCCAGGATCCGCACTTTGTAAAAAGGTGGTCCCTGAAATAACACCAGAAAGGTATGCTTACTCTAAGATTAGAGGTGATCATATTGTACATGAAGACTTCAAAAGGGTGAGAAGGACTGTAACAACTTTTTTTTTAATGTATGTATGTACATGTATATGTAATCTCTACACTCAACATGGGGCTCAAACTCACAACCCCTCAGTCTCCCGACTGAGCCACCAGGTGCCCCAGGACTGTGACAACTTTAATGAAAATTTTTAATTCTTTAAAGGCATTTGGAAAGTAACTGAGATTAGACTAAATAATCTGATATTACAGAAACTTTTTTCATTTGGTTCTTAAGGTAAATTTATCAAGCAAATCCTACTTTTCTGCTTATAATGTTAAAATTATGAGAAAAACTAATTTTTTTTTTTTTTGCCTAGTCTTAGTCATTTTTTTAAAGGAATCATGAGCTTGGAAAACATAAAATATAAAACTAAACAGGGCACCTGGCTGGTTTAGTCAGTAGTACATGCAACTCTTAATCTTGAGAGGTTATAAATTCGAGCCCCATGTTAAGTGTACAGATTACTTAAAAATAAAATATATTTAAAAATTATAAAATAAAAAAGTATGCTAAAGATACCATATCTTATGAAGAAGAACAGATAATCGTATTTATAAATGTCATCAAAAGGACTATGTTATGGATAATTTACAATCTTAGTAAAAAAATTCATGGGGTGCCTGGGTGGCTCAGTTAAGTGTTCTACTTCAGCTCAGGTCATGATCTCCCGGTTGGTGAGTTCGAACCTCGCGTTGGGCTTTATGCTGACAGCTCAGAGCCTGGAGCCTGCTTTGGATTCTGTCTCTTTCTCTCTCTCTGCCCCACTCATGCTTTGTCTCCCTGTCTCTCTGTCTATCTGTGTCTCTCTCAAAAATAAACAGTTAAAATAAATAAATAAATAAAATAAACAGTAAAAAAAAATTAAATAAAGATTCATTGTAGTGATTTCTTAGAATTTAATCAGGCCTTCCAAGCTTAAGTTCTATTTTTGATATTATCAACATGTATTTCTGTTGTTGTAATCCAAGTGTTCATAACTGGATATTGCATTGCTAATAAATATTTTTCATCTGGGCATGATATAATATCTACATTTTTCCTATTAATTTATAATATCACATTATTCTTTAAATATTTTACATATGAAAGGTCATACAACACATGCTTATCGTTCTCTATAAATTTGTGACTGTTTTTGTATTTCCAACCATGGTGCTTTTTTCCTTTTTATATTCATGACTAACCTTTTCAATAAACTGAGGAAACTTCTATGCAACTAATCTTTATATGGAGTAAAATCATATTCAGAATTACTTGAATTTAATCAGTGTGATCTTGCTGCAAGTCCTACTTTAATTATTGCTATTTCCTTTTAGTCCCAAACCTGCCAATTCTAAGACCTGGTTTGTAATATTATGCTTCCTGTGGACATTTACCGCTTGTCCAGGCATTCGATATTCTTAACTTTTATGTCCAATTTTGGTACTTTGGATTTTAAGCACATAATTTTTGACATGTGCACAAAGTAGTGTCAATATAGCTTCCTTCTTTACCATCTTAGCTGCCGTCTCCCTATTTTCTGTTAAAAAAAACAACATTGTGAGTTTTCTGTGACCAGTTCTCTGCACCATGGCATAAGCCCTATCACCAGGCTGCTGCAATGATTAAAATGTTCTAGACACAAATATCTGTGGTGTGTCCCTGACATTTCCCCCTCTGTTATTATTTTATCTAATAAGAAAAGAAATACCAGGAGCAGTTTTTCAAACTTAAGAGAACTTCATTTCTCCCTCTACCAGTGTTTCACTCTATGATTCCCCTAATTATTTGTTGTTTGGGACCTAACCTGATGTGGCTAAGATATTTGCCACTGGTAAAGAATATTTTGCTTTGGAATAATCTTTAAATTTTACTATATATTGATTTACCTTCCCATAAAATGTGTAATAATACTTGACTAACTTGCATGGCCAGCAGGCTTTTTTGACTTTACTAAGGTCTTTGCGGCCCTTGAATGCAAAAGGAAATTGAAATCCAGGACATTATTACTGTTGTTATGCAGAAAAATAATATTAAAATACAACTGTATCTTTATGCTTCCCCTGGGCCATTGTCCTTTATGTTTTCACTTTATTCACTCTTCTCTGTGTTAGACTGCCATGAATATAAATTTCATAGGAGATCAAAGGCTACTAAGCACAATGTGTGTGCTTGAAACACCCCCTGTAAGGCAAGAATTAGTTAAGCTTCTTGGTCTCCTCCTCCTAAATTTATATAAAGGTCTATCCTTTGGTAAATGTATTTTATTTTCATGGGACTATGACTTAGTTGGCATACGTATACCTACACGGAGATACTGAATGTGTTGGAAAGATAAAATATGTTAGGTTAAAATCTAATTTTTCACATGAATTACTTGCCTCTGTAGAGTGGCTGGTGCTTTCTTAAATCATGCATGACAGAATTTTATTTTCTCTTTTCAACTATTTACAATAAATGTTTTGTCTTGTAATGGTTTTAATGTCATTCTTTCTAAGTTTAAAATGCAATTTTAAAAATACATCTGAGGGAGGAGAGTTTGTGTATGTGCATATTTTTAGGTTACATTTTGACCCACATTTTCCAGAGATAGTACATGACATTTCGTTATTCCCTGGTTTCCTTTCAGAGCAATGGGTTCTGATTACTTGGAACAAAGCAATATGGTTTTGTGTAAAATCAGTTGCCATGTTGCTTAGATAAAGAAAGCAATCTCTTTAGCCTCCTGGGACTTTCCAATGAGGTTAAAATGTGCCTACAGATGTCAGAATCATGTATACAAATTAGGGAAGGAACAGAGTGAGAAATATGTACAAAGAGCTTCATAAGGTGATAGACAATAGAATTTAACATTAGCAATTGTTTTGAGTGTGACAAGCTTTATAAATTTTAGAATAAAGACAATAATGATGCATATTAATTAACACAAAGGCTTGCACCTTGCAATTGCATTTCTATTTGTGTTTGACATTCAATAACTTGAGTTCAAAAAGAAGTGTTCATTCTTTAAGAGCAAAAAAGTTATTGCTGTAAATTTATTGTTTATTCTTTTCTCAAACATTATGCTGACATAATTTCAAATGTATATATTTAATTATACTGCAAGTATAGTACAAAGCATTTCATTCATTTCCCTCCCCAAATGTTAACATTTTATTATTTTTGAGAATAAGTTACAGATTTGGTGTTCCTTTACCACAATTTTTCGGTATATATTTCCTAAAAACTGGGCTAATAATGTAAAACTCTTTCAGAGTATCACAGCACAAGCATCAATTTTAGGAAATTAACCTCAATATGGTACTATTATCTAATATACAGATGTTATTCACATTTCACCAATTGTCCCAAGGATGCCCTTTAGAGCAAAAGAAAATGCAGGATCATGTATTGCAGTCAATTGCCATGTCTCTCCAGTCTTTCAAACCAGAATAGCTCCTCAGTTTCAGGGCATTGATATTTTTAAAGTGCACAGGCCATATATTCTATACCGTGTCTTTCAATTCAGGTTTTTCTGATGGTTCATCACTATGAGATTAGGGCATATAGTTTTGGCAAGAATACTTAGAAACAGTATTGTGCTCTTCTCTCCGGAGGCACGTGAAGTTGATCCGTTTCATTTCTGGTATGTTACACTGAGCTCTTGTTTCTATAGTGCCATGTTACTCCACTGCAAACCTAAATGGAAACTTCTTTGCACAGATTCTGTATAAGGTTTGCCATTTCTCTTCTATCACCCTTGCTAAGATCTTACCTAGTTTTACCCAAAGCATATATAAAGTAAGGCAAAAACATTTTTTAAAGATTATAATGTGATGAAATACAGACAGAGGGAGAGGGAGAGGGAGAGGGAGAGAAGAAAGAAATGAAGGAGAAAAGGAAAAGAGGAAAGGAAAAAGAAAAAAAAAGTACTGCTTTGGCCTCAGACAGACCTATACTTTAAATTTTGTCTTGGTTTTTATTCTCCGAGTTTCATTTCCTTTTCTGATATATAGAATAAGATTTTCTATCTTTCTTGATTGTAGATTAAAAATCAGAAATATCTAGGTCATGGAATGAGCAAGTGCTCACTTCTCAGTACTATACATTTAGCTATCATAAATATGCTAAGTTCTGATCACTTCCCCAAAATAATTAGGAGAAATTAGTGTGAATTTATAATGGAATTCTGATGAGGCAAAAGGACATGCACATGTAATATCTGATAAAACTCCCATCAGTTGTGGCATCCTTTGCCCTGACAATTCAAGCTGGAAAAGGTATGTGTGTTGATCAGAATCTACTGATCATTATTTAAAGCAAAACAAAAGAACACAAAAGCCCTCTTTACTTCTGCTGGGTCTGACCTGCTGAAATACACCAAAATATGCAATTCTCTTCCATGCTTACTGGTATTGCATCGTCAAAATCTCATGATAGACATCTTCTAGCCATGAAATGTGGTAACGCTCAGTATCTTCTCTCACTTTAATCTCCACATTGGCACTTCAGTAAGAGACAGATGGTATACCACTTTTAAAGTATTCTCATCTATTATAAAAAAATATTAAAACTATAAATATTAATTCAAAAGGAATGGAATAGCAACTCAAAATAATAAAGCTGAAAAATATGCAGGTGGGGTCTATTTTAGATTTCAAAGAAAAATATATAGAAAAATGTGCATTTGGTGATAACAAATAAGAGACATTAAGTTCAGTTCTCAAGAAATCATTTTAATTATCTCAACTAAAATTGGTAAATTCATTGTCTCTCTTTAGCACAGTTTAAATAACCCAATATTTTTATTTCCTTGCCTTTGATTTACATAGGAGAGCCTATTTTGTTTCAGATTAGATGCTTTATTAAAAAGTAGAACATGTGATTGCTCTAGTTGTGTTTACTCTAGGATTCTTCTGAAGCCAAATGACAACTCCCTGTTGAGTTACATGCAGGAGAAAAAGTTATTGTAAAATTTATCAAAATGATAGAATTTCACATGTATTTTTCAATGCATACTTGAGGATATTCTGTGGCATAACATGACTGGTAGCTTTCCAAGTGTCTTCCTATTTTCCCTTTCTTTCTTGCTAGCAAAAAAATTATTTTATATGCCAGGTGGCTATGGCTTTCAAGAAAACATTCTGGCCCCAGGAAATAAACTGCATCACTCTAAGCTAAAACCAATGAATTAAGACTAGGAATATGCTACAGGAATAAGGATATGGTGTATTTCTGGCCAGTGGGTTGGGAGGGGACATCTGCCAAGGCCTTATGGAAAAGAGATACAAGATATGATGTTTGAATATGGCCTTATCTAAGCTGCTGAAATTTGTGTGACCACAAGGGAACAAGCTAGAACATAAAATCTGTATACTAGGATGCAGGATGTAGGGATGACAGAAAAGAAAGGTTGAGGAAAAGGAAAAGGAAAAGGAAAAAGGAAAAGAAAGGAAAAAAAATCTGAATACTTGATAACATTACAAAACTGTTCAATTAACCAATCCTGGAATTGCAGATTTTTTGTTATGTGAGAAATGACGGAGCCTTGGTGTTTAAGTCATTGAAGGCTTGTATTTGTATTAACTACAGTCAAAAACCATCCTATCTATTTCAGGTGCTTTCACACAAAAGGAAAGAGATAAATGACATTATTAATTCAAAAAAAAATATTTTGAGCGCCAACTCTACCTGCAAATCACTGTTTTGGGTGAGAAGGATGCATTTAGATCAAGACACCCATTTAGCCATCAGTAGATTTTTGTCATGTGGTAAGTACTAACAAGTTAAGTAATAAAAGTAATATTTTAAATGTAAATTTTACTAGAATAAAGTTTTGTAATGTAATGACGTATTCTGAATTGTAATAAGGAAGATTTTTTTTAAATATAAGGAAAAGTCATGTAAAACTATAAAAAGTGTTTAATCTTTAGATTTTAAATTTCAAATCAAATGTTGCTTTTGAAATAAAATACTTACAACCTTGAATTACATTTAAAAATAACCATTTGAACTTAAGACTGTAATAAAAATGTACAACCTCTTAAATTAGGGTGGTATTATTGTGCTACTACTGACGTTCTGGAAATGAAGATTAGAAAACTCGAAATTGAATATATCTTTACACAAGAAACCATTTCACCTATGGTTACCTCCAAGTAGCCCTTCCTCATTGCATAAGTGATATATTAGCCTTCTTCCAAAAGTTTTCCCAAAATTTTGCCTAAGCAAGTGAAATTAAGGTACTCTCTGATCCTAGAAAAAGAAATGTGAAAACAGCAATATCAATGAATATTAATAAAATGTTAATGAACCACTAGCCTATGGGTGGAAAGATAATCCTGCCACATATTCTTGAATCCTTCATCAGAACGACCCAAACCTCAGAATTTGCATTTCTGTTTACATTTTCCTCCATCATAATTGGTAGTTTGTCACTATTTCTTTACTTGCTTGGAGGCATTATTCTAACTGAATACATTCTGTGTGTAGAGAAGACTCCTCACTCATCAAGGCTGTCAATGTTGCCACTTCTCCTTTTAGTTGGTCTTGTTACTCTCCTTCTGCTTTTACTTACTTAAGACTCGTCACTCATTCAGCAGACGCACTGACAGATACTTGACTGACGTGTAAATTTATTCACAGGAAAGAGAAGAACATTTTTGTTCTGACGTTTTATTTTTATCTCTGCATGCCATCTTTATTTGACAGATTATAAAGCCATATTCATATTTAAAAGCATCTTTAAATAAAGAGCAATTTGCCATATCAATATTGTCTTCCCACCTCTTTTATTGCCACGGCCTTAGAAGGCTTACTGAAAATAACACTGTCTCACACGTGGAGACAGTAATCCAAGTAATGGTGAATAGCCATCTTCCTTTTTTTATTATTATTATTTCTCGTTTATTAAATGTACACAGGGAAAAATGTACTGTCTTCCTAGATCACGGAGAGAATTGGATTGGCATATACCCTGTTTTTCCTTTTCTGAAATGCTTGGAGAGATTATAATTCATGATGAATAAGAAATAATAAAATTCAACAATTTAGGAACTCTTAGGAGTCAAAAAGAAAATCTCTATTATAGTTTATTTAAGATCCTATATTAGAATGGCAATCAGACTCCCCTTTACATGTCAACGAAATGAGAAAAAAAGCCTCCCTGTAGCTACAGTGTATAGGCCCTACTTACTCCCTTTAACAGTTTAAAGATTGAAATATAATGATGCTTTTGTAAAATGGTGTTTGAAGATGCGTATTTTATCCACATTAAAATGTATATATTTAGTGTATCATTTTTCATGAGAAAATAACACAACTGAGATGCCCACAGAACCAGTGATCCTGGATCCTAGCCATGTTCACTGTGCACATGTCAAGCCCAAAGCAACCCACATACAGACCTCGTGGATGGGCTAGTAGTTCCAAACATAAACAATACGGATGTCTGTCAGACACTGTACGTGATACTTTAACCCATTAAACTAGTTTCCATGACTAATAATGCTCAAGTGGTCCTCAAAAGCTATTTGCAAGCTCACTTGCTTGCTTCTAAATATGTTAGGGGTTATTCATATCAATATGATAACTGATGTAGGCTACTAGGATGTGTTAGGTAGGTCAGGATACTATATCACATATTAAAGCTTTCATAGCAATATTTACTCTTGCTGCACATTTATTTGGTACTGTCGTAAATCCAGAATCTGTACTCTAGAATCAAGAATTGTTCAAAGTTTCCCATAAGTGCTTTATATCACAATGTGGATTTTGGAGAGTGGAGTGAAAAAGAAAAATGTGTGAAAACAATTAATATAGATAGATGTAAGACTCTGGAGTTGAATAAAAAGAGACTAATGGAATGTTTTCTTACAAACTTCATGAGGGTTAAAATTCAATGTTTGCTTAATATTTGATCTTAAACATTTGTGCAGATGTTGCTAGCACATAGTAAGTACTTAATTAATGACAGCCGAGTGAATGAACCAATAAATGAATGAATACCCAAGAGCTACGTTTTTAAGAGACCCATAGGAGTCACTGCATAGGCTGTGTTCTTAATGATACTTTTCATTTTTCCAATTTGCAATGGTGCTTTGCTCTTAAACCTAAGTAAACAATCATTAGTTTATTACTTTCAGCTGGGTGCTTTGGTAGCAAGGAAACATGTACTCCAGCTCTGTTATCTCTGGTACTCTTAACATGAAGTTAAAATCACTGCTCCATTTTGACAACCTAGCTAATCTATTTGTAAGAATTCTTGTAAACAAAGGACAAAGCCAACAACAAACAAAATTATTTGGATGCATCCAAATTATTTGGATGTATCTTTTCAATATACGTTGAGTCATTAAAACCAGTCTTCACAGGGCCCATATAAAAACACTAACAGGAGGCAAGGAAAACATGCCATTAATGATACACAAAGTTACATAGTGGATCTGTTGTGGTAAAACAATTTGCATCTATGTTTTTAATTGAATCACTTTTCTATTACCTAGGGGACAACATTATGAGCTGACACCTGTCAAAAGAAGTTTTCCTGACCCTTTCAGCTCATTCTTCTGTTATATTTGTAGCCACTCACCAGATGTGCTCATTGGACAACTAATTCCCTGGCCATGGCTATAAATGCTTCATAATGTACTGGGAAATAAGTTTTACATACAGAAGACCGAGGCAGTCATATCTTTTGCATGAAAAATAGGAGTCCAAACGTCACCACTTCCTGATAAACCAAGATGATGTATCATAATTTCTCAGAAAAGGTGACTTGGAAAAAATAAGTGTACCTCAGGACACCTATGCAGCCCCCAATCTCCTATATTTATAGCCTGCCTGTCCCCAGCGCCTGGGATAAATCTATCTCATTTGTGACCATTTCTATAGACAAGAGACTGAGAAAGAGCCTCATTTCCTTTCACCAACATTTTTTTTAATACTATTTGTTCACCGTGACTTAAAGTATTGACATTTCTTAGTAATGTTTCTATAACTGTTCTTTCTCAGGAAGCTATTCCCTGAAGAATTTGAGAAATACTAAAAAAATTAATGGCCTCATAGAGAAAGAATATATTGTTTCATAAAAGAGTTGAATGATTTATGTGGGTTAATGTAACTTCTTAACTTTTATTACAGAATATTTATTCATTATAGAATATAAGGATAATAAAAGTAGTAAAAATATGTGTATTCAATGTTTGTTCTGTTTATTTTCTTTCTAATGATAGATTTTTTAAAACTATATAGCTCTAGGTATAATGTGTAAGGGGTTACATCTCATATGAAAGGTACTATCATTTTTCCATGTTGTTACACATTTCCATTAATGCCTATTTAAACATTTTTATAGCTTTTTTGTTACTCATGCTACCAACATTTTTCTAGCCTTACTTGATGGCCAGCAACTTGTTTTTTCTTTCATAATCAAATTATGATTTTTAAAATATTTTCTTACATTTGCTATCACGTTTATTCCTAGAAATTCTACTCTCTTTAATTGTATATTATTATAATTTTGTTTTGAAATATTTAATTATTAAACACATGCGAAATGTATTTAACTACATGGTATCAATAATAATTCAAGCTTAGTTAAAACACATAACATGCATTTTCCTCTTTCCTTACACTGAAATATATAGTTTATTGCTGTTTTGAAAATAATGTTTAACACTATATTCTTACTGGTAATCTAAATTATTCACTTTGTGTGTATTATTGTTAAATTTATCTTATTAATAAGATTCATATTTCATTTGATTATTATTGATTTTTGGACATAAAGTCACATAATGTGATGTGCAAACATCAACTCCCCTGCATTTTTACACAGTATTTTCCAGCATTAAGAAAAAAAGCCTCTAGGTTTTACTGCATTTGTCCACACTTAGCCATTGTTCTCATGTTTTGTGGCTGTTTATTTGGTGAAAAATTTCACTGGGAAGTTGAATTGTGTGTCTGTGTCTGGAGTGTGAATGTACCACTTCTCAAAACTGAGAATTGTAGTGCAAGTTAGTGAGCAAAGGCACCCATCTTTGCAGATTAACTTGTAAAGGGAAACAGAAAGCAGAGCGTTCATTTTTTCAGGGTGGATCTGCTAACCTAACGTGGCCGACTTCTCATTCTACCAGCCTGGCCCTTGTGACTTTACCATTTTTCTTGCTACATGAACCACCATGTTCCTTCCAGAACCATTATTCTACAGGCCCATTACACACAGTTGTCTAGATTGCCAGTCAAGATATGCATCTCATTCTGGCAAAATGATGGGTACAGGACACGGGCAAGAACAATCAGTGTCCCTTGACCCTGAGAATTTGGGTCTCGAACTAAGGTTACATAGGTTGGAAAATGATGGGCTTTTTTCATTTTTGGAAGGCTCCTGGAGACATGCCTGCTGCCTTAGTCCCTTTCCCGAGCCTCCTTGTTCAAGAAACGGTTTTAATTCCGATGAACTACTTCTAATTGTCCAAAACCGCCATTTTCTTTTTTTTTTCTTTCCTTTTACTTTTTTATTGTTCATGTTTATGTCAAATTTAGCCAGATATGGTATCTGGTACTTAAACACAGAGGAGCCGGAAACACTTTTGAAGAGAAAATAAGAAAGAAAATGTAATAACCTTGATCTTTAAAAATAAATACTTCTCATACATTCCAATTTAATAAACATTTTGAAAAGAATTTCAAGAACAATTTAATTGCTAAACTATAGGATTCTATTTTTAACATTTAAAAAATATTTGTCTAAATATATATATATACCTACACATTCTTATGTGTATGTGATGTGTACAGATGAGTCCATTTTGTCAGATGTGCTTAATAATATTAAATAAAGTTAGATGTAATTTTAATTTTGTACATTCTACCCTCAGTACACATTATATATATTTCACAATTTATATGTTTTACATAATATATATTTATATATTTTTATAAATATTATATATATATATACACAGACACATGCACTCACATATTTTACTATATATGCAATTTTATAGCTTGTTCTTTTTATTGAATAATGAATATAGTTGTACTATAATGTAATTATTTTCTAATTATGAGTACTTAGAATATTTAAAATTGCATTTTATTTTATACCAATAAAGTGATTAACATTTAGAAAATAATATTAGATAAATATGTCTCACAATTTTTGAGAGTTTATTAGAAAGTGAATTGCTTAGTTTAAGAGAAAATTTTTTTTTATTTAAGTAATGAGAGTTAGATTCTGATTCCACATAAGAAGGAGCAATGTTAGGTAATTTGCAGGTAAATTATTTCACATTTTTGTATTTCAGAACAAAGAAAATAAGGAGGTAGAGAAAACAAATATTTTTATATTTTTAAAGTCTTTTTAAGAACTCAGACAATCAAATTCATTGAAGAATTTTAAAGAGATGATTGTGTAAACAAGCTTTTTTTAATTTGTGGTTTTACTATGTTAAAAAAAAAAAGACACCTTGTGAGCAGGAAGGCTTTTCAAACCAGATTTTCCACCAGTCTAGAGGGAATAAAAAATGTAATCTTTGATTCTGCCAATTATTATCCAACTACCTTTTGTGTGGCTCTATGCATTTGAACCAAATCGTGTCATTTTAAAATTGCTTTAATCAAAATATATTTTTAGAAATACTGACTCAGAATTTTCAATTATCAGGTGCAGTCAACAATAGTAAATGTTTCATACACTTTGTAAAATCATTCAGATATTATTTCTTAGAAAAAAGAGGTGAACAATTAATACCACCAAGTAAATCATAACCTGTCTTCAACCATGCCTCAGGCTATGGAGACTTGAAAAACACTCATTTTTAGATTCTTTTCAGAAACTTTGCATCTGGATTCTGTAGTTTAACCTCCACTGATGCATTCATCTTCTCTCTGGGTCTCAAATCTCTCCATATAAATAGCTTCCTTAGAAAGCATTATTGAAGGAATAGGTTGCAAGTATTGTGTTCCTGTCTCTCTGGTGCCTCTGCCTCAGGGCTGCCCATTAAGCCACCAATTTCTACACTGAAAAGGCTTTCCCATGATGAAATGTTATTGTTGCAAGTATGCTAATAACCCTTCTTGAAGGGTTACATGCAAAAAATAAAAATGAGCTCCTCATTCCTGGTATATCCATGGATAAAAGCTTCCCAATTATGTCTTCTCCAAATGACTCCCATGTAATTTACTGAGGCAGTATTTTCTAATCGGTTTCAACCATTACATTGATTTGATTCTTCAATCTGAAATAAAATTAGCCTTTGATCAATCCAAAACTTGAAGAAAATCAGAAGAGTCCTATAATCCAGTAGCCAGAGAGTGTGTGCCTGTTTAAAGGTTTGACGAAGGATTGATACTGTCAGGCAGCTTTCTAATTAAGGAAGAGAACAATGTGAAGGGAAAAAAGTTTCGTAAGTTTTTTTTTTCTTTCAAAGTTTTCTATATGTCTTCTTGTTCTGGGGTGATGGGAAAGACAGAGAAAGAGATGATTATGAAAAAAAACATTCAACCTTTCCACTCAGTATTTCAAGGCTTTGGGTTACAGCTGTCATTTAAAATCCATATACTTACATTTGAGTCTTGAATACTCTTTCACATGGAAGTATCGATTCTTTTTAATTTTACATAAAATATTGAATTACATTAACTTAGCATCAGAAAAATATTAAAATGAAATTTGTAAATATACCAGACTGGCTCATGAATATGAGATAGTTTTTCTTCATTTTGGCATTTTGTTCTAAATTATGAGGGTATACTTCTAATACTTTATCTGTTACCATAAAAAAACAGAATCTGAAAGGAGAAAAAAAAACTAACTCTTTTCTTTTTAAAAATTTTTTTAACGTTTATTTATTTTTGAGACAGAGAGAGACAGAGCATGAACACGGGAGGGGCAGAGAGAGAGGGAGACACAGAATTTGAAACAGGCTCCAGGCTCTGCGCTGTCAGCACAGAGCCCGACGCGGGGCTCGAACTCACAGACCGTGAGATCATGACCTGAGCAGAAGTCGGACGCTTAACCGACCAAGCCACCCAGGCGCCCCAAAACTAACTCTTTTCTTAAGAACATGTGCAATATTTCTCAAAATCACTGCTGTTGAAAAAAGTTTAATATGCAAGCATGTTCAGGTTTGAAATTTACATTATAAAGCTACTATTTGTGTACCATTGTTTCAATAGGGAAATTAAATAGGGAAATATGTTGCCTATAATTCAATGCTATGAAGGTAAAATAATTGTTGTTTGGTAAATTACAGTAAAAGGCATTTTTCATATTATTTTGGTTCTTGTTCAAGAGTCTGTTATCAATGTCTAACTCTATTTTCCTGATAATGATATCAAGACACCAGATGAAGCTAACTACTTCTTTCTGGAAACAACTCACTTCTTTATTGAGTATTAATTGCACACCTAATAGTTATCAGGGACCATCTATGATCTGGGGACATAGGGATAAATGGAATAAGCAGAGCAGGGAACACATAGAGCTAATTTTCTACCAAGACAATACAGAGAATCAAAGAAACCCAAACAAATAAAAATGTGGCAATTTCAGATAATAAGAATGATATTAAGAGAGTAAATTAAAAAGATAGATCATTTTGAAGTTGAGGCTGAGAACTAATTTACACAGCAAGTAACTGCTTTCTAACAGATTTAATAGTTAAATTATAAATCGTGGTGAAAAATTGTTCCAACGGAAAGAATTACAGATTCAAAGGCCCTGAGGTCGATTAATGTACAGTATATTTAAGGCACGGGTACAGAGAGGGTCAGACGGGAATTCCATGAAAAGAGAACGATGGGAAGTGACATTGGAGAGGTAGTCAGGAATCAAATCAGATGAGGCATTTTAGGCTTTTGTCTGTATTTGGAATTTGTTATAAGTCCAAGAGGAGGTGATAGATTCAAACTCTCAGTCTGTACTGGGGTATTTCACAGTGGAGCTAATGAGAAGCTATGAGATTCTAGATAACATTTAGAGATATTATATCTGATGTAGAGACAAATATGACCCAAACTAGAGTTGAGAGACACAGCAAATAAAAATAGAGGGCTCCAAATAATATTTTTACTATAACTATGTCCAATGTGATATTTGGGATATATGCACACCAAAATATTATCTGTTACTTATCTGAAATTCCATTTTTATCCAGGTATTCTAAATTTTATCCGTTGTACACCTAAGATCTCCAACATTCTTTGAGTATCCAGGGAAAGAAAGGTTTAATGGACTTAGAAGGGGAAGACTGGAGAAAGAACATGGTACAAGATGGGGACGCCAAGGGCAAAATATTCTATTTGAAGTTATTTGAGAAGACTTCCAAATAGAGATACTGAGAATAGCTCAAAAGAGAATAGAGAAGTTAGAAATAAAGATCCAGGAGTCCTGTATATACACATGGTATTTAAAGTTTGTGGGGACCCCTGAACAACAGCAAAGATAGCAAAAGAGGTAAGAGGAGGGGGAAGAAAACATCAGGGTGTGATTATGTGGAAATCTAGGGAAAGTGGTCAACAGCTAAATGAGGAGGGAGGTCCAGTAAGATCAGAACCTAAAGCTGACTTTTGGGCTTCACCAAAAGAGACTGTTGTTGTTTAAGTAGAGAAACAAGGGGGAAAGGCCCAACCGAAGTGGGTTAAGGATAGAGTCAGGGGATGAACAAGAGAAATATTAACTTTGTTGAGGAATTGTGCCATAAATGGAGAGCAAGGAAATGGAGTCAGAGCGGAACATAGAGGATCATAAAATCAAGAAAAGTTTGTCTTTTTCAAGCTGAGTAGATTTAACACACTTTTCCTAGTAGATGGGAATTTTTTGTTGGCAATGGAAGGTGAAGCAGAATCTACATGATATTTGCAGAAGAGGAATCTTTGACTAAGCCAGTGTGAAATTCAGTGCTCAGGTGGAAGGGGTGTCCTTAAGGAGCAACAGGAAAAACAGAGAAGTGCTTTTGTTTTGCTAGCAGGAAATGCAGCCTATGTGGGTACAGACCAGTGAGGTATTGAA
The DNA here is from genome assembly GCF_007474595.2 of Lynx canadensis. Classification (NCBI taxonomy): domain Eukaryota; kingdom Metazoa; phylum Chordata; class Mammalia; order Carnivora; family Felidae; genus Lynx; species Lynx canadensis. The sequence goes on from NC_044311.2 coordinate 123,270,265, forward strand.
GATGAGTAGTTTTACTTCACTATACGTATCTTCTAATAGAGAGAGGTGCAATATTTGAGAATTGTAGATGTGATCTATAAACAAACAAACAAACAAACAAACAAAACCACCAGTGTGCCTGGGTGGCTCAGTCAATTGAGCATCCTTTCAGGTCATGATCTCAAGGTACTTGAGCTTGAGTCCTGCATCTGTGCTGACAGCTCAGAGCCTGGAGCCTGCTTCAGATTCTGTGCCTCCCTTTCTCTCTGCCTCTCCCCCACTCATGCTCTGTCTCTGTCTCAAAAAATGAAAAACATTAAAAAAAAACAAAACACAAGAATGTCTTAGAAAACACACACACACACCCACACACATTGATATCATAAAGAATATTTCTTCATTTTTTAGTCTGGATCAGAGAACTCCTCTTGGAGCTTTCAAAACAGTACCCCACAATGCAGATTACGTTGCACTGCTAATTGTCATTCTATTTATGGAGAATAAGTATCCTTTAGTATTCTTTATATCTTCAGTTAAGCCATTAGCTCATGGACATTTCACTGTTCAATAAATATGTGATAAATGAAAGAGTTAATAATTTGAAGAAAAAGCAAATGCATGTGTCTCTGGAATTTTGAACAAATCTCTCTTTCCCCTCCCGCCTCTAAATAGATTGATTTGTTTGTAATTCAAAGATGGAGCACATGGAAAAATATAAGCAGCATTCATGTTTTGTATCTTTGGCAAGTCTCAACTTTTCTAGGTTTCAACATGTTTGACCAACTTAAAAAGAATTGAAGTATTCAAATTGATTCAGATTACAATATCTTACACCATTGTGGAGTTTATCACCTATTGCTTTTATTGACTAACCAATTAGGTACAAAAATAGTCTTGGTTTTCAAATAATAACGTTCACATTTATGGTGCCAGAAAACCAAAATCTAAGGTTTTTTTTTTTTTTATTCCACTGGGTGACATTATGTGTTTAAATACTGAAAGGTTTTAATTAATAAATATCATGCTCTATGGATGTGTTAATTATATTGTAACATACTTTCCAGAGATATGCATTGTATTAGTGCTCACCTAAATTGAAGATGTTTGTCACTACATAATGTTTTTCTTAATTGTCCTAAAATACATCAGGGGGCCCTTTGAAGTGAAAGGCATATTTATAAAGATGCTTATAGGATATCTAGTTTATGTGACATTGACCTACATCTAATAAGTTCAATATGATATTGAGACTTACAGGAGATTCATGTTTACATCATATCACACAAAACTGCCATGATTTACTAACATTTGAAAGAAGTTACAAAAGACATGTTTGTAGGCAAAAGTCAGAAAATTCGCGATGCTGATTTTCTTTCTACTCTATTTGATATAAAAGAGATGGGATTTTGTAATTTTATTGATATTCTAATAAGGATGATTCATAATATTTAAATATTGAAATTAATTTGGCAGTGTTATGATTATGTATATTACTGTTTAGTATTTTAGAGAAAATAGACATTTTTATATCTGGAATTTTGAAAAATTAAGCTCATTCTGGAATTGTGAGTTTTTTCCCAAACATATTTTCACAGGGGTATGAATCAGTGATCTATTTTCAATATTACCAAATCTCATAAGTGAAATAAATTAAGGAATATATATGCTTTTAATTGTCATACATGGTTAAAATTACCATTTATTTCCCTTCAGCACATTAATATGGATGAAAATACAAGTGTGTGGTCTGTCGACTTCCCCATCCTAGTTATGAATGGTGTCTTATGTTGTCATTTATGGCTATGTGTCAGTCAGTCAGTCAATGAGCACTCCCCTTCTTCTAAGTCATTCCCCTGCAACGTTTGCAGACTAAATCAGTTTTGTGTCCCAGAAGTGATTATTTCACAACATCAGTTTGGATATTTCTTATATTCACTTTGTTCATGTTCAACTTACGTCGGTATTTAATATAGCAAATACTTGTATATCATGTGCTCAATAGCTTTTGACTTAATTCTACCTAAAAACACTCAGCTCTGGCAAGATTCCTATTTGATGTTATTAGACGTGTATTTGGGAGGTTATTTTAATTCATCTTTTCCTCTAATTGATTTTGAAAATACGTAGTAGATGCTGAAAGCATTTTAAATGCCTAGAAATAATTTCCATGCTAGGTTAAAATATCAGATTTAATGCATATATATAGGAGCATTCTAGCTTTCTGTTTGGTTTATCAGCATTTGAAAAGGAGTACTTTCTTTCTTCAACCATTTTCTCATTAGCTCATCAGACTTTTACTCATGTGAAACTATGCAGCAAAGTTAGATGACCTGTTGGCAGTCCCTTCCTTCAAAATCAACTCCAAACTCAAGTCTTCCAGGGAGTTCTTCATTACTAATTATATATTGTAGTCTAAACTCCTATTCTCATTGGGAGTTTAATCTATATATCCTCTGTAGTTGTGGTTTTCTTGTTTTGTTTTCTTTCTTTCCCATGGCATTATTATTCAGAAAGCATTTTTTGTGTAATCATCTTTCCAAGTCCTGTCAGGTAAAACACAACTGGTTTATTAGTTTTGTAAGAAAAGTAATCAGGCCCTCTCTAATTTTATACATCAACTAATAAATGCAGTATCTATCACAATAACTTCTATATAATTGAGGAGGAATCAGTGTTAATTAGCAGATTGATCTGTATTTCATTTGGCAAATATTCCAATATCCATTTTTTCTCATTTTGTAATATTTTATACATTTTTAAAAATATCTTCTCATCTAGAAAATTTATAGATTTACATATAAATCTAACTTAATTTTTATGAAGAAAAGAATATTTAATTTACCTATTTAAATAAGATTCTAGGAATGACAATCCTAGCACTGATAACTTAAAAAAAAATCTGTACCTTTTGCATTGTCAAATTACATATAAATATATGGTTATGAATGGGACTGTATCTAAATGTTCAAGGATTTTCTTCTATTTTCTTTAACATAAGATTATTAAATAACTTTTGCAGGCCAATTATTAATAAGAATGATTAAGCTGAGGGGCATCTGGGTGGCTCAGTCAGTTAAGCATCTGACTTCGGCTCAGGTCATGATCTCCCAGTTTGTGAGTTCGAACCCAGGTCAGGGTCTGTGCTGACAGCTCAGAGCCTGGAGCCTGTTTCAGATTCTGTGTCTCCTTCTCTCTCTGCCTCTTCCCCACTTGTGCTCTGTCTCTGTCTCTCTTCTCAAAACTGAATAAACATTAAAAAAAAATAATGATTAAGTTGAAGAGACTTAATGTAGACTCTAAAATTAAGAAAGAAAATAATTTTGTATTTACTGCTTCAAAAATTATAGATGGCAGATGGTAAAGGAATTTGCCATTCGAAGGGCTAATAACAACAGGATATGGGAATTTAATGTATTTTTTTTTCCTTTTTTGTTAAAGAACATGGAGATTTCAGGGGCACCTCCATGGCTCAGTGGGTTCAGCCTGTGGCTTAGGTTCGCCCAGGTCATGATATAAAGGTTAGTGAGTTGCAGCTCCACATTGGGCTCCCTGCTGTCAATGCAGAGCCTGCTTTCCATCTTCCATCGCCCTCTATTTGCTCCTCCCCAACTAGTATGTGTGTGCATATGCACAGCTATTTTCTCTCTCTCTCTCTCAAAAACAAACAAACAAAAAACAAATATGGAGATTTTAGAACCAAGCAATTCTATCAAATTGTTCATGTTTCATATGGCTAAATGTTTTTTAATCATTTAGTTCTCTGGACATAAATATCATACAAGAAATTCTGAACTTTCACTTATTAATAAATGGTAAATAGGTTGAGATAGAGGGAATGTAAAAAGCAAATATTTTCACCTAGACAAAGAAACAAAACATTACTCCTCCCCTGACCCTAGAAAATTACCCTGTTTTTAAAGGCAGTAAAATTATACTTCAATTTTAAAGTCATCTTCTGTCCAGTAAAAAGCTTAATTCCCCTCATTCTAGATACATGTGTGGCATATCCTAAGATACAGATATATGGAACTATAAATATATAAATATAAATATCCTACACATAGGGTTACCTGGGTGTCTCTGTCTATTAAGTGTCCCACTCCAGCTCAGGTCATGATCTCACAGTGTCAGTTCTAGCACATCAACGAGCTCTATGCAGACAGCTCAGAGACTGGAGCCTCCTCACAGTCTCTGTCTCTGTCTCTCTGTGTCTCTGTCTCTCTGCCCCTTCCCTGCTTGTGCTCTGTCTCTCTCTCCAGTATAAATAAACATTAAAAACATTAATAGAAAATACCTCTCCTATACATAGATAGATCCCTACAAATCTATAAATATATCAATAAATATCAAAGTATCAAATAAATATATAAAATAAATATGTATCTCCATATATCAATATATCAGCAGGTGGCATTTAGGTATGTGAAGTGACTGATAGGAGGAACCACAAAGTGAGTGACGATTCAGAAGAAACTGAGGGTCCCAGAGAAGAAGCTGCAGCCTGGAATTTAGATTACCCTCCTGTCTTCTAGAGAGATAACAGGAATTTAACTATTGAAAAGGGAGAGGATCAAATTTTGGATTAGATCTCATTTTATAATCGTACCTAGACTATCATTTTGTATATATCATTATTACCCAGAAATGATGTTGGTATCTTTTATGTTAGGTGAGTCTCCATTACTAATTTAGAAGAATATCTAACTCATAATCCCAATTTCATCACTCTGCACCATGGGAATTTGTTGCCCCGTTTCTGAGGTCAGTGTTGAGTGCAGTCAGCATTGGCACAGAGTTCTCATGAGAAACAAAGGAGAGGATGGATATACATACCTTGAAAACCATAAAGTGAATACTTCAAGGACAATATACTGTAGTATTAGTTCATTATCTGATGGAGACATATCAATGGATTGAAATTTTGGGTAGGAATCTAAACTCTGATTATTATACTTATTCTTATTGCTGTTTTTATTAGCATTTAATTGTTCCATTTATTGGCATAACTCCTTTCATTTGGTGTAAAAATATTCAATCTAGATCAGTTTTGAATTCTATTAGACTTTTATGATCTTTTCTTTCTTATCATTAATCATTAATGTTCAACACATTTTAGTTAGTCTAATTAACATAATTCCACATAATTACAGGTGTGGAACTGACACAAGTTATTTCCAAGTTACTTTACTCATAACATATCAAAGTAAGTCCTAAAATAATGTCATAACTCAATTTAATTATATATTATCTGAAAATTTGAATTTTTAAATTGTGATTTTTTCTTATTATATAATTTTTCTTATAGGCAAGTAATTGGAACTCTCATTTTACATATAAGACAATAAATATTCAGAATTTTCTCTCTAATTTTAATTAATCAGTTTTATCTAAGATATGAGGGTAAGAACTTTTCTTCCAGTAATCTAGATACACTTTTTTTCTACAATATATACAGCAATATATTTCTACAATATATTTTATCTGACAGTTGAAATTTCACAATATAAGGTCAGAACAAAAATGGTTTAGTGCAACCTACTGTAATTCCATTCAAGTTCTGATATTTAGGAGGAATTGAGTAGGGATTTCCGATGGGAATCATTTTTGCAAACTACCATTTCCCAGACTGTTAAAAGAAAAAAAAAAGAAAGAAAGAGAGAAAGAAAAATGAAATTATTTAAAAAAAAAAAGAGAGAGAGAGACAGAGAAAGAGAAAGGCAACTACAACCTCATAGACATGGTACAGACTGGAAAAGAGAAAATCAAAAGGTTATTTGCTGATTTCATTTTAGGTTAATGATACTGTATGTATTAATGGACCGAAAGGATTTTAGTAGTTTTTAAAGGTTTTTCTCCATTTTTCTCCTTAAATAGCCCATCACCCAAAAAAGAAACAATACACCAAGTAACTTAATTATAAAATGTCAAAGCTTAAGAGCAAGCATTCACAAAGCACCATTATGAGATTTCAATAGCACTGAGACCTGTTCAGGTTAACCTGCCAACTATGTCCTATTTGCAAGTAAAATTTGCCCTCTTTCCTAATCATCTGCTCTAGAGCTGAAAATTTCCCATTTATTTAATGCTATCTGCCAGGCCTCCCAAATGTTTTAGTCCTTATTTTAGGACCATCTCAGACTCATTAGCCTTTTGCCTGACAGTGCCAATGTGACTGTCTGACAGCCTGAGACTTGGAGATGTTATACCATTGAGTGTCAAGATCTTTCCAGGAAAAGGTATTTAAAAGGTATACACACACACACACACACACACACACACACACACACACATTTAAATAATGCCAATTTACAAAGCAAGGTAAAAAACCCAAACATTCTATATTATGTCCCATATGCCAGAATATTATTTTTTCAAATGCAACTAGAGTAAAATTATGTTTTCCATGTTCTATAATATCCCTTCTGAATTATTTTATGACCAAGTGTTCCTTTTGCAATAAGCGATATGTCATGAACCCTTTGTAGAATAATTAACTTTGATTATATTTAGTTGAACATGAAATTATCATTTTGATCTTTATCAAAAAATGATCAAATAACAGTACTTTCAGATGTTTTAATTTAATATAACATATAAAAAGTACTCTGTTATGGAAACATATTTTTCACATTATAGATAAATTTAAAGTTCACCAGGTTCAAATTAAATCTCCTATTTGCTAACTAATTATTTTGCCTTTCTCAACAAATAAAAATGAATTCATCAGTGACTTAAACTAATAAGGACTAAACTAGTGTAACAGAAAAAAAATAGACTTCTCTAGGTAATTGTAAAAACATATTAAGTAATCAAAAGTTAATTTTAGTATCGATCTAAACCACTCGAAATTAACTATGGCCTTGGTTCATTTAAACTAGGCTCTCTTGCTGTTTTGGGTGCCGCTGGCATCTAGCTTGGATTGAGAACATAAATGGACTAGGACACCTCAGGGAAAACTTAAAACTTCCCATGTTATTTTGATCTGGAAGAAAGCACATCAACTGGAGGAAGATGGAGAGAATCTTACATTAGGTCATACATTTCATAAAAGAACTACAAAAATCCCATTGCCTTCTGATTTTAGGCCAGGCACTTGGAGCACAATTACATAGAACTTCAGAAATGCTAAAGAACCTATGAGAGATCACACAGGTAATCACAACTAGAATTACAAACCAGGTGATGGCAACTCTCCTTTATCTCACTGTTTTCTCAAAATCCTATTGTGCACATCTATCAGATGTTTAGCTAAGCTACTCCCTGGTGTTGCTACCTTGGTATCCATTTTGTTTGGCCAAGTGGACTATAAGCACGTTAAACTAGCACCGGGCCCTCATGTAAGCACATGCCCTAGACAACAGCCACAGAGACACAAGTCTCTGATTGACTCCTCAATAGATCCTGTGATCAACTGTCTTCCTTGCCTTCCAGTGCCTGTATGTCTTATGTGCTCTTTGGATAAGACCCGAGGAGGACTTACCAAAATTTCAGGCTTGTGGTTTGAATTGACCAATCCAGCCTAAGAACCCCAATGTACTCTACCCATAGACATTAATAAAGTCATGTGCCCCAAATCCTGTCTCTGCAATCTTGACTTTCTTGCGTGGCCCTTCAGGGCATGCCATTTACTTCCTGCAGGCCCTATGACCAGTAATACATTTCTCCATTTTAATTTATCTTGTGGTCTATTGTTGAACTGTGTGGCTCTGTGCTCTACTTAAATGTTAATTTAACAACATCATAGCAGCATCCTTATATTATTATTGTTGTACTAATATTATCACTGTTATTATACATAAAGGAGGAAAAAAAACCTCAACTGACCTGACAACTACTACGTGTATAAACATAATTAAAATAATTTCAAACACAGGCCAAAAAAAAAGCTCATTACACATCAGACTATGAATTCTCAAAGTTTACTTCATAGGCTTTTCAGATAAAACATATTCTTATTTTAAGTTTATCAGGTAAATACATTTAGACCAAGATTTCTGCTTGTTAAATAAATTTTGGAACATGTACCTAAGACATACTGGTATATAATTTCAGTTACTAGATAAAAGTCACTGGTTAAATTTGTTCCAAAAAAATCACTTTCAAGTGGGAGTATAATTACCAGACAACTAGAAGAAAAATAACTTCTAATAAATAACAGGGAGATGATGCAAGACTAGTATATATTCAAGATACTATAATTAGCTGTGCTAAAAAGTTTAACAGAAAGATCCCAAAACAGCTGTTCCAATATGATTCCAAGATGGCTGACATATAAATGTCACTCTATACCACTTTTGTGATCTTTAACAGGAAGGAAGTTAAACTTTAACTTCTGAACAGATGAAATGTTTTAAAAAAATGAAACAAGCTTAAGGAAATGAAGAAAGTAAGTAAAGTTACCATTAAAAGTTTTTAAATAATAAAATTTGACACCAATTTGATGCAAAGTAGTTAATAAGTGGAGTGGAAAAAGAAAAAGATATTAACACATCTCAAATAGATTTCAATACATACAACACACTTGTGTATGTTACATGTGTAGGTATGGACACATATCTATATATTTACACATAATCTGTGGAATAAAGAGAAACATAATTATCTAAATCCACTTTAAAGATTAATCAATGCCCAAGAGTTCTTAAAAAAACAAACAAACAAAAGCCAGCAGATACTACTCAGCAAATGCATGGGTTGCACAAATATTGATTAGTGTAGTACTAATAGTACTTGGCAATATATTATATTTACAATGCCTGAACTATAAAGCTGACAAAAAAATCATAGACCTGGCCTTTAACATGTTTTAGAGGCAATAACCCAGAGAAATTGGCTCCAACATGATAAACTCTTAAAAATATGGCCCTTTTTCAAAACTCTTTTGTGCTTGCATTCTATTTCATTTCCTTACCTCTCCCATTCCATACCACCACTCAGAATTGTTTTATGGTTTTATTTTCTTTATGTGAAAATTATATACCAATGTCAGGAAGGTTTTTGGTGTCGCTTGCTCTTCTTTCTTTTCTTTTGGTCAGCACTAGACTCTTGCTACCAGGTCACGAGGGGGAGAAAAAAGGCTACAGCCAAACTCACCTTTCTGCTTCCTGCACAAGCATTATAGATAGGCTTACAACAGGTTCAGCCTACAGAGCTGTGACCACCCTGCTCTCCCACTGAGAACAAAGTCACCTTCACAGTGTGCAGAAAACTTCTGCCACTCTTTCTTTCCTTCTCTGTGGGGAGAAACCTCTCTGGTGAGCCTTCTGAACCTGACCTTACAGCATGACAAGACAATCTTCAGGATACCATGCTGCTCAGATGGCTAAAGCCACTGCTTCACACTGTTTGGAGTTTCACCCATTGACATCCCACATTATCTTTAAAGTTTAGAGATTTAGTCTTATAACGGTTTTGGCTCTTTCAAATTAGTTCAAGTTAGGTCTTCTTCCTTTATTAATTTCAGTGGTAGCCAAAGTATTTCACATCTTAGGGGTATGGTGCTCAATTTACCAGTTTATAAGAAGATATATGGCTATGGAAAATAATATGTTTCCTTATCATTATTTCCTGATCATTTACTTCAATTCTACAAATTAAAAGAAAAAAAAAAAACACTATTAAGTAGATCTGCTTCCAGTGAGGCTGAAACAGCAAGTGTAAGTTCCCACTTATGCCTAAAACACACAATACAACACAAAATATATAATGTTTTCCAAGACAATGGACATTAAGCAACAAAAGACATTGAACGCTTGGAAGCTAGAAACAGATGAGGTGAATCCTAATATTAACTTCTGCAATGGGAGAGTTTTAGAAATAGCACTAAAAGAATGAATCCCTGGGATCATAATATTGAAAAGACAAGGTTAAGAATTCAGCAAACCAAAGAAGGTGGACTTGAGGGATATCAGTACCAATTATTAGAAAGCTACACAAAGAAATCAGATATTCAGCAGAATGTTGATCAGTACAGTGCATATAATGAAGCCACCTGAAAACATGTTATTATAAACTGGGTATGTGTGTTTCTTGAATCCTCATTGTAATGATACTTGGAAGCGGAGCCTTTGGAAGGTATTTAGGTCATGAGGGTAGAGCCCTCATGAATGAGGTTATTGTTCTTATAACAACAGGACAGAAAGCTAGCTCATTTTCTTTCTTCCATGAAAGGATACAGGAATTCTACTTCTGCAAACTGGAAAAGGTCCTCACCAAAACCCTACAAATGCTGGCACACTAACCTTGGAATTCCAGCCTGTAGAACAGTGAAAAATAAATGTTTGCTGCTTAAGCCATGCATTTAGTGGTAATTTGTTATATCAGCCCAAACTAAGGCAGAAATTGGTGCTGAGAAGTAGGGTGCTGATGTAACAAATTCTTAAAAAATGTGTAAGTGACTTTGGATCTGAGTAATGGGTAGAGGTGGAAAGATTATTGAAGGCCATGCTAGAAGAAGAAAAAAATTGTTATGAAGGGTTTTTGTTAAAGGCAAACCTGTTCTCAGGTAGAGAAAGCTTTTGTCTTCTTATATAATATATAAGTAATCATGTATAGAAAGTTGGTAGAAATATGGATGGTCAAGTCCATTCTGACAAATGGACTTCAGGCAGAAATGAAGAGCTGTTATTGGACAAAGGTGATTTTTGCTGTAAAGTGGCAACAAATTGGTTAAATTGTATTTCTGTTCCAGTGTTTTTGTAGAAGGTAAATCTTACAAGCAATGAAATCAGACAATTAGGGGAGGAGAAAATTACTGAAGGAGCATTTTTGTCCTACCAACTGCTTATAGTAGAATACACAAAGAGAGAAATTACTTTATGATGAAAATATTAAGCAAAAAGGAATTAAAACAGAAAGATCATAAAGTTCTCAGCCTATCCATATTGCAAAAAATGGGAAAGCATGTTCAGAAGAGGAGTCATGGTGACTGCTTAAAAAAGAGAGGATACAAATTATTAATATCAGAAAATGAAAGAAAGGACTGATCACTGCAGAGTCCCTAAACATTAAAAAGATAGTAAAGAAATGCTATGAACACTCTAAACCCACAAATTTGATAATTAGATGAAATGTACTAATTCCTTAAGAGCCACAATCTGCCACAATTACACAAGTAGAAATAGAGAATCTGAATAGGACTTGATCTATTAAATAAATCAAATCAATAATTAATAACCTTCTAAAAGAAAGCAACAGGCCCAGATAAGGTCATTGGTGAATGCTACCAAACCTTTAAGGAAGAAACTATACCAATCCTCTACAATCTCTTAAAGAAGATAGAAACCAAGGAAATGCTTCCCAAAACATTTGATAAGGCCATAATACCCCTAATACCAAACCAGAAAAAGACATTACAAGAAAACTATAGTCTAATATCTCATGAACATAGGTTCAAAGATCTTCAATGAAATATTAGCAAATCAAATCCAACAATAACGAAAGAAATACACAATGACCAAGTGGGATTCATCACAGGCATGCAAGTCTCTTTCAACATATGTAAGCCAACTAATGCAATTCACCACATCAACAGGCTAAAAAGATAAGACAACAAAACAAAAACAACAAAACACATGATTATATTAATAATACAGGAAAAAGCATTTGACACAATCTAACACCCAGTCATAATAAAAGTTCTCAATAAACTAGGAATAGATAAGTTCTTAAACTGATATTTTATATATAATATAATACAATACAATATAATATAATAAATATTATACAATATAATATATAAATATAATAACATAAATATTATATATTTGTATAGGTAATACCACTTTTAATGATGAGAAACTGGAAGTTTTCTCACCAAAATCAAGAACAAGGCAAAATGTTCCCTCTCAACACTCTTTTTCAACATTGTAATGGAACCCTAGCTAATGCAATAAGACAAGAAAAGGAAACAAAAGGTATATAAATTGGAAAGGAAGAAATAAAACTGTCTTTGGCTGCGATGATATGATTGCCTTTGTTGTAAATGCAAAAGAACGGACAAAAACTGCTACAAGTAATAAGGAGTTATAGGAAGGCTTCAAGATACAAAATTAGTATACAAAAATCAATTATTATCTTTAACCACAAGGAGCAAGTGGAATTTGAAATAAAAATCACAATGTCATTTATGTTATTACTCCTCACAATGAAATACTTAGTCATAAACCTAACAGAAAATGTATAAGATCTATATGAGGAAAACTCTACAAACTCTGATGACATAAAAAAGTGAAATAGAGAGATAATGTATGTCTATAAACAGGAAGATTCAATTGTCAAAATGTTAGTTCTTCCCAGCTTGAGCTATAGGATTTATGAAATCCCAATTAAATATCAGCAAGCTATCTTATGGATATTAACAAACTGATTGTCATTTTTATTTGGAGAAAGAAAAGACTCAGAATAGCCAACACAAATAATGAAGGAGATGAACAAATTTGGAAGACTGACACTACCCAACTTTAAGCCTTATCGTAAAGCTACAGTTATCAAGACGGTGTAGTATTCACAGAATTTTAGGCAAATAGATTAACGGAATAGCATAGAAAGCCAGAAATAAATCCCCATAAGTAGAGTTAACTGATTCCTGATAAAGGAGCAAAGACAATACAATGAAGCAAAACCATCTTTTCAACAAATAGTGCTAATACAACTGGACATCCATATGCAAAACAATGAATCCAGACATTGACCCTAAACAATTCATAAAATTTGACTGAAAATGGATCTCAGACCTAAGTGTAATACACACACATATAAAACTCCTAGAAGATAACACAAGAAGAAACCTAAATGACTTATGGTATGTGATGACTTTTTAGAAAGATCCATTAAAGACATAATTGATAATTTGGACTTCATTAAAATTAAAAACTTCTACTCTAGAAAAGCCTATGTCAAGGTAATGAGAAGAAAAGCCTCAGAAGGAGAGATAATATTGCAAAAGACACATCTGTCAAGGACTATTATTCAAAATATACAAAGAACTCTTAAAACTCCATAATAAGGAAAGAAACAAATGGGCTAAAATGGGCAAAAGACCTGAATAACTCTCACCAAAGAAGATATGCAAATAGCAGATAAGCACATGAAAAGATGTTATACATCGTATTATCAGAAAAATGGAAATTAAAGCAAGGATGAAATACCATTATGTATCTGTTGGAATGGTTAAAATCCAAAACTTCAACAAAACCAACAACATCACATGCTGATGAGGCTATAGAGCAACAAGAATTCCCCTTCCATTTCTGGTCAGTATGCAAAATGTATAGCCACTTTGGAAGACAGTTTGGCACTTTGTTACAGAAAAACAGATTCTCACCTGTACAATCCAGCTATCACACTTTTTGGTATATACACAAAGGAGTTGAAAGCTTATGTCCACACAAATGCCTTCACAAAGATGTTTGAAATTGCTTTATGCATTACCAAAACTTAGAAGGAATCAAGATTTTTTTTCCTGTAGGGGAATGGGTAAATAAACTATGGTGCATCCAAGCATGGATTATTATTTAGTGCTAAAATAAATGAGCTATCAAGCTATGAAAAGACATGGAGGAACAAAAATGCATATTTGTAAGTGAAAGAAAGTAATCTACAACGGCTACATAAGACATGATTCTAACTATGACATTCAGGAAAGGGCAAAACTATGGAGACAGCATAAAGATCAGTAGTTTCCATGGTTTGTGGTGCAAAAGGGTGAATAAGTGGAGCTCAGAGGATTTTTCAGGCAGTAAAAATGCTCTGTAGGAGATTATAATGATAGATACATGTTATTGTACATTTATCACAATACATAGAATGTACAGTACCAAAGTAAACCCCAATGTTAACTGTGGACTTTAATTGGTTAGGATGTGTCAATATAGGTTTAGCAATTGTAAAAAATTTACCTCTCTGATGGAGGATGTTGATAATGGGGGAAGCCACGTATATGTGAGGCAGAAGATACCTTCTCAATTTTGCTCTGAACCTAAAATTGCTCTTAAAATATAAAGGTTAAAAAACAAAGAAACAAACAACATAAACCTCACAGAAATTTATTCATAGGAATAGAAGGAAGGAACTTCTTTAATGTAAAAAATAAAATCTATGCAAAACTTACAGTAACATCATATTTAAGAATAAATATTTGAAGGCTTCTGCTTAAGTTCAATAATAAAGTATGCATGGTTGCTCTCATAACTTTTATACAACTTATTATTAGAGGTAATACCTAGTACAATCAAGCAAGAAAAGAAAATGAAAGCATATATATTTGAGAGCAATAAGCAAACTGCCCTTATTCAAAGATGATATGGTCATCTATGAGGAAATCCAATGATGTATACAAAAAACCCTAGGACTGATTTAGCATGGATGTACTATATACAATCAGTATAAAATAACCAAATATATTTCTGTATACTTACTAGCTACACGTTACTGAAACTTATTAAAATCAATTTATAGTTGTAACTAAATATACAAAATAATTTGGGGAAAACCATACTAAAAGTGTTTAAAACCTATGTAATGAACACTAGAAAATACTCGTGAGAGAGATTCCGGATGAAAAGCAAAATATACCTGGTTTATTAGCCAGAATCCTCAAAGTTGTTGAGGTTTCAATTTTTTTTATAAATTAATCTATAGAGTGATAGATATCTGAATGAAAATTGAAATAAATGCCTTTATGGAAATTTTAAGGCTGGTTACAGAATCCATGTGGAAATGAAAGGAACTCAGAATAACAAAATAAAACCTTTAAAAATAAAGAACAAATTTGGGAAGTTAAAGTATCTAACTGCAAGATTTCTTATAGATCTGCAGTAAGGAAGATTTTGTGGTATTGGCATTAAGAGAGAGAAGGGAAAAATCATCAGTGGAACAAAGTAGAGAATACAGATGTGTAGTCAAATGTGTGTGTGTGTGTGTGTGTGTGTGTGTGTGTGTGTACAGAGACCATCTCTCTCTCTCTCTCTCTCTCTCAAGCAGGGGGGGGGAGAGACAGAGAGGTTGTTTTTTTTAATGTATTTTGTTTTGAAATAATTGTGGACTTAATGGAAATTGCAAATAGTGTACTTAGTGTCTTAACTACTTCACTTAGCTCTCACACTACAGAAATCTTACACAACTGTAGTACAATATCAAAGCCACACAATTGACATTGATCCAATACTGCTAACTGGAACACAGACCTAATCTGTTCTCTTCAGGTTTAGATAATTTTTTTGACAAAAGTACAGAGGCAGTTAGCTTGAAGAAAAAACTATTTCAAGAAAAATTGAATATTCTTATAAAAATATGAACTTGCATCATGTACAAAACTAAAATGAATGATAAACCTAAAAATAAATCTATAAAACTTCTACAAATAAGTGAAAATTGCTGTGGTTGTGAAGAGGGAACATAAGGCAAAGTACAAGCTAGCATATGCCCCAACCCCAGGTGGGAAGCGTGATATTCCTGGGACACTCCTGGCTGCCCAAGAAGAAAATAAAGGAAAGAAAACAAAAGGTTGACTAATAGAGATCACAGTCATGCAGGACAGGAGTCTCTTCAGGTTGTGTATAACTTAGTTAACTTCAAGAAAAAGGCTATCTTATCCATACCCTAATCTTCAGAAAAATATAGACTCCGTTTCCTGGAGCCCTAATATCACCCTCATCAAGATGTAAGGGGGGTTAAGTGCTTGCCATGGTGATGTGGGGAACAAAGGCAAATGAAAATCAAATTCCCTTACTGCCTATAGCCCAAAGACAACTCTTTGAAACAGGCAAGAGTGTTGCCTCAATGATGACACTTTGCTAGGGGCAAAAGGGAATCTATCATTATCCTAACCCCCATGATCCTGTGAGTCTCCTTAAACACACAAAAATTCCTTTGCAAATCTATCTCTAACCCCCAAGTATATGTTGACAATTATATATCAAGTATATGGCCCCTGATATACATCTGAAGGGTCTCATGACTGGGGCTTTACTAAATAGTAATAAATGATGTTTTCCTAACAACAGGTAGCCCCTCAAGGTCCTGGAAACCTTGCTTCCAAAATTCCTTAGACACTTAGAGACTTAAAGATCACCCCTAACCCCCTCCCAACCTGAAGGTATATAATCAGTCACTCTTCACAACCCCAGTGCAGCTCTTTCTGCCCATGGTTCCTGTCCCCATGCTTTAATAAAATCACCATTTTGCACCAAAGATGTCTCAAAAATTCTTTCTTGGCTGTTGGCGCTGAACCCCACCATCACCCCAAAATGTCACCAGTTGTATGTATTTCTTACTTACATTGAAGAACTCTCCATAAAAAGTGAACTTTATAAAAATTTAAAAGTTTTTCACAGGACACTATTAATATAATTAAAAATAAGCCACAAAGTGGGAGAAAATATTTGCAAAGCATTTATCTAATTAAGACCTTTTATCCAGTATCTCTTATCCAAACTGATATGAAAATAAAACTCTTAACTAGAAAATTATTATTTTTTATTTTTTAAAAATGTTTGAGAGAGAGAGAGAGAAAGAGAGAGAGGATGAGATAGCACACACATGAGCAGGGTAAGGGCAGCGAGAGAGGGAAAGAGGATCTGAAGCTGGCTCTGTGCTGACAGTAGAGAGCCCAATGCAGAGCTTGAACTCGTGAACCACGAGATCATGACCTGAGCCAAAGTCAGAGGTTCAGCTGACTGAGCCACCCAGGCACCCTAAACATTAGCAAAATATTTAAACAGAACTTTACAAAGAAGATCTATGGCTGGGATATAATATAATCTCATGAAAAGTCACTCAACATCATTAATAAATAGTAGTTAGTAATGGCACCTTGCTGGCTCCATGAGAGGAGGCCTTGGCTCTTGATCTCGGGGTCATGGGTAAGTGCCCAGCACTGGGCGTAGAGGTTACTGAAATATATTTAAAAATTTTTTTAAATAAAATAAAAATCAAAGACTTCTGGAATTGGAAAGGTTGTGGAAGAATTGGAACTGTCATGTACCCAATAAGAATGTACACTCATAAGTTGGGAGGCTGGGTAGAGATAAAGGAAGTTGCCAAAAGGATTTTAATATGTTAAAGAAGACTTACATGATCCTGGATGTATGATTATTGTCAAACTAAGGTTGCTTTTTGCCGCTAGCAAAATATTCACATTAAGATAGTACTGAGTTCCTTGAGGAATGTCATACTTGGTTTCAGGTATTTATCAATGGGCTGCAAAGTAAGGAAATTTCATTTTACTTACATTTCTTTTGCCTTTGTTCTCAATAGGATTGTAGCAGGGTGGGCAATAGAGCAGTGGGTGGGCAGATAGTTAATGACTAGTTTGGAGAGTTATAATCACCCAAGTAAGCCTCCTTTCCCGCACCCTCCACATCCTGCTGTTCCCAGATGAGCTAGAGGTATCAGTGCTATTTTCTCAGACCACATGGTTCCCAGGGTCACCATATACTGTGGGAAGTATTACCACAAAGCTAGACCTTGGGGGCACAAGATAGATCTTCAAGATTAAAACAATGCTTGTTCAGGGTACCTGGATGGCTCAGTCAGTTAAACATCTAACTCCAGCTCAGGTCAAGAGCTCACAGTTCATGGTTCAAGCCCCAGTTGTCTGCTGACAACTCAGAGACCAGAGCCTGATTCACATTTTGTGTCTCCCTCTCTCTGCCCCTCCCCAGCTCACTCTCTGTCTCTCTCTCTCTCAAAAACAAATAAACATTTAAAAACAAACAAACAAACAAACAAACAAACAAAAACAGGGCTTGTTCATGAGAGGGGGTATCAGATTCGGGTCAAGGGAAGTCTTGAAAATTTGGAGAGGCCAGGGGGATGACAAGGGGCTTTTATATTTCTGGTGTAGAGTAACAAAATTTTATCTGAATAGAAAACGGCTTTCTCTAGAGGACACCACCACAGGTTTTCTGAGACTAGCTTCTCATTGTCTCTGAGCTATTTTGCCACTTTGCAAGTTGTAGGCAACCAACACCACCACCAGATCATTCTTATATGCAGGCATGCACAATCTGTACTGTCCAGTAAAGGCTCAATTGTCTGCCCTCCTACCATATGAGAAGACAGGTTCTTCCCCATTTACCTATTAGTTTAAATATTCCTCATCTATAAATGTGCCTGCTCTTTGGATTCTCTTTTGAATTGGCTATAACATCTCCTAGTCTCTCATTAGTTAAATAAAAAAGGTTACCTCATTAGTTACAAAAAAAAAAAAAGAATGTACACTGCCACATATTTGGAAACTAGTTTGGCAGTTTCTTAAAAAGTTAAATTTACACTTACCATGTGTATTATACTTCTAGGTCTTCAGTCGGGGGAAAAGAAGGTGTATGCCCATACAAAGACTTAGATACATAAATGTTCATTAAAACTTCATTATAATAACCAAAGCTGAAAACAACTCAAATGTCCATCCACAGGTAGATGGACAAAATAATTTTTGATATTCCCATATGTTGGAGTATTACTCTATATTGTAAATAAATCAAATACTGAAATATGCAACAACATGGATGAATCTCAATAGAATTATGTTGAGTATAGAAACCAGACCAAAAAAAAAAAAGTACATTTTGTTTGATTCCATTTATACAAATGTCTAAAGAACAAACTACTAATCTATAGTAACAGGGAACAGATCAATTCTTGGAAAGGGGAAAAGGGAAGATGGGAGTGATTACAATCAGCATAAAATGATTTCTGGAGTTGACAGGTAATTTCCTATTTTGATTGTGGTGATGGTTTTGATGAAATTTGGGGTTCAGAGCTAATGGCCAAGAAAGCATTCTTGAAGCCATCTTTGGTGCAAAAAGATGATTTTTTTAAAGCACGGGAACAGGACATGTGGGCAGAAACAGCTGCACTGGGGTTGTGAGGAGTGACTGATTATATACTATGGAGTTGGGGGAGGTAAAGGCAAAAGGGACTCCAGGACTTTGACATGCTAAAAAAGACTCCTAGGATACCAGAGGCCTTGCTATTGTCAAGCCAAGGTTGGTTCTCCTCTAGTGAGACATTAACATTAGGAGGGTAAGGAGTTCCTGGATAAATGTTATACTTTGCATTTCCCTCCAGTGTTTGTCAATGGCCCGCAGGTTATAAGGAAATTTAATTTTACCTTCCATTTCCTTCTTGCCTTTGTTCCCCGCATCACTAAGGTATGGAAGGTAATATTAGGGCTCCAGAAAACTGACTCTATAGGTTTCTGGAGATCAGGCTATTGGTAAGATTGCCTTTTTCTTGTAATCTACTGAGATATTTGTAAACTGGTGGAGATTCTTGTCTTGCATGATGTGATCTCTATCAGTTAAACATTTGTTTTCCCCTTTCCTTTGTTCTTGGGCATCCAGGAGTACCTAAGTAATATCACACATATCCCACCTTGGGCAGGAGATGTGTGGGTGTGCCAGTTTGCACTTTGCCCTCAGCTTGCCTTATGTTCCCTCATCAGTTTTATCACATAAGCCAAACTTAACATGTACAATGTAAATATAATGCATTTTATTGGATATTAATATTTCTTTTTAAAATTTTTTAATGTTTATTTTTTTATTAGAGAGAGATACAGAATGTGAGTGGCAGAGAGGCCGAGAGAGGGAGACACAAAGTCTGAAGCAGGCTCTAGGCTATAAGCTGTCAGCACAGAGCCCAACCTGGGTCTCCAACTCATGAACCTTGAGATCATGACCTAAGCTGAAGTCAGTAAGTAACCAACTGAGCCACTTGGTGCCCCTGGATATTAATATTTCAATTAAGTTGTCACAAAATAACATTTAATAGGGCACTCATTTGTAGCAAGGTTCACATACATTACTTCTCCCAACATTTTTTCCCCAAAATCCTTCATATTCATGTTACTTTCAATCATCCTTTCTATGGATTAAGATTGTTTTAAAGATTCATTAATATATTAAAATAATATAGACTGAATCATAAATTGCACTAATAATGATCTCTTTGCATAGTCTATAAGGGAAATGAATATTTATTATAGTGACTTTGGAAGGAATTTTCTCTTAAATGGCAAGGTATAATAACTGTTTTTTTATGATAACTGCATGAGTTTTATTGTTTAAATAAAATATTGAATAAATTATTAGCTTTTGTGTGTGTGTGTGTGTGTGTGTGTGTCGACATCACAATAAAATAAATAAAAGGGCATGAAATTCCGGCTATAACAACATCTATTATAGAACACATAAACCAACATGAAGATTTCTAGTTTCATGAGAAGTATTCCATTTTTACAAGCCTAACCTATTAATAGAATAGAAAGTGTCATTAAATAGACACATTTCTTCATAATTCATTGATTCATTGCTAGTTTATGATTTTAAATTTTAATACCTAAGATAATACTATGAAAATATAGGATTAATTTTGAATAAAGCATTCAAATGTCTTAGACAAAGACAACAAGGATGTAGCCATTATCCCTTTGTTATCAACTGTTAAAACAACAAAAAAAGGAGTGTGAAATATATAGGTACATTGACAAAAGAACACTTTGAAAATTAAAGAAAAATTCCTCAGAGGGTGAAAATAACCACATTGACCTATTTAAAGGTTAAATACAAGCACAGACACATGTGCATATCCACATGTCTGTTAAATAAAAATATTTTGGGGGGGCACCTGGGTGATTCACCTAGTTGAGCTTCCAACTTTTGATCTCAACTCAGGTCTTGATCTCAGGGTGGTGTGATAGAGCCCCATCTAGGGCTCTGCACTGAGCATGGACCCTACTTAAGATTCTCTCTCTCTCTCTCTCTCTCTCTCTCCCCCCCTCTGCCTCTCTTAACCACTCATGCACAAGTTCTAAAATATATATATATATTTGTTTATATAAATTAATAAATAGAATTATAATACACAAATATAAGCACATTGAAGGTAATCAGTTTCTGTTGATCTATATAAAGAGGATCACCTTTTGCATTGTATATATTTTTTAAGTTTATATGTTCACTAGGCTGTTTTTCTACTACTTAAAACATTCAGTTATTTTTACTTTATTTAATGTTTATTTATTTATTTTAAGAGTGAGCGAGTGCATGAGCAGAGGAGGGCACAGAGAGGGAGAGAGAGAATCCCATGCAGGCTCCACATTATCAGCATGGTGCCTGACATGGAACTCGATCCCATGAACCGTGAGATCATGACCTGAACTGAAATAAAAAGTCAGATGCTTAACCAATTGAGCCACCCAGGCACCCTAAACATTCAGTTATTTTAATCTTGTGTACACTTTGTCTATGATCAGCTAAACAAAATTACCTCTTGGGGATGGTTGGATTGTATTGTGTTGGAAATTGGCATTGTTGATGGTGCTTAAAAGCAATGTGATGATTTTTTTCTCTATATATCATGTGCCTTTCTTCAAAAATTTATTACTTGGTCCTCACCATACATTATTAGTTCTATAATTCCAAATACATTAATACGTGGACTCATCATTGCAATATTTTCACTTCTTCATAATATATCAGTGACATTGTGTTTGAGACACCTAAATTCTAGTGTTTCTTATCAGAAATCTCACAGTGGGAGGATGGGATGTTAGGAATATTCTTATGAAAGATGAGAAATATACTAATGTGAAATAGAAACTAAATATTACCCACGTTTGTGTATTTTTAAATTTAGCCTTCATAATTTCTAATGCCTTCAGAGGTCTGAGTAAAGAGATTGCCTGATATTTATATAAATATCTTATTGTATTTTGAGTTTTAGGCCTTCATTAAAATTGACAAATATTTGAGGTTTTACAATGAACATAATGGAACTTAAAGAATAATTTCTGTGAATATGAGGCAAAATTTATAAACATGAAACTAAAGTTTATATTTAAAATAGGATTAATGGATAATTTTAGAATACAAGAAAAAGTAGATGGACTTACTTATTTTTTATCAGTTCTGCACTCTACTTTTTGATCTGTGATACTAAGGCTGACTGGTGTTTTTTGAATAATTAAAAGCAAAAAGCTAGACATTGTTCTCAAGAGTTCTATATAAAGTACTGAACTTATTCTGTTAGAGTATCAAGCGCTATGACCCAGAAACTAAGCAATGAAAATAAAATCCTTTTATTGACATGTGCTTCACATTATCTGATATGCATGTTGAATCCCATATTGATATATCATGTGTGTGACATTTTCTGCTTTTTGTCCTTTTATAAAATATTCTAAACACTAATAATAACAATATCAGGATTATGAAAAAGGATTGTCAGCTGTAAGAAAATGCATCTCTATTGGCTTTCTATTCCTGTAGGGGAAAAACAATCATCTGAGTCACATTATGTATATTTGCAACCGAAGCCAGTACGAAGATTTCCAGTGGTGATAAGTATTAACATCCTGTATAGGAGTTGGAAGCCAAGTTGACAGACAGGACTTATATTTAACAAGAAAATTTATTATTCTAGAAGAAAATTTAAACGTATTTGAATAGGTTACTCTAGATTTTTTAAATAAATAAAATTCCACAGAAATTAGAACGTTTTACATTTTGCTTACATAGTATGATTTATGTTTGACTTGAAGCTCCCAATAATAAAAACTTGAGTGAAAGTTTTCATTTGAAGTGAACTTGTTTTTGTTCTCTTGGCTTTTACATTCTGCCCCTCAACTCCTCTAGGCCCAGAGAAAGTGGAAAGCAAACATGAAAGCTTCATGTCTTTTCTTTTCTTTCTTCAATTTCTGAGCGAGCTGGAGTTGTCCACGTTAAATAAGTGTCTCATAAAAACTATTTATTCAAATTAATAAAAACAATGATGATATCATTTCAATATCAGGTAAAAAGAAGAAAAACGATTATATAGGATTATCAGTAAGAGCTGAAATCCTATGTGTGTTTTTTCAGGTCTGAACAGCGACAATTACCAAGGCTTTACCTGGCAGTTTCAAGGGCAAAGCTGCCCTCCCCACACCTGACTTGTGCACAGCTTCCCACTGCCTTCTCGGAAAGGAATGGCCGTCAGGGATTCAAGTTCCCCACCCAATCATGCTCTAAATGCTCATCTGCATTCCTTCCTCAGGGAATTCTGCTGAGACCTCCTTAAGGTGGGGACTGAAGGGAATCTTGGAGACATTTTTCCCTACTGACTCAGTGGATGTTCAGTAATCTTCTAGTCCTAACCCTTATCCCTCTCTCTCCCCACTGGCCAGGAGACGCCTCCTGGTCACGAAAATTTCCCTTCGTCTGTGCTGACCCACCTGACCCTTGCTTGGTGCTAGTCCATGGGAAAACATGGACAGTGGGAGAGCTGACATTTTCTTCAGTGTGGCCTCCTGCTTACATTACACTATGGGGCAAGATGCTTGAAGATTCATTCTGGTTTGTTGTAATTTACTACTCCTATACCTGGCAGCTCAGCTCTTTCCAGCTCAGCTCAGCTCCTGACAATTAAGGGATTATAAAAATCAAGTTGGTTGAAATCAAATATTTAACTACCACCAAAAAGGAAAATAGTTAAAATTCAAAACGGTGAGGCAACTAAAATGTATGAAACCTACATTTTAAGACTGATACCAAACTTTTTAGGAGAGGAAATGAGAGTGAATATTTTCTTACAAACAATTAAATGTTACATTTTTTAATTAAACTTTTTACTTTGAGAGAATTATAGATTCACACGCAGTTTTTTGAAATTACATAGACTGACTTAGTGTACTCCTCTCTCACTTTCCCTCTGTGGTAACGTCTTGGGAAACTAGTAAAATATCAAAATCGTGATACAGACATTGACATTGATGCAGTCTAGATGAACATTTCCATCGTCATAAGAATCTTTCATATTGTCATTTATAGATTCACCTACTTCCTCTTAAAATTTTTTATGTTTATTTATTTTTTGAGAGAGAGAGAGAGAGACAGAGCCTGAGTGGGGGAGGGGCAAAGAGAGACGGAGACTTAGAATCCCAAGCAGGCTCCAGGCTCCCAGCTGTCATCACAGAGCCTGACATGACCCTTGACCTCATGAACTGTGAGATCATGACCTGCCCTGAAGTTGGATGTTTAACTGACTGAGCCATGCAGGCACCCCACAGACTTCCACTTAGACCCTACTCTTTTATGATCCTGGAGACAACTAACCTCTTCTCCATTTCTATAATCTTATCCTGATTCAAGAATGGTATATAAATGGAGTTTCTTATAGACGGCATATTCTGCTTGGGATTTGCTCAGCTTTGAATCTGTAAATTTAAAACTTTTGCCAACCTTAGGATATTTTCAGTCACTGTAATTTTAGTGACTGTTCAGTCCCATTCTCTTGCTCTACTTACTCCTCCCAGTCCTTCAATGACTCCAATGTTAGATAATTGGTTGTAGTCCCACACGTCTCTGAGGCTCTGCTTTTATGTTGGTTTTGTTTGTTTGATTGTTTTTGTTTGTTGTTTTTGCTGCACTGATTAGTTTCTATTGATCTATTTTTAAGTTAATTATTTTTTTCCAGTTCCTTCCATTCTCCTGTTCAGTCCATCCACTGAGCTATTTATTGATGTTGTATTTTCAGTTCTAAAATTAACATTTGGTTCTGTTATGTCTTCTATTTATTTGCTGAGGTTACCTATGTTTTTTGGTGAGACTGGGTATTTTTTCATTCATTTTAAGTACATTCATGATAGGTGGTCAAAGCATTTTTGATTTTCAAAAATATCTTTGTCAGATCATTCTAATATTCCTATCATCTTGGTATTGGCAACTATTGTCTTTTTGTGTTCAGTTTGAGATCTATCTGGTTCCTAGTGTGATGAGTGATTTTTCTTATTGAAACCTGGGCATGTAGGTGTAATGTCATGTGCCTATGGATTTTAGTTAAACTTTCTATTTTAGATGGCATTCTCTGCCCAGTGGGGATAGAAGCCCAACTTTACCACTCAGCTTCCACTTGGAGGAGGAGGAACTCCTCATCATTGCTGTGTGTGAAGGAGATTTTCAGTTCCCCAGTAGCCCCTCCACAGATACTCCTGGGGTTGGAGAGTAGCAATGCCTTGTTAATACTCCCCAAGGTGGCCTTCTCTGACACAAATGTGTGGGAGATGTGTTCCAGGTGGAGGTAAAAGTCCAGACTCCCTAATTCAGTCTTCGATACTATTCTAATAGGATGAGAGGTTGGCCAGTACCTAGCCAGAGTAGAAAAGTCTGTGTTCCCTACTTAGTCACTGGTGGTTTAGGAGCTCACAATAGTTTTGTTTTGGCATTGGGGTGCAATGGAGCAGTTATTTTTCTAAAGGTTTTCTGTCTTGATAAGTTTCTTATTTCCTGGCCCTTTGGCTGTAAAGAAAATGCTTCGGTTGGGCTTTTTTTTTTTTTTTTTTTTGTATCTATTGGCATTTCCAGGGTAATGGATTCTCCAGCACCTATTCAGGTTGAATAAGGTGGGGGGGAGGAGGCTAGAAAATTAAAAACCATGTTGGTTTTGTGTCCAGGGGTCACGAGTTTTTCTATCTATTTTTCTACAGCTTTCTGTGTCTTCTTGGTTTGTTTTATACATAATATCCAGAGATATTATACTAGCAGGCAAGATTTTTTGTTTTACTAACAGCCAGAATAAGAAAAAAAATATCTACTCTTTTCTTTTTGGAAGGAGTCAATAAATGGTATTTTTAAGTCAAAACCATTAAAACAATACAATTGCATTTAAATATAATAATTCACTCTTTGGAATGTAAAGTTCAATATTCTCAGTTCATACATGTTTGAAAGACTCCACAGTCTTTGGGGTTTTTCCAAATGCATTCAATAAAAACTAGCAATTCTGAAAAGTAGTTGATTTCTTATATTGTTTGTGTATGTATGAATCTTCATAGAATATTTTAAAATTCCTTTATTTGCTCTATGTACTTCATAACAGAAAAAAGAAAACTTTCGTTTCCTTATTTGCATTGATACTGACAATGAGAATAAAGGATTTCATCAGCATTTTCTGGTCTATTTTAGAAGGCAAAGTACTCATCACTCCCATTTAGAATTATCTCACAACTAATCAGGTAAAAAATTGGAAATCTATTATGGAACTGAGCCAAATTTTTCTATTCATAATTTTCCTCTGCTTGAGAACACATAAATCTTCTTCCTACTTTCTGCTGCCACTATTCAATTATAAGTGTAGTGACTTTCACCTTTTAAAATAAGAAATAAGGAAAACACTGCCACTTCAACAAAAAAAAAGTTACTATTGCTTTAATTCAGAAACAGAATACAAATAACAGGTGCATCTAATTTGGTTTAATTCATAACTATAACAACATTAGAAAATAAACTGCAGTTTTATAAATTAAATCCAAAGAAAGCGATAATATATGTAAAATTATTTTACCCTTTATATATGAACACATGATTTCCACTTTTGTTTGGTATTTATTTGATCCTTCAGTTCTTTGGTCAGAACACAGTAATATGTGTTTAACTTGATCACATGTTTGAAAATCATTTCCAACTTGTTTTATGTGTGACTGGTAGGGTTTATTATGTACTTAGGAATGTAAATCAAAATCTTTAAAGCTAATAACTATAATAACAATTATTATGTCTTTGACTTATCATAGTAATCATGGGTATTTTTGGCATTACCAGCATATAATACAGAGCAGAAAAAATGTACAAATGAATAAAGACCTACCATAGTGAAACATCAAAATGTACAGCCTGGGCAGCAATGTAAATTACACATAACTCCAGTTAGGCAAGTTTCTCCAGTCCCAATTCTTCATCTGTAGAACAAGTTTCTGATCTACCTAATCTATAAAGCAACTTTCTAATCTACAATGGCTTGTTATTTCTATTTAAGTTGAAAACTCTCTAAATTTAAGAGATAGTTTCTACTCTTATCACTACCCTAACTTGCTATGTCATCACTGGAAAAAAAAAGAAACTTTCCAGGACTCAAGAGTCCTCTATAAGGACTTGAGGTAACAGGTGATCCCTCCTTACTCTGCCTGTCAGTCTGTGATACCTATAGAACATGAGGGAAGTAAGGATTTTTTAAAACTCTCTCCACAGGTAGCACTTTTCAACCCTGTAAGAGTTTTCACTCTTTATATAATATTTTTATAAAATCCTTTTTCTATCCTGAAATAAAAGTCATAAATACCATAATAAACTTGTACAAATAATTTCAAAAAATGCACATCACTATAACACTGTGCTAGTAAAATAAAGAATACATAGAAGGAAGGTAATTGAAAGTAAAACAATATAAATTCTAATGATCATTGCAAGGTGTCTAGCAATATTATCCTCCCAATGGTAATAATCAAAAACATGCTCAACAAATTCTAGAATACCCTTTATGTAGTTGTACTAGCTCTATCCAATGTTATTGTTCTAAAAAGACATGCAATTCTTGCAAGTCATAGAGATTCTGGGCAACATGTATAAAAATAGAATAGTTAGAAAATTTTCAATGAGACCGGACATTCTGGTAAGCAATGTTTTTTTGTTCAACCTTGTCTGTGTTATCTATTTGGCTACAGACTTCTATTTCCTAGACATCAGTATTTCCTAAATTAAATATCCTCAGTGTTCACTACACATGGCAATTGCCTATATATTGTTTTGAATGATCCTCTGGCCATCCAAGTAAGTATTCAAAGCCCCTATAGGATTTCTCTAAACCACTAAGGACTCTTCTTCATTGACCACATTTCTAGGATGGAATTTTAAAAAGCTTCATATATCCAACATTCTTTTATCATCCAACACAAGAGAAGTCTCGACTCCGAAACACATGCCTAGCAAAAATTAAGAAGGAAAGAAGAAGGAAGAGAAGAAGGAGAAAATGAAGAAGGAGAAGAAAAGAGAGGAGGTGAAAGACTTACCATCAAAGGAGCAGAAGAGTGTGTGTGTGTGTGTGTGTGTGTGTGTGTGTGTGTATTTTTACCATGTTCCAAACAAGGCTGATAATGAAAGATTACTCTTCCCCATAGAGGCTTATGGACAAATAAATTTAGGAAATACGGAATACTAAATGTTTCCTGAGGCTCCCTACCACGTTTATAATAATGAACCTGAATACTCCCACACTCAACACACTCCTACTTCTTCCTTTCTCCCTAAGAATCATCTGGCTATCTCAGTTTTATGCACGCCTGATTGCTGCAATGTAACATACTGCCATATGAGGTCAGGGACCACCTTTGATTCACCAAATACAAATATGCCACCTCACGGAATTTTGTTTTATATTCAGCAAGGAGTCACTAAATATATACTAGATGTAAAGTGATTCTGCAAATGTCAAACTCAGCATCTTCCACTTTGCTAAAAATGCAGAACACCGATGCCAACTGTTTCCTCTCACCACATGCCCCATGTGATTAATAGCAGAACTCTTGACAATGGCCAACATGAAAAATTACAATACGTTTAGGGCCAACATATTATATGGTGAGTGGAGCTCCTAAAATTTATGCAGTCTGCCCTTTTAAAAATACATATTTTTTTAATATTTTAATTAGATTACATTGCTTAACCAAAAGCTCGTTGATCACACAATGCTTTATTTAAATAGAGCAGTTGAGAGACAGAATAACCAGGTTTTAAAAATTTCCAAAGAGGAAAAAAAAAAAAAAAAAAAAAAAAAAAGAGGAAGCCATAGGGACAATGTAGTGTGACATGTTAAATTCCCTATAGCAAACATTAGAAAATACTGCATTTAAAAGAGACTGCAGATTTCCTAACATAAATACAGAGATATTCTCAGTAATATTGTACTATCTTCAATCTTGTATACACCAATGTTCCTAACGGGACTATTTGTAAAAGTCAAAAAGTAGAAACAACTCAAATGTCTGTGAGCTGATGAATGGATAAACAAAATGTATATCCACACAATGGAATGTCATTCAGTCATGAGAAAGAATGAAGTACTCACTCATGCTACAACATAGATGGACTTTGAAAAGATTATGCTAAGTAAAAGAAGCCAGTCACAAAGGACCACACATAAATAACTCAATTTGTATAAGCTGTTCAGAAGAGTCTAATCTATACAGAATAGTGGTTGCCTTAGAGCTGGGGTGGGGGTGCAGGGAAGGTGGAGGAAATGGGGAGTGACTGCTACCAGGTTCCAGGTTTTAGGAGTCATAGAAATACTAAAAACCTATCGAATTGAATACTTTAAGTGGGTAAATTGTGTCATATGTAAAATATATCTCAATCAAGCCGCTATTTAGCAAGACAAAAATATGTAAGCCACCACCACCTGTTCCCGAGTTCCCCAGGCTGTCCCTAATAAGAATCTACCAGAATCTTCCTCACAGGGCAGGACCCAAGGCTATATTTCCCCAGAATACACTGAATGAAGTTCCAAGTTATTCAGTGCCTCACAAGACAGTGACTCAGAGCCTTGTGGCCCCCAGACTTCCTGAGTAAAATGTAAGATTTGTAACCAATCCTGAAGGCAGTCGCCTAGACATGGATGGATCCCCTTCCTGAAGTCCTTTATCAATAGCTTCTTCCTCCAAGTCTGGATTCTAAGTGTCAGGAAAATCTGACATCAGAGAGGGGAAGAAGGTCTTGGGAAAGGAAGAGGACAACTTCTCTCTTCCTGACCACATTCCAGCTCACAGATGCTGCTATGGGATTGTCTTGAAGAAAATGAACAACTTTGTTTTTGTGACAGAAACATTTTCTCATCGTGAGCGGTTTTTCAAGAACCTGGGAGCTGCATGTGTGAACCGTTTCTGGAAATCAGTTATGTTCTCCTTTGTTATCAGTAGATAATGGGGCTGTAAATCAGCATTTATAACCCCTGAGACCAGGGAGTTGGAACTATGACATCAGGTTTGATGATCTAGGGGATGATTTATGTACAAACATGTTGCTCTATTTGCATCATCACCTGCAGATGGGTTAAGTGTAAACATGAAGTAGGGTTGTTTCACCCAGCCTAATGCTAAAGTGAAAGCTTTTCTGAGGTGGGTTTAGAAACTATTGGCTGAAATGATGTTTGTGTTGTCTATGCACCTCATTTAATATCCCAGAAGCCTTTTCAGGTTCCCTCTACTTTCTCCCACATTTATGTGATAGAACCTACTTAGCTTAACTTGTCAAGGATGAGTGACTGAGAAGTAACAAGAAACTTGGAAGATTTTGAGCACTTTCTGCTTTGTGTTGCATTTTCCTTCTTTCGGTAATTTTTTAATTCCAAGAAAACAAAAAGTGTTGATTAGAGAACAATATTTTATTTCTGGGAGAACCCATTTTTTGTTTGTTTATTTTGAGACAGAGAGAGAGAGAGAGAGAGAGAAAGAGAAAGCGGGGAGGGGCAGAGAGAGAGAAATCCAAACAGGTTCTGCACTGTTAGCTCAGAGTCTAGAGTGGGTCTTGAACTCACAAACTGGGAGATTACAACCTGAGATGAAATCAAGAGTCAGGTGCTCAACTAACAGAGGCATCCAGGTGCCCTGAAAACCCACCATATATATATATATATATATATATATATATATATATATATACACACACACACACACACACACACATATAATACATATGTATATACGTATATATATGTATATACGTGTGTATATACATATATGTATATACGTGTGTATATACATATATGTATATACGTGTGTATATACGTATATGTATATACGTGTGTATATACGTATATATATGTATGTACGTGTGTATATACTTATATATATGTATGTACGTGTGTATATACGTATATATATGTTTTTGTTTTTTGTAACACTTTTCCTTCAAGGAACGCAAGGTGTTATATAAAATATATAAGTAAGTCTAATAACATTCCTATAGGATACAGGGTTGTAGTGGTGGGGGGTATCTGTGTATGTGTATATTCAACATAGAAGATTCAGCTTTAGCCACGTCAATTAACTTCGACTCGCCAAGTGATGCTATGTGCGCAAGTCCTTTGCAGAGTTGCCCACCTTATTAAATCACCAGGGAAAGTCCATATGCCAGTATGAAGAACTGGAATTTTTTCCATGCTTCACTTCTCTTTCCACTTTGAGTTATTTATATTATTGCTTAAGGAAAGCAAGATACCAGGGATCTAAAAAGCCCCTCACACAGATGTTATTCCCTTTTGCCAAATCCATAAAATAATTCCCTTTTGCCAAATACATAAAATGAGAATCAGTTTTTATTAATCATGTTGAAAGCCAAATTGGCATGTTACATATTTTACTTATCAGTCTTTTCCTCATATATTCTCCTTGTACAAGAATTCGAGTATCTCGTTCCCTTTCTTTTTTTATTTTTAATTTTTTTTAATGTTTATTTATTTTTGAGACAGAGAGAGACAGAGCATGAACGGCGGAGGGTCAGAGAGAGAGGGAGACACAGAATCCGAAGCAGGCTCCAGGCTCTGAGCTGTCAGCACAGAGCCCGACACGGGGCTCGAACTCACGGACCTTGAGATTATGACCTGAGCCGAAGTCGGACACTTAACCGACTGAGACACCCAGGCGCCCCTCTCGTTCCCTTTCTTAACAATATCTCACTAATTCACACAGCTTTGTCAAGTAAATCTTAGATGTGTTTCTTGCACAATTTCTAACTATAAATATATTTTTCTTCACTATATCTATCCCAGGGCAATTCACAGACTTAAAACCATAAACAACCAAATAGAGAAAAGGATAAAGATATATACAAATTGTTTTAATGGTTATGTGAAAGTTCAGGGAGTTACTTAGAACATAGTTAGAGTTAAATATGTATTGTTACAACATGAGTAAAAATGTTGCAATGGGAGTCTGTTGGCTATTTGATACTGGTTTTAAAGGCATAGTTTTTTTAGTCCCTCCTATCAAAGAAGTTTAGGAAATACAACATGCTCATCAGTTTACCTGACATCAATATTTTTAAGTCATTTAAATAATTTGACAGACCTATGACATCATCTAAATGGAGTCTAGTGGATAGTAATGCATTATATCATAATTAAGCATAAATGGAAGAGAAAATCGGATATGAGTTTATTTACATTATGTGTTCCTAACTTGACTTTGGTCTACTGCAGTAGGGAAAGGTATAAAGTCCCAGATAAGGCCTGTTTTTTGTTTTTTTGTTTTTTTTCTTATGGTCCTAAGTTCCATACCACTCCAAATATCAAAAAAAATATTTTCAAAACTGAGATTCATACACAATTCAGAATTCCATTTGTGTGCACAACACATGTAAGTGTGTGTGATTTTATCATTAATGCAGTGACTTCCCACCCTTATCTGACACCAGAGTGGATGCATATGTTTGACTGATGTAATATAAAACATGACAATCTCATAAAATGTATAAAACTAACCTGAAAACTTTAGTCCTATTTTTTTTTGTACCGGTGCATAAACCATAACTGTTCTACATAATTATGATCTATTATGAATAGATGTTTTAAATGGTTGAACCAGGTATAAGATAAAGGCTGCCTGAGGACATAAAACAGAATGGAAGTATGTATTACAGAGACTGAATTTATTAAACACTGAAAACATAAGTGGATCAATGGAAACCAAACCATAGTATATGTAGTGTCGTAAAGGAAACCCAGGCTCAGTGTCGATCCTTTCTTAAAAATAGTCCCCACTGAGATCCCCTGATGCCAGCCTGAGTGCCTTATACAGTGAAGATGCAATATAAAAAGGAAAGGATACAACCTATGATAGCCTTTGGCATATTATTCATGCCCACATATAATTGCTTGAAGGCACAGGGTATGCTAACTTTGAATGCACTTTGAAGTTTCAAAAAAGATGGGAATTTGAAATTCATGTTAAGGGAGACTTTATTTCGAGGAAAAAGCAAGCGTTTGAACCAAAACCTAAAAGCATATAAAAAGTTGAGCTTTTTAAGCACAAACAAGAAAATTGCTTATGAATTGGCTTCCTACAGAGAGTGATGTATCTGAAGAAAATTTAGAGTGCACACTTTGGATCTTCTAAATGTTGTAACAGTTGTATTATTTAGATAAATAGAGCAGTAAGATAAATAGAACATAAGTGCACAAAGGAAATATTTGTATGTGTGTTAAGAATATCCTGCACTAACAGTCATAAAACCCCACTGAGTCGCATCTTCCAACTCGGACTGATATAAAACACCCCAGGAGTCACACGGATATCACCTAATCTACCAGTGGTCAGAACAATTTTCAATTTATTGATTCCTTGCCTAAGAAGAAAAAGTCAAAGTATCTACTTTCTTACGTAGAACAAAATAAAAATCAAAGAGCTCTGTAGGGGGAAACTTTTTATGTTGACAGTTCTAGGACATGCTTGATTTTCTTTCAACCTTTAATAAGAAGAGATCCAGTAATGTGTGACAGCTGTAACTCAGCTAATTAAATGATTTAATCCTACATCTCATAAATCAATATTCAGGAAATGTTAGATTTTATTTGAGAAATCTATTAATAAGGCCAACTTTTATTTTGCTTGCAAAGTAAAATTTACCAATATTTCTTTTTTTGGGTGTTGATAAACCACATGCTAAAAAAAATGGTTGTTTTACTCAAAACCACCAAAAGTAAGCACATTTAGACACTTTATTTTCTTGGATAGTAGGAAGGTGGATTTATTTTGTCTGGATAAAACTGAGTAACTATTGTAATATGTTATATAGAAATACTGAAAAACCCTAGACCAGGGGTCAGCAAACATTTTCTGCAGAGTCAGAGAGTAAACATTTTAGGCTTTGCAGGCTATTATATAGGCACTTACAAAATAAGAGAGAAAACAAATTTCTTTTTTCCCCCTAACAATTTAAATATAGAAAAACTATTCTTAGCTCATTTTTCCTAGACTTACCTACCCCGTTTACAGACCAAATTATGCATTTTTTTTGCATTGTCATTACTAGCTTTTCATGTTTATACACCTTATTTATTTTGAAAAATTCGCATTTAGAGATTTTTTTTGTTCTTTACCACAATGTTGTATATCCTCCCCCTCTTACCCAGATAATTGGATTTTTGTGTAATTACATATGATATCATGCTGTGGTTTTTCTGTACACATGAGGAATATATATATATATATATATACACACACACACATATATATAATACACAGACACATAATTAATATTTTAATTTACAGATAATACCTATTTTTCTCTAACTTTAGTTATTAGATCCAGGAGTCCTTTGTCATAGTTCTTATATAGTATATTAGAGAATCATTGCTGAAGTAAATGCTTTTTTAATGATAGACATTATTAGTAATTTTCCAATGAAAATTTTACAATAATCACTTTAAAATTTACTTTTTGGGACACCTGAATGGCTCAGTTGGTTAGTCATCTGACTTTGGCTCAGGTCATGATCTCGTGGTTTGTGGGTTCAAGCCCTGTGTTGGAATCATTGCTGATAACCCAGAGCCTGGCGCCTGGTTCAGATTCTGTGTCTCCCTCTCTCTTTGTCCCTTCCCTGCCCATGCTCTCTCTCTCTCCCTCTCTCTCTCTCTCTTTCAAAAATAAACAAACATTAAAATTAAAAAATTGAATATTTTTTTAAATTTAAAAAAATTATAATTTACTCTCCAAAATATATTTTAGATCTCATCTATATTTAAAAAAAAATAACTAGACTGCAGTAATGAAATTATCTGCATTTGAATTGTTCTAGTATTTTTGATATTTTGAAACCCAACAAATCGTTAAAGGTTAACATTTAATTGTGGTTGAGATTTGCTACACTTCGTATTCATTTAAGCCACATAGACTATTTGAAATGGATTTATTCTATGACCCAAACTGTAAGACACTCAGATTTGCCAGCTGAATGATTTTCAGAGTTTTAAAGTGCTTTATTCCATGTAGTTGTCTCAATTATATTTGAAATTATACAGTAAGTGAAGAGATAAGCTCTTACAACATTCAATTTATTTAAAAAAAAATGACATTGTAAGATTAATTGCTTGGGTACCATGGTGAACAATTAGCCTTTCTAAACAACAAGTTTTCTTTCCAGAAATATTTTCAAATTGCTGGAATAAACTTCCTGAAGCTTTGGACTGAAAATATGTCATTGAAGTTCTAATTCAAAAAAATTCAGTTTGTTGTGGTCAGACAGTTCCAGATCACAACAAGGAAGAGTATTTGTGACTAGGATTTCCCTAATTCAGAATCTTAGATGTTCCATTTACCTTTAATAGTATGTGTCCTCTCTACCTTTTAAAATATTTTTACACAATGCCTGACATATGGACAGAGGCTGTTAAATGGACATGGGTAATTGCAAATGGAAATAATGAGTTGTGAAGGCCCCAGAGGGTGATTGGCGATAGTAATAAATGACAGTATTTACGAAGTTCCTTCAAAAATAAGTATTTTTTATTCAAGGCACAATTTAAAATACACTGCCTTCCTGAAGTTTAAATTAATAAATTAATCTTCGCTAACCTTTACAATTCCAAACATCTCTTATGTTTTTCAATAGGCTATAAGGCTTTTGCAAATATGTGTATGTATTTTTCCTGTTACTTGCTTGGCTTGCTGGGAAGTATAGTGTCTCATATTCTCCAGGCTTTTTGTCCTTCCTGGCATGTTAATGGGCCATTCTCACAAATTCTGAAAAAGCCTTCTTATTGGTGTCTGCACACCTAATCGTGCTAGGGTTTGGAAAGAAGAGTGTCGAGCACATGGAAAGGGCTTAAAAAATTATTAATTGTGGGGGCAAGGAGGTTAAATGAATGAATGATGAAAAGTTAAATTTTGAAGTGAAATAATAACAATGCAGAAAGGAGACAATATTTGGCAAAAAAAAAAAAACCATAAATAAGATGTTGCTGCAGACAATACTACATCATTTTTTTATTGATTTGGCTATTTCAGCATCTTTTCAGGGAAACGGGAAGAGAAGGTGATAAAGATACAGATTGTTCTATCAGATCCAGGGAGAGAAACCTGCTGGCACACTGTGAACTCCTTCACACTCTAGGGCTCACTCCTTACTAAGCTCACCCCTAAACCCCACTCCCAGTCTGAACTCCTATCACAGATGGGCGCATGGAATTATACAGTCTATAGTAGGGATATTTCTAAGAATTCTTGGATATTTGGTTGTCTAGTTAGCATCTTCACTTGAATAGATGAAGTCATTTCAAATTTCACATCATAAGAAAATCTCACCACCTCACACAGACTGCATACTCACTGTTTTCCTTATTCTGCCAAATCCCTGTTGCTAACAAGTCCATTTTCCAGTTGTTAGATTAAAAACATCAAAAACATCAGATACATCTCTGACAGTATCTATTCCATCAGCAAATCTTGTATTTACTCTAAAATTTTTCCTGAATCTGACTACTTATTTCCACCACCACTACGACCTGAAGCTGTGATGTTATGTGCTAGAACAGGTCCCCTCCAAAGTCCTACGTCTAAACTCTAACCCTTAGTATCTGAGAATGTAACTGTTTTTAGGAAATAAGGTCTTTATAGATGTGATAGCTAAAATGAGCCCATGAGGGTTGGCTCTCATTCAACCTGAATCATGCCCTTATAAGAAGAGGACATCAGGACACAGAGAGAGAGACACCAGGGATGTGCAAGCCTGGGGTAAAGGCCGTGTGAAGACACAGCTAGAAGGTGGTAATCTGCAAACTAAGGAGAAAAGGTTTCAGAAGAAACCAAATCTTCCAACACCTTGTTCTTGGACTTCCAGTTATCAGAACTCAGAAAATATGTTTTTTTTTTTTTGTCTTTTAAGCCAGTCTGTGGTACCCTAGGAAACTAATACAGACACGGTTATCTCCTACCTATATTGTACTGTTTTGTTTTGAAGATTTTAAATTCCTGTTAGTTAAAATACAATATAACTTTAGTTTCTGCTGTAGAATCTAGTGATTCATCACTTACATACAACCCCCAGCGCTCATCACTAGAAGTGCCTTCCTTAACACCCATCACCCATTTAGCCCATCTGTCCTCCCACCTCCCCTCTGGTAACCCTCAGTTTGTTTTCTATAGTTAAGAGTCTGTTTTCTGGTTTGCTTCGCTTCCCCCGTCCCATGTTCATTTGTTTTGTTTCTTAAATTCCACATGAGTGGAATCATATGATATTTGTCTTTCTCTAACTTCTTTCACTTAGCATAATGTCCTGTGGCCCCATTCACATCATTTCAAATGGCAAGATTTTATTCATGTTTATGTCTGAGTTATATTCCACTGTGTGTGTGTGTGTGTGTGTGTGTGTGTGTGTGTGTGTGAGTGTGTGTGTGTGTGTATACACCTCACCTTTATACATTCATCAGTAGATGGATATTGGGCTCTTTCCATAGTTTGGCTATTGTTGATGATGCTGCTATAAACATCAGGGTGCATGTATCCCTTCAAATCAGTATTTTCAAATCCTTTCACCCATGCTATTTCAATGTTGCAGCATGCTTTTGTTTTCACCTGGTCTATATCTATTCACCACACAATATCTAATATTTTTCAAAACAAATTTCACCACATGACCTTTTTTCTCAAGTGAGTCCAACTACTTCTCATCTCACTCAGAATAAAACATACGGGTTTTTTTTTTTTTTTTTCCCTTTGAACTGCTGAGGTATACAATCTGTCCCAAAACTACCTCTCTGACCTCAGATCCCTCTACAAGCCATCTCCTCTCTCTATTCTAAGCACCCTGGATCCTAGCTGTTCAACATACCTAGCATGTTCCTGCCTCAGGGCCTTGGCACAAATGGTTTCACCTGCTTTTAATTCTTTCCACACAGCTTTTCATGTCCTGCCTTAACCTTTTTTTTAAAAATTTTTTTTTAACATTTATTTATTTTTGAGACAGAGAGAGACAGAGCATGAACGGGGGAGGGGCAGAGAGAGAGGGAGACACAGAATCGGAAGCAGGCTCCAGGCTCTGAGCCATCAGCCCAGAGCCCGACGCGGGGCTCGAACCCACGGACCGCGAGATCGTGACCTGAGCCGAAGTCGGACGCTCAACCGACTGAGCCACCCAGGCGCCCCAGTGTCCTGCCTTAACCTTAAAATTCTTTTGTATTTCTGTTCTAATAGCAACTTATTAGAGAGGCCCTTCCTAACAACTATCTTTAAAATAATAAATCACAGGTGCCTGGGCGGCTCAGTCAGTTGAGTGTCCGACTTCGGCTGAGGTCATGAGCTCATGGTCCATGGGTTCAAGCCCCGCGTTGGGCTCTGTGCTGATAGCTCAGAATCTGGACCTGCTTTGGATTCTGTGTCTCCCTCTCTCTCTCTGCCCCTTCTCCGCTCATGCTCTGTCTCTGTCTCTCAAAAAATGAATAAAAGGTTAAAAAATATTTAAA
Source organism: Lynx canadensis (assembly GCF_007474595.2). Lineage (NCBI taxonomy): Eukaryota > Metazoa > Chordata > Mammalia > Carnivora > Felidae > Lynx > Lynx canadensis. The sequence goes on from NC_044311.2 coordinate 123,308,510, forward strand.
AACAATAAATCACTTCCTACCCTTTCTATGATATATGTGTGTGTGTGTGTGTGTGTGTGTGTGTGTGTGTAAAGATCTCTGCCCTCAGTTCCCTGCATAGAGCTCCTGAAATCCTTATAATTTCTTGGGTAATAAACGTGTATTTTGTTCTCCGGTGGCAACTCTGAATGGGTTCTCGGATAACCTAGTCATGGAAAAGACTAAGCCATAATTAGCAGCTTGAAACTTTCAGCCCTCCCCCTCATTCTCCTGAGAAGGCTGAAGGGCTGCAAATAGAGTTAATGATTCATCACACCTATGTGCCAAAGCCTCCAGAAAATCCCCAAAGTATGGGGTTTAGAGGGCTTCTGGATTGGTGGATTTATAAAGGCGCTGGGAGAGTGGCGCCTGCAGGGCATGGAAGCAGCAGACCCCTTCCCCTACCTGCCCTCTTCCAACTGCATCCCCATCAGTATTCTTTATCACACCCTTTAATAAACTAGTAAACTTAAGCGTTTCCCTGAGTTCTATGAGCCACTCTCACAAGTTAATCAAATCCAAGCAAGGGTCTTGAAACCACTGATCTAAAGTTGATTCATCAGAAGCACAGGTGATGGCCTGAGCTTGCAACTAGACTGTGAAGTTGGAGGACGGAGGGAGAAGTTGGGGGAGAGGAGGGTGGCAGTCCTGTGGCGCTGAGCCCTCAGCCTGTGGGATTGGATGCTGTCTACAGGTCGAGAATGTAGGCATGGAGTTCAGCTGCAAGATACCCAGCTTTGGTGTCCAGAGAATCGCTTGGTGTGGGGAAAATCCCCCATCCATTTGGTGACCAGAAGTGTCAGAAGTGTTCAGTGAGAGTAGCAAAGGAGACATGCAAGGAAGAAAGAACAGGAAACAAAACTGAGGTTCTCGCCTTTCCACCCCTTCATATATTATATTCTCTTTTCTTTATTTTCTTCGGAGCATATATTATTTACATATTAACATATTTCTAGACTCTTTTCTATCACCAAACTTAAGCCGTGTTAAGAGCCGGGGCCCTGTTTATTTCACTTATGCTGTATTCCCAGTGTTCAGAATAGCTTATAACACATATTTGATAATAAACACTATTAAATGTATGACTATCCACAAAAAACTGTAAAGAATAGGTATCAATATAGATCACCTTGCTTATCAATGGCTGAGCTTTGTTCTCATTCATGTTTCCTGCCCTTACTTTTCAGTCTGATTAGGCAGCTTTTTCCATCTGTTTCTGATCTACTTTGTGTAGAGCTGAGTTTCATGTTTTTGCCTGTTTTTTTTTTTTCCTTCCTTTTTTTTACTTTGCTTCTGTCTCAGTTTAGAATCTATTCCTGATATGGCTCATCTCCTTGGTTACAATCACTTGTAATTATAAAATATAATTTCATTTCATATTAAGTTAATCTTTTTAAAATTTTTTTTAATGTTTTCATTTTATTTTTGAGACAGAAAGAGACAGAGCATGAACAGGGGAGGGGCAGAGGGAGAAGGAGACATAGAATCTGAAGCAGGCTCCAGGCTCTGAGCTGTCAGCACAGAGCCTGACACGGGACTCAAACTGACAGACTGTGAGATCATGACCTGAGCGGAAGTGGGATGCTCAACCGATTGAGCCACCCAGGCGCCCCCATATTAAGTTAACCTAAAATTTATTTTGTGACAGTGTTCAATATCAATAAGTAGTTTTTATTTTTTTTTTTTTGTTAATTTTGTTGCTTCTATCGTTGCCTGCTTGTTTTTTTGTTTTCTGCCAAAAACAAACAAAAAAACAAAGTATTTGGTTGGAAAGAAAATGTACAGAGACTGGAGATAGCTAACGAAAATACAATAAATATATCCTTTTTTTTCCCCTCTCGCTCTTCATCCAATATAACCTATCTTTCAAACATTTCAATTTCCTCATGCTGTTTCCTAGCTCAAGATTGTTTCCAACATCCATCACTTTTGGCATATGTCTCCTCACTCATATTTAGTATCCTTAAAAGGAAATATAAAAGTGTTGCACATACAAAAGCTGTGTCTATTCCTAAGGAGAAATCAGAGAAATGACTATTTAGCTTAAAGATAACAATTGTGAAATATTTGGTGTAAATAAGTATACTGTGCAACGTAGGTCTGACCTGAGGCTGACACCTATTTCCTGTTTACATTCAATTTCTCCTGAAATTGAGATTTTTATTACAAAACAAAAGTGAAACTTGGGAATGTACTTTTGCTGAAAATTAAATTCTTAGCCTGTCAACAGTAGCCAGTATTTTGCTAGTATTACCATATTATGATCTCATGCTTTGGTAATAAATATCAATCATTTTTATCTAATTTATGTGTTACCACACTTCAAATAATGTTGAAACATTGTAGCTACATTATATCACTGAGTTTTACACATGGATGAGAAAAAATAAAATCACTTAAGCAGCATTGTTCAAAATATCACAAAAGTTCAAACTTAAATTTTCCGATTGGAAGTTCAGTAACGTCAGACACTCTATGACAAATGAGTTCCATAATTAACCAGCCACAAAATTATAACAACAGTAGCACCAAAATATTTATACCATTCCTAGGAAAATGACTCCCACAGTAATGCTGGGCAAGGGTGACTATGCATATTGTGTTAGTTTCCTAAGGCTACTGCGATAAATTAGCACAAAGTTAATGACTTAAAATGACAGAAATGTATTCGCTTACAGTTCTGAAGATCAGAAGTCTAACTTCTCCACGTCAGTAGCACTGCATTCTTTCTAGAAGCTTTGGGGAAAAAATTGTTTCTTTTTCTCTCTCAGCTTTTAGAGGCCACCCATATTCCTTTGCTCTTACTTAGTTCTTTCCCCGCTCCCTCTGGAGTCCTATCTCCTACTGCTGACTTCCCCTCGGGGCTCCTTCTTATAAGAGCACTTGTGATCGTATTGAGCCCACCTGGATAATCCTGGAAACTCTCCTTACCTCAAATCCTTACCATAATCACACCTGCAAAATCTCTTTTACCTTGGTAAGGGAAGACACAGGCTCCAAGTAGTAGGATGAAGCTATGTTAGAAGGAGTATATTCAGCCTTCCACACATGTGAATAAAATTTGAATATATACATGTATATGCATATGTATCATTTTGTATATATATGTATCAAATTGCTCAAAAACGTATTAGATATATTCAACTGAATCAGTTGCATTATGTAGTATCAGTAGATAAACATGCCAAACATAGATCATCTTTTTTTTGGAGTTTCCATTCTCTGCTGTTCTCAGAATCAGCCGGTCTGTAACTGATTTTCTCTTTTCCTCTTTTTGCCTCTGACAGCCACATTGACAATTTTCTTATTTGTGCTAGAAGAATTTTAGCGTTGCATGCTAGGCACATTGGATAGTCAGACACATTGGTCACTCTCTGATATCGATTTAATTTCACTATATCAAAACTCACAGTATATCGCAGCCCTTAGATTTCAGCACATCACCATGTTAAAGCTACTTCAACAGTCTTGTCATTTCAATTTTTCACACTTTTTCATTTGTTTGTTATTTTGACAATCATATACCACAACACATAGCAATGGTAATACCACAGAAAAGTATGAAAAACTTCAGTATCAAAATTGCCAAACTTCTTGCTGTAGAAAAAGTCCCTTTAAAATAACCGATCCAGGAATAATTCAAAATCATATATTTAACAAACCTCTCTTAAATTAGCATACTAACTTGATACTACTTTTTAATTTTTTTTTTTAATAAACAGGGCCACTTTAAACCCCAATGCTAATGTTTCATCCTAGTCTATCCTATGTTTATTTAAAGGTTCTATGGTTTGGCAAACTATAGCCAGGCTACTCCTGCTCATGACCAGTTGTTTAGATATTTACTGCGGCTACTTTTGTACTATGTGACAGAGTTAAGAGGTTATAACAGAGACTCTATACCTATAAAGCTGAAAACATTTACTCTCTGGTCCTTATAGAAACGTTTGCTGACTCTTGTTTGAAGGAAGTTAATCTCATCAGTTAGTAGGTAGTGATATTTTTAAGGCACTTAAATTATATTTCTTACATACACACACATGCATACCTATATGTGTGTGTGTGTATATATATATATATATATATGAGATGTGTGTGTGTGTGTGTGTGTATACACACACACACACACACACACACACATCTCTTATATTGGATGCCAAGTTATAATTTATTAGTACAACCACTTGGTACCAAGTAGGAAAAACAGTTTAATGTAGTTTAATATGGTTAATCGAAGTTGTCAATCAAGCAAATTTGGGGCAAATTTTTACCTATTCTTGTGTGCACCACTGAATTCTATCATCTTTTCAAGTCTCAAGATCTTCTCTGATTCACTAGCATTTGACTGGGACCGAGAATGCTTTTTGACCCTTCTCTTTGCTTCATTTTCTCTTGTTGTTGACCTTTCTCTTTGTTTCATTTCATTTTCCACCCTGCTGATTCACCCAGTTGTGTGTGTGTGTGCATATGCGTATATCCATGAAGAATATATCGTATTCTTGGGGCGCCTGGGTGGCGCAGTCGGTTAAGCGTCCGACTTCAGCCAGGTCACGATCTCGCGGTCCGGGAGTTCGAGCCCCGCGTCAGGCTCTGGGCTGATGGCTCAGAGCCTGGAGCCCGTTTCGATTCTGTGTCTCCCTCTCTCTCTGCCCCTTCCCCGTTCATGCTCTGTCTCTCTCTGTCCCAAAAATAAATAAACGTTGAAAAAAAAAATTTAAAAAAAAAAAAAAAAAGAATATATCGTATTCTCTCCATTTCCATTGCTGCCAATCAGGTTGAAGCCAACGTTGTCTCTCACTTGTACTATTGCCTATCCATGCAGTGGTCCTGTTTTCTGATCGTTGCCATAGAAAACCAATCAAAGCTTTGTAAACCTTAAAGTCGATATGTTCTCTTCTGTTTGCTTAAAAGTCTTGACTGGTTCTCTTAGGATAAAATACAAAATTATTAGAATGACCTATGATCTCCTAAATCTGAAAACTGTTTATTCTGCCTGCTCTCATTTCACTCTCCCCAAGACTACCATGGTGAAGGTTCACCACCCATCCATTATTTTCTATAATGACCTAATCTCTTTCCACCCCTTTGAGCCTCTTTTTGTTTGCTTTAGGACTCAGCTTTAATTTCAGTGAGGGAAAGATGCTTTATTTTATTCCCAAGATACATTAAATCACTCCATCATTTTTTTTCATAATATTATGTTCTTCTCCTCCATAGCATTAAAATATTTTTTAATGTGTGTGTTTAATATGTGTGTGTTTCTTTAATGTGAATATTCCTCAGCAGAATTTAGACTTAACAAGTCTGGTCTACTTTATCCCCTACTCCATGCCAAGATCTAGTACGAGGCACAACACTGATAAACATTGAATAAAAAATTGTTAAATACCCTGTTGACATAATAATTATCTAGCTCTTTGTTTAATCTAGCTTTTCTCTAGCAGAGAATCATACAAATTTATTCAGTATAAATTTTTACTATTTTATGCTTGATATTTTGGACATTATTTGCAATCCTAGCAAACATAGCAAAATTATTTTTTATATTTTTAGAATTTGCATTCTTCTTAGCTGTTAACATGGCATTCTTTCCCCCCTGTGAACCACTGGCTACCTTGAAAACCCTTACCACTATTTGATTACCCTTGTCCATGTGTGTCGGGGACCTGGCACTAATTAATGTGAAATAAATCTGTTGTAACAGAAATATATGGTGAACTAAGATATCTATTTCCACTTTCCTCTCACCGAAGCAAATGAAATCACACTTAAATAGCACAGCATACTTTCAATTGGCTTTTTTGAAAACAAACAAAAAACAGGTAGTGCATCAGAGCCAAGAACAGACAGATCAGATATTTCTTCATCCTGATTCATCCGTCGCAGAGACATAATATGAATTGGCTAGTCACTTACAAAAAAGAAGAAAAAAAGGACAAGTATTACAGCAGACCTGCTAACGTTGCTATGATTGCCCAGACCCTTGTAAAAAAAATCTATTCTAATTAATACTTGTAGATACAATGAACATTTAATAATTGCAAGATTTCAAAGTAACCCTCATTAACAAAGAAATCATAGATTTTTTTAACATTGCACATAAAAAGTTATGGAATCTTATGGTTTATATTTATTTATTTTATGCCAGGGAGCAAACTTTACTAAGGCAAGGATTTTTATGTTTTGTGTACTATTGTACCTAAGGTCAGTGGAATAATAATTGGCACATAGTGGCTACTCAGTAAATTTTTGTTACGTTATTCAATTAATGTTAATTCTGTCACACTTAGTATTCTGTCTCTTTCATAGGAAGAATCTTTTTGGCTTGGTGAAAAATTAAGCCTCATAAAGGTCAACAAACACATAAATAAACTCTTCACAACTCTTTCATCACAGGTTTTTCTCATAGAATTAATTGCAATTTTAGGGAATCTTAAAACAAATTACAAATGTGATTTATGAGCCTGTGACACTTACAAAGGATTCCTTTGTTTCTACAAAGTGAAAGATGCCTAAATCTATCAGTATGAATTAAAGATTCAATTATCTAAGAAGAGTGTCAACTTTTCTCAAAACTATGAACTTGGAAGAGTGGATTGACTCCCCCTTTTTCACTGAGCTCTGATACCTTCTTCTGGATCCGGGGGACCTAAAGACAAAGAGGAGGCATTTTCACATCTCCTCTCCTTTTAAAATGTTTCCCTGAATCCCTAGAGCAATGGCATTTCAAGTGAAATTCTTACCCACACAAGTCCTATAAATAAACTATGCCTATTAAGTGTCAATATGACTTGTTGAACAGAAAAAAGATGAATGTTTTGTTTGGATGACACCTATCTCACCAATTTTGAAAAGTGGGGAAAAAATAACTTTGCTGTCCTGAGACTCTATTAATTCTCTCTTAATGATCCAGAAAGCACTCAGATGACAAGAATCCATTAAATATGTGGCCTTTTTTTTTTTTTTTGCTCACATGTAATAGGAGAGAGTTTTAGCTGTCAAACATGAACAAAGAAAATGTATTTGAAAATAACAGAGGATAACAATGTCCCAGATCTAAGAGCAGGTAAGTATATTAAGATGAGTACACAGAGTTGTCCCACTTCTCTGGCCCAAGTCTCTGGACAGCCAGATAAACCCTTTTTGGTTCAGAGAGAAGTTTTAGGAGGTAATGCAGATATTGGTGGTGGAAAAGTGGTAAAGCCCATGGGGGTGGGTGATACTCTAGGGTCTACTATTCCACAGTACTAGTAATTCTTAAAAAAACAAACAAGTTTTAATGAATGTGCAGTATTTCACTATTTGTTTAAACCAATGCCTTATTTTCATTCTGTAAGACCAAGATATCTGTGAAAGTGTTAATGGTCAGTTTTGCCTCATCGGTAAAAAAAAAAAAAAAAAAAAAAAAGAAAAAAAAAACTTTCTATCAGAATTAATGAATCAATATTAAAAAAAAATTCTTGTCTTTTCACATGCACTGCAAAATCGTCTTCCTGAATATTTTTATCAAACAGCCCCCATACATGCAATTATAACATATGGGAGCATAGCTTTTCCAATGTGCACAGTGGGCAATTTATTTTATTTTTGCCAAACTGATAAAAATTATCTGATCAATGTTTTAATTTGATTTTATTGGATTACTCATGTCTCCTGTTGCTGCCATAACAAATTGCCACACACTTGGAAGCTTAAGACAGTAGCAAGTTATTATCTTCAAATTCTGGAAGTCAGAAGTTTTGAAATGGGTCTCATAGGTTTAAATCAAAGTGTCAAAGGGCTGCATTGTTCTGGGGGCTCCAGGTAAATGAGAGTCGGGTTTTTTTTTTTTTTTTTGTCTTTTCCAATTCTGAAGGCTGCCCACTTGGCTTGTCTTATATACACTTCCATCTTCAAAGTCCTTTCAGTCTCTCTCACAGCACATCACCTTGACTCTCTTTAATCTTTTAAAGACCCTTATGAGGGGCGCCTGGGTGGCTCAGAGGGTTAAGCGTCCAACTTCAGCTCAGGACATGATCTCACAGCTCATGAGTTTGAGCTCTGCATAGAGCTCTGTGCTGACAGTTCAGAGCCTGGAGCCTGCTTCACATTCTGTCTCTCTCCCTCTCTCTCAAAAATAAATATTTTTTTTAAAAAAAAGGACCCTTATGATTACACTGGTTCCACTCACAGAACCCAGGATAATCTTATTCAAAGATCAGCTAAATAGGAACCTTAGCTTCTTCTTGCCATTGTAGAGGAGGCAAAAGTTTACCTCTAACCTCTTAGCATCTTTGGCTGGGCCTGAGAATTAAGGGGAGGTAAGACAGGTTATCAGCAGAGAATCATATGAATTTATTCAGTAAGCATTATGTAACATGGGAGGCTTCATAAGGAAAGGAAGAGTCAAAGCACCAGCAAAACCTGAGTGCTTATATATGAGGTCGAACAAAGAGACAGTTGTGGGAAAGTAGTGAAACATATGGAGAGACCAAAGGCAGATCAAAGTTATTTTGACAAGGTGTGTCTGTGAAGAATTTTCTTGGTCATTTCTCCCCATCTCTGATGGTAATATCTCTTCCTCTGAGGCTAGGGAGGCCATCTTTTACAAGGTAGTCCCATCTCCTGCTTTCAGGAAGAAAATGGGAGGTCAGAGTGCCCTTCTTGCACCTGCTGATTTCAAAATAATCCTTATGCCAGAGGGTATATTTTGGAGTAACATAGCAGGTCACTCTTCACCATGTACCATATTCACAGGTTCCAGCGATTAAATTGTGGACATTGTTAGGGAGGGCTGTTATTTTGCTTACCAAAAACAAGTAAAGCTGAGTATTTAGCATATTTTACTGTTAATTTGACTTTTTTTTTCTGTGAATGCCTTTTGGATAGTTTTTTGCTATTTTGTTAGGGAGTTCATATTTTTTAACTGATTTCTAAATGTGCCTTTATTTTTATATATAGTAACCCTGTTAAAATATCTTTTTCTCCAAGTTTTGCATTTCCCCTTAAACTTTGTCCCATTTTTGTTCTGTATCAATGTAATTCTTTATCTTAAGGCCCAGTGCTTTTAATCATACTTTCTGTCTTTATTTTTCCCTTTAGTTTCACACATAATATAATAATTCTTACTTCCATCTTACTTATCCTATTGTTCCTTCTGACTTCTTTTTTTTAATTTTTTTAATGTTTATTAATTTTTGAGAGAATGACAGTGTGAGTGGGGGAGGTGCAGAGGGAGAGGGAGATACAGAATCCCAAGCAGGCTCCGGGCTCCAAGCTGTCAGCACAGAGCCCGATGCGGGGCTAAAACTCACAAACCGCTAGATCATGACCCGAACTGAAGTCGGATGCCTCCCAACTGAGCCACCCAGTCGCTCCTGTGCCTTCTGACTTCTACTAATTCCAACTATACAACCTTAATCCAGGCCACAAACTTATTGTATGCTTCCATAGATCGTGTAACACTGTTTTCTGTACTGAATAAAGCATTTGTAGCTGTGGATCATACGCATTTTAAGAATATATTGCTCCAAAATTCTTTTTGTATGATATATAATTTTGTTCCCCTTTCATTTAGTTCTGCAAGCTCATTAAAGATATATAATGTGTCTTCTACATTGTTTTTATTCCCTCTAGTAGCTCATAAACAAAGGTCACATAAAAATTGAATTGAAAAATTAAAAAATATTAACAGAATCAAATAATTTCTTAGCTAAAATGTGGTAATGAACCTCACACCTACTGTTAAAAGTAACACCATATCACACAGAAACTACGTGGTGTTATATCATTGTGTCTGTTGTGATTATGTAAACAAGGCATAGAGTAAATTTGAATAACACTTAGTTAAGGTTTAGGCTGAGAAATTGAAATGCAAATGAATTATTCGTTATCAAAACTAGGCAGTCTTTTGAAGTGAATATTGTCATTCTTACCTGTTTTATTTTAATTGGAAATTAATTCAGTTCCATAAGTACTTATTTTAGGAATTACAACTAGCAAATTAATTTAATATATGTGCATGTGGAGTTAGAATTTGAGTTTTAGAAATCTCATCTTTTTTGAAATCTAATCATTTTGCAAGTTTACATGTTCTTAATTTAGCTTTATCCCTTTTGTTTCCAGTATGACTTGTAAATTCCATTCATTAAATTGGTCACTTTCTTTTCATGGCCAGTTAGCTGAGTCAAGAGTTTAAAGCTATGCTACAGTTACCCTCTACTTTTTAACACTTTTTGAGTTCATTTTTAACTTTGTTAACCTCAGTATATTTGTTCTCTATGTGGTTTAAAGGAATAGTTATAATTATCCTCTGACTTGAAAATGAGAGATGGGAGAATTATTTTCAGCCCTAAGTAATAAATTTCAGTGAGTACTGTGGCATGCTCAAAGCACAATCTATGTGATATTTATTTTTGGAATATGAAAATGGCAGATGTTTCAGAAAATTTCCCTAAATGAAAAGTTAAATGTGATTTTAACCAGATTTGTGTGTGTGTGTATGTGTGTGTGTGTGTGTGTGTGTGTGTGCAAAAAAAAAATCTGTGTATGGGTATAATAAATGTTCATTATAAATTAAAAATCATGAATGAATGAATAAATGAATGAATAAATTCATTTAATAAATATTTATTCATGCAACCAATGACAGAGCTCATATTCTAGTAAAAAGAGCAACATAAATATTTAGAATATATTTTGGAAAATGTATAATAATGTTATGTACAGAATTCTCTGAATATGAGAAAAATTTTTTAACTTATTGTGGTAAAAAAAAATAGCACGAAATCTAACCTCTTGACCACTTTTCAAATGTACAGTATGGTATCATTAACTACATGCACGTTATTGTATAGACCTCTAGATTTTTCATTTTGCATGACTAAAAATTCTACAACCACTGAACACCAATCCCTATTGTTCCTCCCAGCTATCACCAACCACCTTTCTATTCTCTGCATCCATGATTATTTTAGGTACCTCATGTGAATGGAATCATCTAGTACTGTATTTGTTTTTCTGTGGTTGGCATATTTCACTTAGAAAAATGCCCTCCAGCTTTATTCATGCTTGATTTGGAAATAAAGAAAGCCTTTCGTGTCAGTCTCAGACTTCACAAGAGTAAATACCAAGATGGAGTTAAATTAGAAGCACAAGAGTGTACTGGGGATACCTGTGAATGGTAAGGAGTAGAAGGAGTAGGAGTAGTCCAGAGAGATCTTCCGACAATGATGGTGATCTGAATTCTGTGAAAGTAGAGGAGAAAGAAAGGAATATCAGATAGGAAGAGTTTCATATTTTAGTGCATCTCCGAGAAAGCCCCAACCATCCACAACAGGTCGTTCCAAGGCAGAGATTGTCTGTGAGTGAGTGGCCTGTGATGGGCAAAAGTGATCAAGCACTAGTATGTTTGCTGTGCACAATCACTGAGTAGCAAAAATTCAGGGAGAAGGTGGTCTTACCTCAAATGCTGTTGTAGTTTCCTAAAGTGCTACAGATGGATGCTCTTGGTTAATTGCTCTCCATGTAGCAGGTTACCTCTTGAAGAGAGTAACAGCCCCATAGCTATCAGAACTTTAGAGAAAATATAGAACATATCTAAATTTAATATTTTTGCATCAGTAAATATTTTTTGAATGCCTACACTGTATCAGATAAGAAAACTATTTTTCTAAGTAGTCTATACTACTTACTATATACATGTGGTCTGTAACTTTGTATGGCCGGAGAAAGCATGGGATTAGAAATTACAAATGTAGTTTGGCTGTAGATAGTTGGAGACCTCATAGTCTAAGCCCAGAACTTGGGTTTTTATCCTGAAGACAATTGTAAACCATTTTTAGAAAAATGTGACAAAATTAGGTTTCCGTTTAATATTCTACTGGTGGTTGTCTAGAGAATTGCACAGAGAGGAAAAGAATAGTTGTGTGAGTATCAGTTAAAAGTTATTATTCCAGGGGCTGCCTAGGTGGCTCAGTTGGTTAAGTGTCCGACTTTTGGTTAGACAGTTTGGCGCAGGTCGTGATTTCCTGGTTTCTGGGTTCAAGTCCCATGTTAGACTCCATGCTGCTGATGCAGGGCTTGCTTGGAATTCTCTCTCTCTCTCTGCTCCTCCCCTGCTGGCTCACTCTCTCTCTCTCTTTCTCTCTCTCTTTCTCTCAAAACGAATAAACTTAAAAATAGGTTTTATTCCAGGAACAAGGTAAAACGGGACATTAATAAAGGAATATCAAAGAAGAAGGCATGGACTAGAGAAATATATGGGACTTAGTAAATGAATAGCTGATAACATTGCTAATTAAAGAAAAGATCTAGAAGGAAGGGCATATCTGTTTTGAGTCTTTATCATCATCATCATCAATAATATTTGACTGAGAAGTGGGCCAAATGGAGGAAATTAGTTTTTTGACGCAGTGAGTTTGAATGACCAGCTAGACATTTAGGTGGAGATGTTAATTGGGTAGGTGAAAATACAGTCTGTATCTTAAATTTTTTTAATTCTTTTTTTTTTTTTTTAGAGGGAGACACAGAGCATGATCAGGATAGGGGGAAGAGAGAGAGGGAGATACAGATTCTGAAGCAGGCTCCAGGCTCTGAGCTGTCAGCACAGAGCCCAATGCGGGGCTTGAACCACGAACTGCGAAATAATGACCTGAGCCTAAGTCGGACACTTAACTGACTGAGCCACCAGGTACCCCAGTCTGTATCTTAAAATAGACATCCAATAATATATTTGGCAGTGTTTTGAGTATAATAATAATTAAATGATACTTTGGAAATAAATATAATTATCTATGGAAACTAAACAGAAGAAATGAATGTTAGAAACAGCTCTTAAGAATTCCTATGCATGTAGAAATGCAAGATGGGCATCAAAATTGAGCAAAGCATTTGTGAGCTCTTTCAGAATACTATTACCAGGATTGTAGTGAACATCAACAATTAAGAGATTGAGTGCAAAATCAATCCTTTTTGAAATTTAACAAAAAAAGGTGCCTGGGTGGCTCAGTTGGTTGAGTGTCTGACTTTGGTTCAGGTCATGATCTCAAGGTTCATGGATTCGAGCCCCATATTGGGCTCTGTGCTGACGGCTCAAAGCCTGGAGCCTGCTTGGGATTCTGTGTCTCCCTCTCTCTCTGTCCCTCCCCCACTTATGCTCTGTCTCTGTCTCTCAAAAATGAATAAACATTAAACAAATTAAAAAAAAATAAATTTAACAATAAGAATCAAAAATTAAATAATGATATTTTGGTGTATACTAGTACAGAGACAAAGTTAAATGTAAGCATCATTGTAATTAATTATTACTAATCATATTAGTAAACTGAGAATGAGGAATTAATGCAGACAGATTGTAGATACAAAAGAGAGAGGAATGACTAATAAATCAAGTTCCAAAAGAGACAACATTGAGGGGATCAAAACTTGTTTTCCACTTTCACGATTATATATGAAGTTTGTCCTCACGTTTTAAGCATTTCTATTTCAATGATAATCTCACATAAATAAAAGGTGTGGATTTCTGTTCTTGATAAAAACCAATATTACATTATGTCACAGCATCTTGAGATTTTACTATGGGTGTTTATACAATAATAATCTTTGTAAAATAACAGGCATTGCTTTGAAGAAACTGTGTTTCAGACTCCTCGGGTACAAATTGGGCTAAGAATATAACAACAGATAAATCATTAAACTATCTTATAATTTTACTGTATACACATATATTAAGTTATACACAACAAAGCATTCCTATTAAGACACTGTGCACCAGGTTATGTGAAGAGTAAATGAATTAGTACATATAAAGAGATGAAAACAATGCTTGACGCATAGTAAATAGCAGATAGTTAAGGCTGTTGTATTGTATTGGCTAGCATACTTAATATGGAATAAAGAATTCAACAGTTACAGTTCTAAGTATTTATCCAGAGAAATGAAAACATGCATCCACACAAAGTTTTGCACAGATGTTCACGGTAGATTTATTTACAAAACCCCAAAACTAAAGTCAACACGAGAACGGACAAATGTGGTATAACCATCAGTGTAATACGGTTCAGCAACAAAAAGCAGCAGCTAGAAATGCACACAGTATGGATGAATCTCAAACACATTATACTGAAAAAAAAAAAGAGCCCAGAAACAGAAGAGTTCATCCACTATAATTTCATTTTTATGACATTCTAGAAAATACAAATCCAGTCTCATCATGTAGGAAAGATCAGTGATTGCTTGGGGCAAGGTAAGAGTGTGGCTTAAGGAAATATTTTGGGAAATACACCACATCATTTATATAACAGCATTATGGAGCTATAATTCACGTCTTACACAATTTATGCATGTGAAGTGTATAATCCAGTTTTTTTTAGTATATTCACAGATATGAGCAGTCCTCATAATAGTCATCTTTAGAACATTTCATCACATCAAAAGGCATCCATGTATGTTTCAGCTACTGCTTGCTCCCAGCTTCTTATTCTTTTTCTTCCCCCAATTCCTTCATCCCCACCTCCCAAGTCCTAAGAAATTGTTAATCTACTCTGTCTCTATAGATTTGCCTGTTCTGGACACTTCATAAAATAATGAAATCATATACAATCTTTTGTGACTGCTTGCTTTCACTTAGCATAATGCTTTCAAAGTTCATTCATGTTTTAGCATGTATCAGTGCTTTCTCTTTTCTACGGCTAAATATCACTGCCATAGACTGAATTGTATACCCCTGAAATTCATATGTTTAACCTAATCCCCAATGTGATCATGCTTGGAGACAGGACTTTTAAGAGGTAATGAAAGTTAACCAAGGTTATAAGAGTTGTTTCCTTCTGATCAGATTGGTGGTTCTATATGAAAAGTAAAAGAGAGAGATTTCTCCAACAGCATGCACAGAGGCCATGTGAACACACAATGGGAAGGTGACTATATGCAAGCTAGGAAGAGAGTTCTCATTAGAGCCTGACTATGTTGGCACTCCATCTTGGATTTCCTGCCCCCAGAACTGCTAGAAAACAAATTTCTGCTGTTTCAGACATTCAGCGTAAAGTACTTATATATACATTATTTTTTTATGGCCACCTGAGCCGACACTCCCTTTTGTTTATCCATTCTTCACTTGATGGAGATAGGATTGTTGCCACATTTAACTGCTATGTATAATGCTGCTATAACTACACAGAAGTTCAGCATGGACATGTGTTATAATATTTCTTAGGTATATACCTCAGAGTGGAATTGTTGGGTCTTATGGTAACCCTATGTTTGATAGCTTGAGGAACTGCAAGACTATTTTCCAAGATTGTCCCACCATTTCATCTTACCATCAGCAGTGCATGAGAGTACCAATTTCTCCATATCCTCACCAGTTCTTGTTATTATCTGACTTTTTTTTATTATTATAGTGATTCTACCGAATGTGCAATGATACCTCACTATGGCTTTGATTCTCATTTCCCTGATAATTAATTATGCTGACCATCTTTTCATGTGTTTATTATCCATTTGCATATCCTCGTCATATACATATCTACTAAAATTTGTTGACCTTTTCAAAATTGGATTATTAATTTTTTTAATAGTTGAGTTGTAAGAATTCTGTATATATTCTGGATACAAGCCCCTTTTTAAATATGTAGTTTACAAATTATTTTCTCTCATTCTCTGGGTTGCTGTTACATATTCCTGATGGTGTTCTTTGAAGCAAAAAAGATTTTAAATTTCATGACGTCCCATTTATCCATTTTTCTCTCATGCTTTTGGTGTTATATCTAAAAATCTACTGCCAAATTTGAGACCTTGAAGGTTTATATCTATGGTTTTTTCTTAAATGTTTTATACTTTTAGCTCTTATATTTACTCATAATGCATTTTGAGGTATTTTTGTATATAGTATAATTAAGGTCCAACTTAACCATTTTATTTATGGCTATCCAGTTGTCCCATTATCTTTTGTTGAAAGCTCTGTTATTTCCCGCCTGAATTATCTTGGTATCCTTGTTAAATATCAGTTGACCATAAAGCCAATGATTTATTTCTGGAGTCTCGCTTCTATCTTACTGGCCTATCCTCATGCCAGTACCGCACTGTTTTTAAATTACTGTGGCTTTGTAGTAAGTTTTAAAATCAGGAAGCATCAATCTTCCAAACTGTTCTTTTTCAAGATTGTTTTGGTTATTCTGGGTCCCTTGCATTTCCATATCAATTTTAGGAACAGCTTGTCAATTTCTACAAAGAAGCCAGCTGGTATTCTGATAGGGATTGGGTTAAATATATAGATCAATTTGGGCATGTGGCCATCTTAAAAATATGTCTTCTTCTTCATTACTGTTTTGTAAATAAATTTAGGTAGTTTTCATTATTTTTTTTCAATCCTTTTGCTTTCTTCTCTCTCTCCTCTCCGTTGGTATTTCCAATATGTATGTGTGTGGGTGTGCAAATGGTGTCCCACATTTTTCTGAGGCTCTATTTGTCTTTTCTTCATTCTTTTTAATTGTTGACATCATGTGCCCTATTTACACACCTTCAAATTTACTAATTTGCAATTCAAATAGATTATTGAGCCCCTCTGGCAAATCCTTCAGTTTTATACTTTTCAAATATAAAATTCCTATTTGCTATTTTTTTATCATTTCTTTCTTCCTTGATATTCTGTATTTGATATGGTATTATAATCACACCTTCTATTCATCTTATCATGCTTTTCTTGTGTCATTTGAACATATTCAATGATTCCTTTGAAGTCTTTTTCTGTTATATCCAACTTCTCTTTTTCTTTTCATGCTTTGTTAGAACTTGGATAATTTAGGTAACATAATTGTAATAATTTTGTGTACTGGTCCTCCTCCCCTATGGAGCTTATTATTATTATTTGCTTAATTGATGACTGGCTGTATTATTTGTTATGTTTATATTGCACTTCTAAAGGTCTGCAGCTTGGTTATGACTTGGGATGATGAGTTCAGCAGGGCTCACGTTTACTGTCTCTTTCCCTGACCACACTTGCCTATCAAGTGCCACAAAGTGCTAGCTCTTCACTCTAGTGTTTTCCATATTATACTGGAGCATAAATGACTTCACAGGCTAATTCAATTTAATCAGGGTTTCTGTAAAGGAATAGTTCCTGAGATCAGTGTTTGAGATTTGCTATGACCCAAGGGGAGGTTTGGCGGTGGGGCCTTCCCTGTTTCTCTCCAACAAACTAGCTGGCTTATAGCCTAGCCTCTATCTCCAAAGAATCTGTCAATTCCTCTCAATTGCCACTCCCCACAACTTCCACTGTTTTTGAGTTCTTTAGGCTTGAACTTCTGCATAGACTGTTGCAAATAAAGTTAATACCTTTGGGAGGTGTTTTGGAACCATCTGTTTTGAAGGCTGATTCTCTTCCTAGGCAAAAATCTCTGGTCCGTGGTTCTGGTGCTGGGAGCCGGAACAATGGTGTCATTCTTTCTGATACTCTGGCTTTAGAAGTTGAGTTCTTGGTGGATGGGTGGAAAACAGTCTCAAGTCTCCTCAAGTTGCCTCTCAATATGTTTAACACCTACTCCATGAGCTGAGGAATAAGAGATCATGACTCCAATATTCTCAGAGATGTTTCTCCCGAAGTAAGTCCTTGTACACAGGAAGTCCAATTTATCTGTTTCCTCATGCTTTTGGTGTTGCATATAAGAATCCATTGACAAACATGAGATCTTGGGGCTGGATGCAAGAAGGAAAACCCACCTCTTGACTGTCCTCACTGTGGCCTTAGCAATAAGAAGCTCGTGATAGAATAAGAAAAGCTGGTATTGTGCCCCTCCTGAGAAGATAACCCACTGACTGGGAGCTGGGGGAGAAGTCCTGTGTTCTTGCTGTACCAGTCATCAGTGGAGTTTCTGCCCCTCCTCCACTTGTGTTCTCTCTCTCTTTCAAAAATAAATGAACTTAAGAAAAAATTTAAAAACATAAAATTAAAAAAAGGGGGGGCATGCACCTGGGTAGCTCAGTTGGTCAAGCCCCACATAAGGCTCTGTGCTGACAGCTCAGATCCTGGAGCCTGCTTCAGATTCTGTGTCTGCCTCTCTCTCTGACCCTCCCCTGCTTGTGTTCTCTCTCAAAAATAAACTTAAAAAAATTAAAATAAATAAAATTTTCAATGGAGTTTCTGCTGACCTGAGCTAGAAGTGGGGAGGGAGAAAGCAGTTTTGGTTTAGACATCATAGGCTCTCAAAGTTCTTAATGAGATTCAAGATTTTCTTGAATGAATATTTCTTCATTTGCTGTATACATTCAGGGCTACTTTTAGAGTGCTTGTTTTTAAATAATTTTCATCAGTTTTTTGGGGAACAGGTCCACAAAATTCCTCACGCTATCATGGCATTAGGGACTATCCTCCATGCCATGAATGTAAATATAGTTACACAATTGTACAAATTAGTAAAAATATCATGGAAATATATTCCTAAATACAGGTGCATTTTATTGTATTTAAACTATACTCTAACCAAGTTTGTTTTATTTCTTTCGCTAATTTAAGAAGAAAAGGAAAGAACATTATTTTAAAAGCATCAAAATAGTACTGTATTTGTAGTTTAAATAGTAACATAATTTAAGAATTTTAACTCATTTTATTGTGAAAGCAAATGGATGGGCTTTAATGCTTCTCACGGTGCCAAGAGTGTGTGATGTTGTTGCTATATTACTGAAACATGTTATTTTTCACATCCCAGATCATACCAGATTATATGTCAAGGTCAAATATGCATCCAGAATTTGTGTGGCTGAGTTTTGTACAACTTGAGAGAGTATTCTTTAAGAAAACAATCCAAAAAATATCATACATTGTAAATTTTGCATATATATTTTTGGTAGTTATTTGTTTGTAATATATGATCATGGAAACACAACTGAAGCTTGAGCTCCATTAATGCCATGTCATATCTGCTGCTGCCAGGAATAATTCCTGTGGTTATCTTTTGTCCCAGGACTCCTTTCTAATAGTACGTATTTTCCCAAAATGCTGGCCACTTGGAACGGCTGATACCGTGATTTCCAGCATTGCTCTTGGTAAAGATAAAAACAAGAAACATAATCCTATGACATCCTTAATTTACAATTTTAGTGTTGTATTTCATAAGGATATAAATAAGAAACTTATTTATATGACATCTTTGATTTGCCACCATTTGAGTTCATTTGAAGAATATTATTAGTATACATGGAGTAAATAATTCTCAATTTTATTATGGTGGAACGGATGTCATTCAACTTGGTTTATTTTTACCCAACCTAATGTGTCATAGTTCTCCAGGGGAAATAAAACTTTTATTAAATATTTGGAATTTTCAGTATAACATATATCCTTTTAATAGGGATGAAACCACTTATATAAAAGTATATAATATTTAAAATTGTCGAGAGCTGCAGGGCTAAGAGCAAAACATAAGAATATTTAGCAAGTGGGAGGACAACTTTCCTAAAAAGGTAGAAGCATTACCTTTATAACACAAGAGTTTCATGGATGCCAAATAAGAAGTTTCAAGAATTCTAATACAGAAAAATAGGGTCTATTGTTTTTCTATATTCCAGGGGAATAGAGAAAGGAAAACTGATAAAAGGATACTTTCTTCATTTTTAATATATACAAAAACCAAATACTGCTGAGCAAATGCCATTCATAAGTGACCTGAGACATCAAATAAATAAATAAACCTGAAGACATAAAATAAAGTAAAATTCTACTTATAAATATATTGCTACTTATTTTCTGCCAGACTCTGCTAGTTGTGGTTTGCCTGCAGTAAAATCCTATAAGGCAAAGGTGAACCTTTTCCTCTGATGGGAACATTAGGGTATAGTTTCACTTAAAAAAATTCATTTGTGATTTCTTAAAAGGACTAATGAATGACTTCTGCAGAAAATGTCAGTATGCAATTATATTGTTACTATTTAGTTTTTGTTTCTGTTTCCTCTTGTGCATTTCCACTGAAGAGCATAAAATAAAACAGCAACAGTTCTCCATAATAAAACTCGTAGATTCTATTTTTCCACTGGACCTGCTATTAGGTTATTAAATCTATACACTCTCTAGGGCAAGGTAGTTTAAATAGATAATTTGATTATACTTCCCCTTGTCTTTTTTTAATCAAATGCCCCCAGCAGGAAAGATACATTCAAATAGTGTGTGTATTATAAATTATAATATTCACTGTTAGATATGTATAAATTACTTTTATATTTTCATTTAAATCTTGCTAGGCACTTGCTGTGTGACCTTAGGCAAGATACTTAACCATTCCAAACCTCATTTTTTTTCTTTAAAGAAGAAAAAAAATCTATATATTTGCCAATGTGTTTGAGCACTTTTATTTATTTTTTATCTTTATATTTCTGATGGAATGCACTTCAGTGCTTAAGTGTAAATGCTATTTATTTCTGTGGAACCATGGAGTTGCACTATTATGTAACCTCTTAGGAGACTAAATAGCATGGTAATGAGCACAGGCTTTTATGTTAAGTTGCCTTGGGTTTGAAATGTAGCTTCAATATTTATTAAATTTGTGATTTGGAGAAATTAATTAGCTTCAATGAGGAATATGCTTTATATGAAATACAGGCATAATAACAGGTGCTGAAGGATTAAATAGGCTTAAATATGAGAGTTCAATTCAGTTAAAAGTCAATAGGTCTTATTGTTATCATTATATCCTATACTCCGTAAAAAATAATGCATTATAAAGAAAAGTATGGATTTTTGTCTTTGATTTCCAATCATATTGATTATAGAGAAGAACAAAGAGTTGAATAATGGAAAGATCATTTTTCCCCCAGAATTTCTTATTTAGTCTTTCTTACCTAGAAGATTTTACATGGAATATTTTCTTGGTACAACAGGCAAGCCTGCTAAGATACCTCAGAGTATATTTATAGCCTCCCAAATTCAGTATCTCTTTGGGAGTAAAAATGACTTGGAATATAATCACCTATTGTTTAGGAAAGAGATGCTACATAGATTTTTCTCTCCCTCATTTTTTTTCTTTTCTATAAGACATTGTAGAAACTCACATTTTCCCTGTAAGTGAATGCTATCAGAAATAATACGACACAATCAATAGGGTCATTGACTTATTTAAAGATAACTGCTAAAAATTAGAATGCATTTCTCATCATTTACTTAATAGTATCTGCCTCTGTAACTCCTCAGTGCTCACCACCGAAATTTACTAGCTTGGATCCATAGGAAACTGCTTTTTAGCCTTGGAAATAAAATATTCTTAGAATTTTAAAGAAAGATGTCACTCAATTCTGTATGTCATATTTGTTCTCAGGCACAGAATTCTTTAGTAACTTGTATCTGGCTCGTACTGCTTCTACTTCACATCTTGCATATTTACTTTAATTTTAAACTCCAATGCAAAACAATGTTACATCAATATTTAGAATGCTGATGATTGGTGATGGCCATACTCAATCTTATGTCAAGAAGATGTGTCATTTGATGGGAACCAATTAAGATCAATGTCAACACATGGCTTCCCAACAAATGACGTGGTAACTCCTTGGCAGAATAATAATAAGCAATGTTTCCCATTCATCACTGAAAAGATGTGTGTTTCCTTGCAAGTTGTTTTGGGTGGGAATCTAATAATGGGTTATCTAGGTCCTTCTCTAGTTAATTTCTAGTCAATGACAAGAGAGATAATTAAAAGGAATGTGGTATTTCTGATTTAGATGAAGGACAATTTAATCTCCATACTCTAAAGTAATTTGAGCTTATAAGGAAATATAATACTGCATGTTAAAAATTAAGCTCCTTGAACTTAAACAGCCATGTTTATGGACACAATTATGGAAAAGCAACAATGACATCAAAACAGACTCAGATTAAAGAAAGTTTTACTGAGCAGGAAAATGCATGGATATTTTACAGGAATGGTGATTGAAGATAGTTATGAAAGAGAGAGGAAAAGGAAGAAATCTTTCTGAAAATAGAGCAAGGTAGCCAACTCCATTTCACTAGGAATCCCTTTCCTCATTCAATCCAATATTCATGTAGCATACCTGTACCCTCACTCCTTTTATAACCCACTTCTAAGGTTCCAAGAATTGGAGCAGTTAAAAGAAATGAGATGTATGAAATGCATATAGAAATAAGAAGTGCAAAAGGGTAAAGGAATTAAATCATTTTAAGGCTTATTCCATTTTTAAAGCCCGATAAAATTGCCTCTCTGGACTCTGTATTTCTGCTCTTTGCCTTTTCTATTAGAAGGCCTAAAGTTTTCATAGTAATTTAAAATATTTTCCCTTAACATTTTAAAAAAAAGTTTTTTAATTAACTTGAATGTTTCTTTTAATTTTCATCTCATATTTGTTCTCTTTCATTCTGCAATGTATGCTTAATTTCACCTTTTATATTCAGAATATTTTTCCCGACAATCTAGGAAAAATTATACCACTGCTGAAAACAGTAGTAAGATCATTGTACTATTAGTAAACTTCACTATGTTCCTTAATGTATTAAGGACAAAATTATCTGTGCTTTTCTGCCAACATTTAATTTTCTAGAAGTAAACAAGAGGGTTACTATTACATGGTATTTATTTGATATACAATTTACTATATTAATATACTATTCTAGGAAATGTTTTCCCTCACACAACGATAAATCCATGTTAATATACAATTCAGCAAAGGGAAAATTGAGTTGTATACGTAGGTTACCAAGTGTTACTAAGTAAGCCAAAATATCATACCTTAAGATCAGAATTAGACTTCTGTGCTTTGTTTTCATGAAATTGTCTCCAATATGAAAATAGTCCTGAATAGTCCAAATTGGAATTGTGCCAAAAATGTAAGGGTGATAAATATGAAATAAACATATAATATTGGTACACAAGTCACTTTTGTCACAAACAATAAATTTTATTACAAAAGGGACATGTAAAATGTGATTAAGTGATATGTGAACCAGGCATTTGGTTTTTTATCCAAAAATTTTTTAAAGGTCTAAGGTGAATTACTTATTGAATGGTATGATAATTATAGCACAATTTTTCCTACTTGGATTTAATGTAGGTCCTTATCTAAGCATGTTTGCAATAAAGCAATGTATTTTTATATGCTGCCCACATTCTAATTAGCACATTTTAATTTCTAACTTAAAAGAAAACCACCAGTAGCATATGGTTTAAAACATTTTATTGTTAACAACTAAGTTGTGTTCCTCACTGTAAAACAAAAATTAAATCTTTCTTTGCTTTGATTCAGCTTCACTCCCTGACTTTTTATGTTTATCAGATAATTAAATAACTAAACAAGATGAAATGAGTTACTTAATTGTGTTAGCAATTAGAGGTAATTTAAGTTTGAGAAACTACTTTTCTGAGTATTGGAATGTTGTCTTCATGTCAACCCTACTTAACTTGCTGGTACCTAATTTCTCTCTATCTCTGGCATTTATATCAAATATACATTCCAATGTATACGTTTACAGTAAATACATATATTTGTGTTTAGATTTCTTTTAAATATATATTTAATATCCTAGGACTATCTGTGTCACTTAAAAATATTATAATTTGATGTACTATAATCATCAAATATAAAGAATAAGTCTGAAAGGTATTATCATCTTATGTAAAACGAAAACATAATTTCAAAACTAATTGTACATATTGGTGTTACATAAGTATGGGGATACCATTATGCCCCAAAGTGACTGAAAGGATGTGCCGATATAATCTCTAGCCAGAAATAACCAAGATCTACAGAGGGCCAACCATCCTACTTTCTTTTTTTTACTTTCTTTTTTAGACTACTGACAATTTGTCCTATCAATTTCCCTTCCCACCATGGGGAGATCAGACCCATTCCCTTTTCCTATTTTTGAAAGACAGTTGTTGACTGATACATTGTTTCAGATGGGAGTGTCTATGAGATTAACCAACTTTTCATTTGCTAATGCAAATGCATGAATCCTCACATTATTAAAGAAAAAAGGTTTCTCTCCTACCAGGGCTGACGGTGCTGATTGTATAGCTACTTTGGAAGACAGATTGGCAGTTTCTTACAAACTGAACACAATCTTATCACACATTCATGCTCCTTGGGATTTACCCAGATAAACTGGAAACTTATGTTCACACAAATACCTGCACACAGATGTTTATAAAAGTCTTAAAATTGTCAAAACTTGGAAGTAACCGAGATGCCCTTTAATGGGTAAATGAACTGGCTCATGCAGACAATGGAATATTATTCAGTGTTAGAAAGAAATGAGCTATCCAAACATGGGAAGATATTGAGGAAACACAAATGCATACTACTAAGTAAGAAAAGCCAATCTGAAAAGTCTACATAATGTATGACTCCAACTATATGACATTCTGGAAAAGGTAAAATTATAGACACAGAGGATAGAAAAAGATTCATGGTTGCCAGAGGTTAGCAGAGACAGATTAATTAGCAGAGAATTTTTAAGAGAGTGAAACTATTCAGTGTCATACTACAGTGGCAGAAACATGTCTTTATACACTTGCTCAAAGTCATAGAAAAATACACCACCAAGAATGAACCCTAATATAGACAGCGGGCTTTGAGTGATAGTGATATATCAAAACAGTTTATGAATTGTAACGAACCATAGCAAACTATAGGAGTGGGATAATTAGAGTGAGGGATATTATGCATGTGTGGGTGTAAGAAGTATTGGGACTTTCTGTACTTCTGGCTCAATTTTGCTGTAAGTCTGCAGGGAGAGAGCGTACCTCTATGCTTATCTGGAGATGAGGGAAGAAGTAAAGGGAATTACTCAGGGGTATGAGAAAACTTTTAGGGCAATGAATATGCTCACTTTCTTGTCTGTGATGATGATTTTATGGATGCACGAAAACATCAAAGCTTAATGCTTAAATATGTATGGTTTATTTTTTGTCAATTATACTTCAATAAACCTGTGCAAAATGTGATGAAAGCACACTACGGAGTGTCATACAATAATTAAAAGTAAAGTGGCTGGATCTTAACAGTGCTGCACAATAAAGAAACAATGTAAAAAAAAAAAAAAGAATTGATGGAAGTGAACTATAATTGTAACTACCAAGTCACCAGAGGATACAAGTTATGTTATTCTGGTTTATAGACATTTCTAGGAAGAAAGCAAAGATTAATTATTTAGGAAATAAATAAGTGTGTTCTTACTTATGAAAAACCATAAGAAATATAAGAAGGAGAGAATGAAAAAGATTGCTAAAAAATAACCCCTACAAAGCACATCTTAGTTTGTGCTCCCACAAAGCAGATGATCAGATGATGAGAAAACGGTTTGGGCTAAATTCATAAATTCATTGGGTTAAACTCATTGAGAAGATGAGCTAAGGACACTATGTAGGAAGGGAGAAACATAGGTTGAGAGCCGCACAGGGGTGTTCATTGCCCTGTCCTTCTCACCTTCCCTGTTGAATGGACAATGAGCACCCAGATTCAGAAAACATCTTCAAACACATGGCTCCTGGGTGGCTCAATTAGTTAAGTGTCTGATGGGCTCAGGTCTTGATCTTGTGGCTCAAGGGTTTGAGCTAAGCGTTGGGCTTTGTGCTGACAGCTTAGCTCAGAGCCTGGAGCCTGCTTTGGATTGATTCTGTGTGTGTGTCTCTCTTTGTGCCCTTTCCCTGCTTATGCTCTGTTGCTCTCTCAAAAATAAATATACATTAAAAAAAAGAGAGAGAGAAAACATCTTCAGGCAAAGAAATAAGCTTTCAAGTGACTTTATGGATTCTTCTAGAAAATATGGACATAAATTATTTTTAAAAATAATTTTTATTTTCAATTAAAATTTTATTTGTTCTTTCCTATATGTATTTTATAAAAAAAATATTTCTAATTTCTCCAAAATGCCCATAGTAATTCCAATTAGATTTTCATTTCATCTAATAGTTCTATTTGTATAGATTTGGCATTTTAATAATGTTGACTATAAGGTTATTTGAATTACAAAAAAAAAATTGTAATTCAATAAATTGGCAGTTTAAAATAACCAAATGATTATATTTATAGCAGTATAAAGGGGTTAGATAAATCCGAGATAATTAAGATAAACATCTATAGAAAATTTAGAAAAGAAAATTATCTGCTAATGATTATCTATGAAAAACTTAGAGCAAACATACTTGTGATGGACCCCTGAAAAAGTGTGGAATATGTCAAGAGTGACTACTCCCAGAGCTTCTACTCAGGACTTGACTGGAGGTCCTAGAAAGTAAAGTAAGGCAAGAAAATAAAATTAGAAGTACAGGAAATTGCAGGCAAGAAATAAAACTGTCATTATTTTCAGATGATATGATTGTGTACAGAGAAAATCCAAGGATCTATAGATACATTTCAGGAATAGTAAGAAAGTTTATCAAGGATGCTGGATACAAAATCAATGTAGAGATCTATTTATTTTCTACCTACTAGCAATAAGCAGTTTACAAATGAAATTTTGAAAGATACTGTTTACAATATTATATATAAAAAAAGATATCAATTGTCCAGAAAGAAGTTTCACAAGATATGTAGGTGTCCTCTATGGGAAAAAAAATCACAAAACTTTAGTGAGAACCATTTAAAAACACCTAATTAAATAGACAAACATGTTTTATGGATTGGAAAGTGTAATATAAAGAAGATGAAACTCTTTCCAAACTGATTTATAGATCCGATGTAATTACAGCCAAACTTGAAAATAGCGGTTTTTTTTATCAATATCCAATATTTTCTCTTGAAGAGCAACATCGAAGCACTCACTTTCTTTATCAGATAAAAGATGTAATATTAAGTTACAATTAAAATAGTATAGTACTGGTTTCAGAGAAAAACAAATGGAATAGAATAGACAAAAAAGCCCAGATGCAGATCCAAACATATATGGAAACAACATATGAGAGAGGAGACACTGCAAACCAATGAAGAAATAATTTTTTCAATAAGTGGAATGATGAAAACTGGTTCTTCATACGGGATAGTATGAAACTTGACTATTACTGTACATCATGAACAACAACAAAAAAACTACAGATGCTGGTAAAGACAGAAATATCTCATAGCATTCCTTGAATAAAGAGTTGAACTATAGTTTTTTATTTGCTTGATTTTTTTTCATTTAATTTTTTTAAGTGTATTTATTTATTTTGAGGGAGAGAGAGAGCACAGAGGAGGGGCAAAGAGAGAGAGAGAGGAAGAGAGAGAGAATCTCAACCAGGCTCCATGCTGTCAATGCAGAGCCCAAGGTCGGGCTCAAATTCACAAACCGTGAGACCATGACCTGAGCTGAAATCAAGAGTTGAGTGTTTGACTGAGCCACCCAGGCACCCCTGTTTTGTTTTGTTTTGTTTTTTTCATTTTTAAGGCCATTAACAAACATAGGATTTCCAGTCCATTCACAAAAACTAGCTAACTAAACAGTTTTTGGACAGATGCAAGAAAACTCAATATGTCACCTGCTTCTAGTATCTCATCCTAATCCATTATAGGTGAGAATTTGATGCCAGGAATGATCACTGTCTTAGACCATTTGGGCTGCTTTAATAAAAGACCACAGACTGGGTGGCTTATAAATAATAGAAATTTATTTCTCATACTTCTGGAGACTAGAAGTCCAAATCAGGGTTCCAGCATGGGCAGGTGAGGACCCTCTTGCCATACCTGTACATGAGAGAGGGGAGAAGGAGCTCTCTGGGGCCTTATTTATGAGGGAGCTTGTCATATTCAAGAGGGGTCTGCTCTCATGACCTAAACATCTCCCCAAAACCTCGCCTTGCTTATTACTATCAACTTGAGCATAAAGTTTTCAAAATAGAAACTCTGAGGGCACACACATATTCAGTCTATAGCAATCACCTACTCTACTTCCCACTAGCAATAGGGTACTAATTGTTTCTTCCCAGTGAGTGATCTAGTTCCAGAATCCCATCTGAGGGTGGGATTCAATAATTTCAATAGTTACCTTTTGTGGTTTCTCTCAAAGTAAAGCATCTCTGTCTTCTGTTGCTTTATTTTGAGAACTTTTATTTTTATTTCCCCAGGGATGGGAATAAGAAACGGACCAGCATTTAATTAGAAATATATGCCCATTAAAAGTTGTGTTATCAAGCTGGCCACTGCAGTGGGCAACTGAGACTTTCTCCTTTGGGGATACTCTGAGGAGCTATTTAGAATTAGTCTTAGAATCGCCCTCTCAAGTAGGATCAGGAGATAAAATACAGAACACATAGGTACATTGGAACTTCAGATAAACATTTTTAATATAAATCCCAGATAGTGCATATAATTTATTTATAGTAAAACTTCATTTTTGTCTGAAATTAAAATTATCGGTGCCTGATATTCTTATTTACCAAACCTGACACACTTGCCTATAAGGAAAACAAGAATATTTATATATCAGCTTTTCCTCTCAGGCATTTGTTGCCCCTTATTAATGTGTTAATTCCATTGAATGTTTAGACTTCTGAATGAGTCAGAATGCTTCTTGAGTAGGTTCTCCCATGTGTTCCATGTACAAGGCTACAACAGAAAGCAAGAGGCATATAACAGAGCTGAGACCAAGCACAGTCGAGTTATACCTGCACACAACGGACACATCAACCCTAAGAGTAACAATGGCGGCCAAAGCCCATGTGAGCTTGGGCACAAAGCTCTACCACTCACAGGCACTTAAAATTCAGAATTTGTCACAAACAGCATAGTTATGTGGGTTAGATTTCTAACAAGAAGCTTTTTCCTCTCATAGTGGCATATTTCTGTAATATATTCCCTAACACAACCATAGAGTTTTCTAGATCCACTAATGGACTGTGCATCTTCCACAGTTTCCAGCTTTATGAAGGGGCCTCTATTCTAGATCCCTGAGCGTGTGGGGCTGCTATCCAAACTTCCAACACTCTGCAATGCAAACACTGCAAACATTGAGGTCACAGCTAGATGATTATCAGTTCTGTGTGCCTGTTGCCTACAACTCTCCCGCACTGCTCTGACTTGGAGTTAATTCTTTGTTTCTTTCAACTAGGATGTGTATTCTCACTATGGAGATTGACTAAATCTTTTTATGTGTGTAGCGTTTTCCTGGCGGTGGTGTTTTTCAGTTTGTTTGTTTTCTACCAACTGTGTGGTTGGAATGGGAGGGTGGCCTTTCCATTTTAGCTCAGTCTTTTATTTTAACAAGATACTCGTCTTTTTCTTAGTCTATCTTTGTTATCCAAACCTCGAAGAGAAGGTTAGAGAAAGACCTGGAGTTGCCACTTGGTGTTTTGTCAGAGTAGTTTTGGAGAACACACGTGAAGTCATACTGTGGTGTCTGATGGCCCGGCCACAATAATCCTGGAGTCTAAGCCCATTTCCTGAGAGCTCGAGTACTCCCTGTGTCTCTCAACACTACAGAAGAGCATCTAATGACAGAATATATCCCTCTTGTCTCTTTTAGCTAAAGATGTTTGGGTGCAATTGCCAAACGTATTCATTCCACCTAAAAGTGTCAGTGCAAGGGAAAAAGTGCCTGTTCAGAAAATGCTGAAACACACCTTTTGGTTCACATACAGAGTCTCACGTGGGGCCTCTGAAATTTCTCAGGACCTCCTTTCCAACTGTCTTTACTAACCCTCCACTCTTTTCAGCTTCATTGTCCACCCTGTTATAACCCGTTTGGGGAGGTAACTGTATCATAAAACTCTTTGGAGTGACTACAAAAAGACAGTGACATTTATCTTAATACTAGTAGTTTTTCATTATATGATGTTGGTGATTATCTTGCTAAAATCTACCCGCTTACGAGAGGGTGTTGGCATGGCACAGAAACTCTAATAGGGCCAAGTATTCCACACTATGTGTAAGCATACACTTTTGTACACACATACACACACTTATGTATTTCTACATATATGTTATACATATAGATATGTAGTTAGTGAATGTGTAAACATTATAGAGACAGCCTTTTGAAATGTACTCCCTTTATCATTTGGAATTTGCCATCTCTGTATCATTTGTTTACAACACATGAATAATATTTAAACTTCTTAAATGCTTTTTCTTAGCATGAAATCCTGTTTCACCCAAATGATTATGGAACTGTAAAAATTCCAGATTATTATTACTATATGTAGTATAACTTTAATGTTGGAAAGCGTTCTGGGAACCTAACCTCTAAAGGACAGGATATGTTCTCCTTTAGCACTTGACCTGGGACCTGTAAAGGAGTTTGATTGATGTTAGTGGCTGGAATATTATCTAAAATAAGAATTGAAGAGATTGGAGATGATTTTTAGAGACTTCATTGTGTCACAATTAATCATTCTAAGGTTTTTGAGAATCAGGAAATGGCAACCCTTAGAAACATTAGAGGTGAGAGGCAGCAAGAGATTCTGTCCTTATAAATGTGTCATGCATAAAGTTGGGAATATATCTATGCTGTTTCTCTTTTGTCACACATGTGCACACACACTGTAGAAAAGGCAAATAAAATAGCTTTTTCCATATCTCAAGCTATTTAAGTAAGGCCTGAACTATAGAAGTTGAGGTCAAAATGAGTCTAGAAAGTATGAGGCTTGCAGTTGAATAGGAAGGATTGTTAACAGACTGGATACCATGCTGAGGGAAAAAGGGAAGTTGAAGATAAATTCTGTATTTTGAATTTGGGGAAGAAACAATCCAGTGATGCCTTTGTCTAGGATTGAGTGCGTCAAAGAAGGATGTTGGCAGGGTTAATAAGGTTAGTTTTTACTATAAAAAAAGGCTCAGGACATAAGGAGTAAATGTCATGAGAATGTAATGTACAGCATGGCAATTAAGGTTAATAATACTGTATCATATATGTGAAAGATTCTAAGAGGGTAGATCTTATAACTTCATATCACAAGAAAAAAATTCGGTAATTATGTATGGGAATGGATGTTAACTAGATTTTGTGTGGTACTCATTTCTTAATATATTCAAATACTGAATCATTATGTTGTATACTTGAAATTAATATAATGTGAAATATCAATTTTACCTCAGTATAAACAAAAAACATAGAAACAAATGCAATGACTATGTCTTGTCTTACACAAGGTTGCATCATGGTGAGAGACTACAGAAGAGTATTGACAGCTCCCTTAAAAAAACAAAAGACTCAGGGGCATCCAGGTGGCGCAGTCAGGTGGCTCAGTCAGTTAAGCATCTGTCTTCGGCTCAGGTTAGGACCTCTGGTTCGTGGGTTTGAGCCCCACGTCAGGTTCTGTGCTGACATCTGGTAGCCTGGAACCTGCTTCTGATTCTGTGTCTCCCTCTCTCTTTGTCCCTCCCCCACTTGCACTCTCTCTCTCTCTTTCAAAAATAAATAAACATTAAAAAAATAAAGAAAACAAAATACTCAGGAATAAAAACATGTACTGTAAAAGAAGCATTGAAATTTAGACGACTGGAAGAAACTCTGCTCGCATTGAGACTATGTACTCACAATTAAAATGAATCTATAAAAATATAACTATGTTGTTTTCAGAAGTAAGTCAATTTTTTAGGAGATGGAAGTATTGTAAAATACACGCAACCAAAATAAGTGATAACCAATTATTAATAATCATAAATAATAGTGAGTTTGGTTAATACTAGATAATACTTATTAAATGTTTAATATTAAAAACGCACTGATCTAAGTACTTACATACGTTAATTCATTTAATTGTCACAGCTCAATAAAGTTGTTAATCATGTCCCCATTTTACAAATAGGAGAACTGAGGTAAAGAAATGTTAAACAAGCTAATCAAAATCTTACAGATAAGATATAGTGTTTAATGTCTCTCTTCAAACACTAAACAAATCTAAAAATAACCAAAAAGCAAACCAATTTTGTTTGCTACGTGCAATAGCTTTTGAAAGCACTGCATTTCTATAAAATATAAGCATTAATACGCATACTAATGAATTATAAAATTAAGATTTTTTTAATGTTAGAATATTACTTAGCAAGTGAAAATAAAATGATGATAATTCAAGAGTGGATAAATAGACTAACTAATATTGCCATAAAGGAGAAATAATAATTCAAAAAGATCTAGTAATCCAGGGTCACTTGGAGTAGGGACCACCAGCCCTATAAACATCTACAGTCACCGACAAAATCATTATCTTTGCAAAATACAAAATGGAAGTTTATAAAGGCCACCCAGAGTTAAGAAAGGCCTAAATTATATCCATGGTATTCTACTTAAGAAAATAGAGGGAAAGTTTGTAAATCCAAGATACATTTAATGAAAACCTCTGCCTCTCACTATGGGGTGGGGTAGGGGGGAGGAATCCTTTAGTTTCTTAGGGCCACTGTAACAAACTGTCAACATTTTAATGGCTTAAAATAACAGAAATGTTGTCTCACAGTTCTGGAGGCCAGAAGTTCAAAATCAAGTTGTTCACTGGGTTGTACTCCCTCTAAGGGGAGAATTCTGTCCAAGGTCTGAATTCTCCAGGGGAAAATCCTTTTTTGCTTCTTCCAGTTTCTGGTGAGTCCAGACATTCCTGGTGGCTGCATCACTCCAAGCCCTGCCTGTCTTCACATGGTCTTCTCTTCTGTGTCCGTGTCTTCTCTTCTGTCTCTTATAAAAACACCTGTCATTAGATTCGGGGCCCATCACGATAATGCAGGATGATCCCATCTTGAGATCTGGAAATTCATTCATCTGCAAGACACTTTTTCCAAATACGATCACATGCACAGTTTCTGTGGACAACCTTTTTAGGGGCCACGATTCCAGCCACTACACGCTTTACATACTTTAAGGTATAGTTTAGATAAAATCCTTTTTTGATTGCAAAGAGCAGAGACACAGTCAAACTAGTTCAAGTAGAAGGATATTATTATAATGATACATGTGAAGCTCTGAGAGTTCTGTGATGATTTATGAAAACAGGATATAGTAGGAAGGCCAAAGAGAGTCTGAAGAAAGAGGGCAGTTTTAGATTCACACGGGCTGAAGGCATCCTAGAGAGAGAAGTTCACCTGTCTTTGCCCTCGGCATCTGCAGATACATGATTCCACTGGCATTGTGTGTCTGCTTTATTTATCACACTATGGATTCACTTACTCTGGTTGATGACAGGCTCTGCTTTCTCGTTAGTTTGGCTTCTATATGACATATACCCTGCCCAATCATGTGTACATATATACTGTTTTCTCCTCTTACTTCTAACTAGACACTTCTTCCTCAGATTTTGAATTTAAGTTTCTGAATTACAGAATCTGATTGGTTCAACTTAACTTCTCAAGTGACACAGGGGTGGCTAGCCCATAGGTTAGGTTTGCTCCTCTAGTCCAATTAGCTGTGGAGTAAAGAGGCCAGTTTGATGATTTTATGGTACAAAACCTTTATACTGCAGAAATAAGAACTGTGAGTCAGGAATTGGAATATGGCCAGGACAGATAGAGTACTTTGACATCTATAGTAACAAGGGTAGGAAATAAGTTTTTGAACATTTTATGGAACCTCAAATTTCTGTATGGTATTACAATAGACAGTTTATTTTGGCATAATGAAAATATATTTTCTAGTATCATAGTAACTTTTACCTTTTCAAAATTTGATAGAGGAAAGAAAAAAATGTAATTTCTAACACATGATTTGATCTACGTTTCAAATCTTTAAATGTAAAATAAAATGCCTATATTAAAGACCATTAGGGAATTATTCAACACAGTTTTTTGGGAGTTTGAGCTTACTTTTATCGTCATGATAAAGGCATTAACACTACAAATTTGGGTCTCAACATTGTGCTTTAAATTGAAAGTAATGTTAAAGCACATACTGGCACTTACCTTTAGCTTTATAAAAGTATAAAAGAAGTATTTTGATCATTTTGGTTAATATTATTGCTAAAACTTTGTTTCCAATTCAGTTTTGATTGTTGCTTCAGTCATAAAATAAAAGTTAACAAAAATCTTAAGACAGAGTATGTTGATGGAGATTCAGGAAAAAAAAACACTCTAAAAGAGATTTAATTCCAAAAATGTATGCAATCATTTGGGGAAAATATGAAATATTCTATATGATATATTTGTCATAAAATTTAATTATGTTTTATTTTCATATTGTGCTATTTTTGTATTTTTGATATAATTTTTAAATTTCTGTTTTATGTTAATACACTCCAAGTCATATATAAGGTACATACTAAATTCCTATGAATTAATGTTATTCTTTGTGTAATTCTCACCCTCCCTCTCTTATAAAAAGCTGTATCTCAACCCCATTTCCTAATTTTCTCAACCATTTTCTTAAACATTCTTCGCAACTAGCTTCCTTTTCTTATGTTTTAAATGTCAGATATTTCCAGAAACTAGAATGAATATACTAATATAACACTAAGTATGGGTCAAATAAAATAGTTTGACACTAACTTTGCTATACAGAGTTTCCCTATGTACCACAGATTCTCTTATTGTTTCTTTTTCCCCCCATCTCTATCATAATTAGGAGTATATGTCTTAATATAATTAGGAGTTCTATGTCTTCAGCTCCTACCACCAGCTTTTTTCAACATTGTATGTTTTTAGACATTGTTATACAAAATAAATTATTTTATTTGAAGTCTACAAGTCCCCATATCTCTGAAAATTTGGATAATAAAATTATTGTATACTGGATCATATCAAATAATTGTCAAGCCATCCAAAAAAGATAAAATTCTTCCATGGACTAGTTAAATTTGTGGTGCTAACATTAAAAACATTATTGATTCAAAGAAATGGATACAACCATCAAGGAGAAAAGAGAATAAGAGAAAATACAAGTTTTTGGAAGAGAGCTTCCCGAACTCATTAATTAAAAAACACCCTACTTCAACAGAATAAACAATCAGATTCTTAGAGACATGGTATGGTCTGGGGATGCTTTATTAGACTTACCATCCCATGGCTTAAGTGTATTTAGTGACTTTCCACCTCCCTTATCCTTTCCAAGTAACTTTCCATTCAATAATTCTTCCTCTCCAATAAACTCGTTGAATTCAAACAAACAAACAAAAAAGAGCATGTATTAAGAGTTTATTATGACCTGTATGGTGTTCAATAGTGTGCTACATTCTTGCCCTCATGAAGTTTACATTCAAGCATGAGTATAGGTAATAATAATTATTAAGACACATTAATAAAGTAAATACTATGTTAGGAAATACATTTTATGGAAAAATTAGATCCCAGTAAAGGAACATCTGGAGAGTGAGGTAAAAAGTTGCAATGTAAAATGCACCCAGGGGCACCTGGGTGGCTCAGTCGGTTAAATACCCAAATCTTAGTTTTTGCTCAAGTCATGGTCTCAGAATTTGTGGGTTCAAGCCCCACATCAGGCTCTGTGCTAATGGTGCAGAGTCAGCTTGGAATTCTCTCTCTCCCTCTCTCTCTGCCACTCTCCTGCTTGTGCTTTCTCTCTCTCTGTCTTTCTGTCTCTCTCTTTCTCTCTCAAAATAAATAAATAAACTTAAAAACAAACAAAAACAAATGGGATGAGCAGGATAGTCTCATTGAGAAGGTACATTTTAAGTAAAGTCCCGAAAGAGCAGGGAAAGGAAGCTCTGTGGGTGTTGGAAGGAAGAGTGTTTTTGACAAAATACAAAAAAGAGTTGGGGATCAGGAGAGTATCTGGTGGGTTCTACAATCAATAGGTATGGAGCCAATGCAGCGAGACAGAAGTGTGTGAGGTTAAGCAGGGAGAGTCTTAGCAGATGAGGTCAGGATAGCAAATGAGAGGTTGTTCATGCAGCGCCTGAGAGCCATCTGAGGTAGGCTGGCTTTTATCCTGAGAGGAATTGGAGGCTACAAAGGGCTTTATGTAGAGAAATGACATATTCCGTGTTAGGTTTTAATTTATTAATAAGAAATAGTGTGGCCTATAGCACATTCTGGCTTCTTATACCAGTTTGTTTGCTTGATTGAATGTAGGTTAGTATATCTAGATCACTAAAATCTCTGCGGTCACTGACAAGACCGACTTTTTCATCTTGAAATTTTGAGTCAGACTCTGTAGACTAGATAATGTCAACTGCATTACTACTCAAAGTGTGATGAGTGCAACTTCAACCTCGGCAATAACTTGGAACTTATGAGAAAAGTAGAATTTCAGGTGCTACCCCAGACCTTCAAAATCAAATTCTGCTTTTCATCAAGATCCCCAGGGAATTCTTTTTGCACAGTACATTTTTAGGAGTCCTGCTCTGAGACGCTGCTCCTCTTTGAAATTTCTTGGCAGGCATCCGGCCTGTCATAGAAAGACAATCTAGCTTATCACAAAGTCTCAAAAGCAAAGAACTAGTTCATTGAGACATCTCAACACTGTGCCATGCTCTTAGCCTCCTATAACCCATATTTTTAAAAACTCTCTCATCATTCCTGAGCCAGCTGATGATAATAGAATAAAACTGAAGGAAAATAAGTAAAACAACTACTCATCCAGGAAACAAGAGGCCCAACACTCAGGTTCCCATATTCAGAATGCCACATTCAGCCAATCAAAATGCAGGGTGCCCAGTTACACTTGAATTTTAGATGAATGGTAACTATTGTTTATTGTGAGCCTATCTCAAATATTGCATAGAACATGTTTGTAATATAAAAATTTTGTTGTTTGTGTGAAATTCATATTTAACTAGCTTCCTACATTTTATGTGACAACCCTACTATAATCTTTTCTCCAGGCCTTTCTAATTTCCGCAAATGATGTTCCTGGATCCTCCTTCACTTGGCACAGCATAGAAAAGCTGACATGAGAGAAGGGAATAATATACTTTGTGGGATATCAGCATCCTCCAAAACACAACCACACTGTTTGCTTTCACTCTTTATTTCCTGGGGAGAGGTTTATGGACACGAAAAAAATAATAGGGCTATTTCTGTCAGCATTCAGTAAGGCCTATAAGAAGGTAACTGTCCCCAACTGGTGGCAGCTTTATTTGGAAAAAGGGCCCTTTGAGAAGTTTGCCCTTGCATTGTACTTTAGCTGCAAGATAACGGGACAACACACACTCATCTCCCACTGGACGTCCTATTCTACATACAATATCTCCCTATCCTGAAGCATTCATTATTTTAGGAAGTATCTCAGTCCCTAATTCAGACAGACAGCCACCCACTCCTCCCTGGTATACATTTTTTTTTCTGTACTCATAATCAATGGTATTTCTACTCAGTAAGAAGGCAAGTAAATGTTATTCCCTTTCCTTTGATTTTCAGTGTCTTCAAATTGTGCCAAAGCTTTCTCCTTAATTTTTCATACAACTGCCATTAGTTTGCATTGCTTCAGCGATGAGCCAGAGCTCTTGCCCAGCCAAACTCAGCCTGAGTCTAAATGCCTCTGAAGTGCTTCCTTTCTAGCCCCTCCAGAGCCAGCTTCTGCTAGTCTGATCCATCACACTCAGCAGCACCAAGAATCATCTTTTGAAAGTGTCATTTTGATAATGTTACTCCTTTTCTCAGACCCTTGAAGTACATCAGGCCAGATGTTGAGGCAAAGGAGCAATGCTTTGAACTACGATAAGTTCTATAGATTGCGTCTGCTGTACTGAAATGACTTACTGGTATGCAATCCGAAAGTATCTTTTGATCAGTTATTGGTCATCGAGAGCCATTAGGCAGCTGTAAGGCTCCTCCAGTGAAAATCCATAATCAGCCTCGTAAGGCACTGTAAGAAACTAGTGGAGGTGTCTTCACCAGGAAAGGCTGAGTTACTCCTTCCAAACTGGTTGAGAACAAATGTTTATGTGATATGGTCACAATGCATGCATGTGGTCTTCTGCCACTCTCATAAAAAATAAAAAATGATTCTGTCACTAACAGAATTTTACTAACAGTAAAATAGTTTGCCACATCCCTTAAAAAATCTATCAACAGAGAATATTCCAGACATCTGTTTTCATTCTCACTGACAAGAATTAGGTGACTATTAACCACCTCCAATTTGATGCATAAAGTCAAGATATTTCACGGAGATTTATTCATAATAGCATTCCCTGGGTAAGAAAAATGTTTATTTGAATATGGCTATCGCTTGCTACGATTATATATTGTACCAGATAGTTCATAGATAACATATGCAGAAACCAGCTCACCTACTGAGAATCCTGGAGGTTTGGGGTATTCCATATAAGGGTTTTTCCAGGCGATAGAATCTGACTGACATGAGTTCCAATTTGTGTTTAAGTGTTAAGTGTATTAAATATAGGGGTTGCTCTAAAATACATTAGACACATCCCTGCTTTATATACATTTAATGTACCAGACATAGTCTTGTGTTTTTACGTTTTCATGACTTGAGCTTATAATTACACACCTCAATTACTGCATTCTTTGGAAATACATAAATAACTGTAGAGTTTATAGAACAGATGTGTAAGACTGTGAACCCCCTAACTAAAAGTTGGCAGGCTGGCATAATTTTCTGCTACTTGCAACAGCTTTTATTTTGTCCCACTTTTCTGTATTTCTTTCCGTTTTTACTCATTTTGTTAATATGCCTACCTCTGGAATTATTACCATCACACTTTTTTTAAATTTTTAATGTTTATATATATGTGTGTGTGTGTGTGTGAGAGAGAGAGAGAGAGAGAGAGAATGAGAGAGAGAGAGGGCAGGGGAGGAGCAGTGACAGAGAGAGAGACACAGAATCTGAAGCAGGCTCCAGGCTCTGAGGTGTCAGCACAGAGCCAGATGCAGGGCTCAAACCCATGAACTGTGAGATCATGACCTGAGCTGAAGTAGAAACTTTGAGCCACTAAGGAGCCCCACACTTTTTTTTTTTTTTAATCTCACTGTCATAAGTGTAAAATGAATAAACAATGACTCTAGTGTTTGGACTGAGGAGATGGCTGGTAAGTCTGTACAATTATTGAATTAACGGCATTCTTGATTTTTTAAAAATTTTTTAGGGGTGGAAAAAGTTTAACTGGGTTAGTTGAGGGAATCTACCTAGTCTAGCTGCTTTCTCCAAATTATATGAAAAACTTCTGGTTTGGGGGCACCTGGGTAGCTCTGTTGGTTAAGCATCTGACTTCTGCTCAGGTCACAGTCTCACTGTGCATGAGTTTGAGCCCCACATCAGTCTCTCTGCTGTCAGTGCAGAGCCTGCTTTGGATCCTCTGTCTCCCTCTCTCTCTGCTTCTTCCCCACTGGCACTCTTTCTCTAAAAAATTAAAAAAATAAAAAATAAAAAAAAAAGAACTTCTTGTTTCCATTGCAACCAGTAAAGTCAGAGCTCAGAAGTCCTTACTTCTGTCTTTATAATTAGAAAAAATGCGAACAAATTATAAATCAACTATATTTCTTGGATCCATCAGACTGCCAAACTGCCATCTTAACATCTACCGTGGTTGGTTACAGAGCATCACAACCGAGATTAAATTACCTGGAGCAGAAGCTGCTGGAACAGCTTCATGGTAGGAATACTATTTTTCTAATTTTGACAAATTGCCAGAGGCTGAGTGTGAACAAGTAAGAGAATGAGAAAATCCTGGGGGCCTCAGTGCTGGGGAACTTCCACATATTCACGAGTCCTATCTCCAGGAACCCCACCTGGTTCTCATGGTGAAGAATCAAGAAAATACCCTCATGCTTCTGCTAGGAGTAGGGACACCACTTAAAAACATATCCAGAGGGGCGCCTGGGTGGCGCAGTCGGTTAAGCGTCCGACTTCAGCCAGGTCACGATCTCGCAGTCCGGGAGTTCGAGCCCCGCGTCAGGCTCTGGGCTGATGGCTCGGAGCCTGGAGCCTGTTTCTGATGCTGTGTCTCCCTCTCTCTCTGCCCCTCCCCCGTTCATGCTCTGTCTCTCTCTGTCCCAAAAATAAATAAAAAACGTTGAAAAAAAAATTAAAAAAAAAAAAAAAAAAAAAAAAAAACATATCCAGAGCATTCCCCATAACAAAGCCTTACTTTGCAGGTAAAAAGATTATATCAGAGTCTTATTCATCTGAAAATGAGTGAAGTTAATAAGAAGAAAGGCACAAGGACAGCAAATAAGCCCTATACCCTAGTGGCTAAAACTGTTTTCCACAAGGGTAATGGTCGACAATTCTCATACTGATTTACAGGTACACTGAAAGTGCACACTCAAGTAAATGGATGGCAGATAATGGGAGCCAGGCTTTTCAGTGTTGGAGTGGGAATTTACAGATAAGGAGAAGGTGTGGTCTACAGTGAACCATGTGGAAATGGATTAATGTTGGAGGCATCACTAAGAATTCATGGTTAACTTAATATAGATAGTTCCATATAAAAATATGCATAGATAGGTGAGATACAAGTGACTTATAAGTAGATAAGTGACAGTACAAAAGGTTAGTATACATGCATATGTTTTCTTTGTC
The DNA here is from genome assembly GCF_007474595.2 of Lynx canadensis. NCBI lineage: Eukaryota > Metazoa > Chordata > Mammalia > Carnivora > Felidae > Lynx > Lynx canadensis. The sequence continues at coordinate 123,348,837 of NC_044311.2, forward strand.
GGTGGAGAGCAGTGATCATACCTAGTACACAAATCTTGATATTTAGTACTATTCTCCAATTAAAAAAAAAAAAGCAGGCCTTTTGGAGAAAGTGTTGATTTTAGGACTCATGCAATATATATACAAGATGAGCCTGGAACATCCTGTGTTGTCAGAAAAGAGAGATGCACTTAAAACAAAACAAAACAACTACACCCCCCCCCCACACACACACACATACATACACACACATAATAATAGGAGTATGACAAAGGAGCCCAAATCCAACTGAAAGAGCTTCCAATGTCCAAAGCTGATACAATTTGAACAACAACAACAAAAAATAAAGTAGCAATATATTGTAACCCATAGGATAATATAAATTCCTGTTAGGCCATGGGCTATAAATAATATAAATAAATGATTTAAAAATTAATAAATGAGTGAGAAAAGACAAATCTCCCATACAGAGGAACTCCAAATAATTTGTGTAGATAATCTGCTCTGAAGGAAGGAGCATAACTACCAACTTACTAGGTTGGGGCAGAACACGGTATGGAAAAAGGCTGGGTGAAGTAAGTTTACAGTGGAGAATCCTGGCAAACACCACATCAGTCAGGTGATCAATGTTAATATCAATAGTTATATATCATGGTGATATCATTTACCTTTGATACTGTGTGAAGAAATGGCACTTTATTTCTCCAATCTTCCTCCAATAACCCACAACCCTAGCCTTATCATAAGAAAAACAGCAGACAGATTCGAATAGTGGAGCGTCCTAAGAAAATACCGACCAGTACTTCTCAGAACTATAAAGGTTATAAAATCAAGGAAAGTTTGAGAAATTGTTCTAGTCAAAAGGAGCCTAAGGAGAAATGACTAAACTATATGTAATGTGATATACTGGATGGAATTCTAAAACAGAAAACAAGGACAGTGTGTAAAAACTAAGGAAATCTAAACTATGAGCTATAATAATAATATATTAAAATCTGTTCACTAACTATAATAAATGTGCTGTATTAAAGTAAGGTGTGAACAATAAGGTAAATAGAGTGTTCTGTTTATGGAAACTCTACTGTTTTTTTAAAAATTTCCTGTAAATCTAAAACTTTACTAAACAATGAGCCTATGTATATGTTATACATGAAACATAAATATATCTGTATTCATGTGTGTGTATATGTGTATGTATACAAATGGATATTCTAGGGTCTGCTTGGTAGTGTGAAGGGTTTATCTAACTTAATATGCTATTGCTATAAGTCTATAGATGTACTGAAAGAAGAAGAAATATAAGATGCTTTGAAAACAAATGGAAGAGGCACTTAACTGCAATTGGTTGGGAGTTGGGCAGTCAGGTCAAAAATAAGACCTGACCACAGTCCGAGTAGAGGTTCATCAAACAGAAGAACATGGAAGGAGAACAGAAAGAACCATAAAAGGATGGGGAAGATATGAGTTTAGTTTGATGGAAGAAATGTGAAGTCTTTTCTGTTTGATTACTTTCTTACTGTCTTTGAATTAAAAATACAAATCATTGGCTGAGAATCAATAAGGATATGATAGGGTCAGAAGTTTAAAAAAGTGAAAAATGATTTAATAAGATAGCAGTGTTATCAAGGGACTGGAGAAGATTGCTCGATAGAAGGAAAGGTGAAGAGAGTGACTGAAGTTAAGGGAGCCCAAAGAATGTGGAATGGTAGTTGGAGTGGGATTCAGACATTAAATCCAATGTTTTTGTGGTTATTTTTCCATCCCAAGCAATTCTTAGACATTGGCTGGGTGTCCTATAATGCAACTCGATTCTGAAATTACCTACCTGGAGACAGTGACAGATACCACAAGTTAAGGCCTCAGTCCCACAAGATTGGCCCCCTCATTCCTACTTCAGACGCCAATGGCAAGCCCATATCCTCACATGTGCTTCTAACCAACTGACAACAGATTGAAGGTTCAAAACACCCCTTCTTTGGGTTCAGTTAACTTGCCTAAGTGGCTCATAGAACTCAGAAACATTTTACTTACTTGATTACCAGTTTGTTTTATAAGGCTATAGCTCAGGAACAGCCAAATGGAAGAGATGCATAGGGCAAGGTATGGGGAAGGGCTCAGAGTTTCCATGCTGTCTGAGTGTACCACTCTCCCCAGATCTCCACATATTCAGTAACCCAGTGTGAATTCAGAGGCCTCTGAATTCAGTCCTTTGTTTTTGTTCTTTGTTTTTTTGTTTGTTTTGTTTTGTTTTGTTTTTTTTACCAGGGATTCATTACATAGGGATGATTCGATTAGATCATTGATCATTGGTGATTAAACTTGACTTCCAGGACTTCTCCCCTCCTGGGAAGTGGGGAAAGGGGTGAGACTGAAAGTTCCAATCCTCTAATTACAAGGTGGTTCCACTGGCAACCAACACCAGTCCTCAGGTGAGGTCCCAAAGCCACCTCATTAACATAACAAAAGATAGCCTTAAGGCTCCTGTCAAGGGAAATCCCAGGGTTTTAGGAGCTCTGTGCCAGAAACAGGACTAAATATATATTTCTTCTTATAAATCACTTCGTGTATAAGTGTATTATTTCAGAAGTATAATAGTTTGAGGGAAATGACAAAAGCTTAGTTTGTGGGCACAGAAGATGTAGCTGAAATACAGTGGAAGGGAAAATTTTACTCAAGTGAACGACTCAGAGTGTATGGATCACCTGTGTGGGAAATGTAATTCAGATGATACAGATGGCGAGATAAATAGGAAGACAGACAATGCATCTCTAAAGCTGAAAGGGAGTGATTAGGAGGTTAGTGGCTAACAGAGTGCAAGGAGGGTTGGGTGGTAAAGCTGGGCATAAGACTCAGAACACATGGGCCTTTAGATAAGGAAGGTGGAGTAATGGGGACAAAAGAAACTGGAGGAATACTCGAATGTTCTCCCAACTTAAAATACATGAATTTGGGAGAATGCCCATCCCTCATTACTGTATAGGAAGTGATAGTTCCCAGGGGAAACCAAAAAGATGGAGAAAATACTTTGCGGATGTAGAACAGCAACACCATGGATATTTTTGGTCTGGGTTTGTGTGTGTGTGGTAGAGAGGAGTCTAGCTACCCATCCTTTGTGTCTAGTTATGTTTCACCAAGACATTAAATTTAATTGTATGAAATATACTTTAAAATTATAATATAATGTACTTTTAATATTCTAGGTATTTGTTTTTTTTGAAAGATAACAGGAAACTTGGGAAAACAAATTTTGTTTACCTTTAGAACATTGTTTTATTTCTTAGAGCCAAATAGCACATAAGCTCCTTCTGCCATGTTTAACATAAATTAGTATAAAGTTATAATTTTGGTGGGCTCATAATGTGGTTTAACCATTTTCAAAACTCTTTTTTTGAAAGTGGCCATAGGCTTTATTTCTAAGTAAGAGGAGCCAGTTGTCCAGTTACATAAAGGATGTCAATGAAGGCAAACTCAGAGACCCGTCATCAAAAAGGATTGCTTTTTTCCAATCATACCCATAATATATTCAGTGTGACTTTTAAAGTGATATTAAATTTTTTAGCAGTAGTGAACAAAGATCATCAGATTTTAAAAAAATTTAAAAAGATGCCTTTGGGAAATTAAGAATGCAATAACTATGCGCATACCTACAGAGCTGGCAAGCCCCTTTCTATTCTTGTTTTACCATACTTCATAGAAAAGTTCCCAAGATGTTTTAAGCTATTACCTTAGTTCTTGACTGGGTAAACTGGCATGTCAACTGGATTTAAAAATAAATCTTTCACACTTTCCTCTTTGACTTACATTTCCTTGTTTCTTAAGCATTTTGACTTTTCTGGTGGTTAATAATTCTTCAAAGTTAAACCAGCTTGTCTTCATTGATTCTTTTCCCCATCAGATGCTCTAGCTGCTCTCCTGTGCTTTGGGTTGTTTCTATGAACCATTATGGCCTTAAGGTGATCAACTTAAAAGGAACGGGAAATGAATGCTTAAATTTTATACTAAATAAAAATGAATTTGGCTTTTCTACTGTACTGTGCCTGCCTTTTGTTTTCCACAGGGTTTTCTTTTTTAACTTGGTCTTTACATCCTTCCCAGGTTTCAGTTTTCATTTTTTTTTTCCTTCTCCTTCTATAAGTTGTATCTGTTCCAGGAAGGATTGTACAGTGATCTGACTGACATGCGTAGCTTTCCTTCACTGCTATGCTGAGCCAGGTCAACCATTTATTTTATGTTTGTCTTTTTGCTTTCAATAGCTTGCAGCCAATGCAGGCTTGTTTGATTTGACAACTGCTTTCAGAAGTATATCTAGCAGAGAGCAATTTTGAAAAATCAGCCCAGACCCCAGACTCTTGAGAGCTCCATGTTGTTGAATCCTATTTAGTCATTGAAGGAGTTGAACAATGAGGGCTTTGCAAACTGATACGAAAGAATCAGGTATATGATATCTGAACATTTGAAAAATCAGTCCAGAAACTCTGTCATCATTGCCGGAACAAAGAAACTATATTCTTCCTTAATGCATACATATCATGTTTCATTTTTTGGTGAGTTATTTTCTTTTTTATGGCTATTATTGATGTTAATTTTAACCGATTTTACTCATATAGAAATAGTAGGTCAAAAGGAATTCTCAGGAGAGTCACACTGTGATTTCCTTCAGTTTCTGTCAGTGTTAAAACTGATACTTAGTCTTGACTATATTCTTGTTTTTCTGTGAGTTAAATATTTTCATTTTCTCTATTCCCACCACATTGAAGTACATAACATCATCACCCTTAACATAAATAGGTACCACCATCTCATAGCCAGTTTTATCAGTTCTAATTTCTCTTCTCATTGCTAGACTATCTCTTTTTAAAAAGCCACAACAGGGGCGCCTGGGTGGCGCAGTCGGTTAAGCGTCCGACTTCAGCCAGGTCACGATCTCGCGGTCCGTGAGTTCGAGCCCCGCGTCGGGCTCTGGGCTGATGGCTCAGAGCCTGGAGCCTGTTTCCGATTCTGTGTCTCCCTCTCTCTCTGCCCCTCCCCCGTTCATGCTCTGTCTCTCTCTGTCCCAAAAATAAATAAAAAAACGTTGAAAAAAAAAATTAAAAAAAAAAAAGCCACAACAATTGAGAAAAATTCTTACATAATTGCTTTGCTCAAAAGCTTTCATTTAGTTTGTATCTTCCATCCCACTAGATTCAGTGTGTCTTTATTTTTAAAATCTTCTCTAAATTGATTTCATCTTACCTATCCAAAGATATTCCAAATGTTTACTTTTTGTTCATATCAGCTGAATATCATTCTTGTTGTACAAAGCAAAGTCCTCATTTTTTTTTTCTCTGTAATTTTGGATTTATGCATTCATGGATGCTACTGCATTTACCTGTGAGTCTCTCTATATGACACTCTGCCTATCTGAATCCTATCTATCCCCAAGCCTTCCAGAAAATTTCTGTGTAGTCCTTCCTACTACCTTATTTTTTTTATTGATCTTAACTTGCCTGAATACCTAGCTATAATAATTGAACCACAATATTTAGCAAGTTTATTTCTATATATTCTGTTTTGTATACTATGTATTCTGTTGTGTCCTTGTATATGGGATCTATAATTATATTCTTGGATCTTGGATCTATGATAGGGAAAGATAGGATTCAGTAGGCAGAAAGGGAGAGGCTAAGGCTTGAAGGTCCCTGGGTGGGGGAAAAACACGTATTTTAAAACTTTTCTGGGGCACCTGGGTGGCTCAGTTGGTTGAGCGTCAGACTTCAGCTCGGGTCATGATCTCACAGTCTGTGAGTTCGAGCCCCGCGTCGGGCTCTGTGCTGACAGCTCAGAGCCCAGGGCCTGTTTCAGGTTCTGTGTCTCCCTCTCTCTCTGACCCTCCACCGTTCATGCTCTGTCTCTCTCTGTCTCAAAAATAAATAAACGTTAAAAAAAATTAAAAAAAAATTCTTCTGGGAACTTCTGACCTGGAGCAAATTCCCTCAGGTGTAAAGTTCCTCTTGAAAATGTGACTGACACCACCTACTCCCCTCAGGTTTCCCTCAGGAATTTAACAAACAAAAGACCTGACTAAAAAAAAAAATGTAGGCCATAAAACATATGACCCACAAGGAATAGTATGGACGTAGACCACCCCTCATACAATGGAAAGGAGCCAAAAAGTAATGACTAGGTATTTAAAGTTACCTAGCCAATAAGGGTAAAACCTGAGAAGGAACAAGGGGGAAAGATGAGGTCTGGGGAGGGGGGGGGGCAACCAAAACCCTATAAAACAAAGTTCCTTGCCTATACTTGTGGGCATTCAGTTTCTAATGCCCCCTCTCTGTAAAGAGAGCTTTCATACTATTTATACTTTCTGATCTTATATTCCAATAAGCTTTTGCCCCCTGCTCATTTTATTCTGTGTGCACCTCTACATTCTTTGAAGCAGTGACACAAGGAACCCTGGACATTGAGCTAAAAAATCCTGCAGCAGATCCATGATTATATCTTATGCTCTTTGACATAACAGTCCCATGTCTTAAGTTTTGACTATAGGTTTGTCTGTATATATTCTACAGATCTTGCTGAATGTAAAACATACACCAATTATAATCTACTTCTTTAAAAAAATGCTTCCCTATATATTATCTCAGTTACTGTTCACAGATTTTGGGACAGATAAATATTACCAGTTTTTTGTTTTTTTTTTACAACTTAGAAGATGGAGTCTAAAATAAGTAGAATGAATCATCCAAAGCCCAGGGTTAATACTTAGCCAGTAAGTACTTAAATTCTAAGTAATTATCTTGGAAAAAGAAACATGTGCCCATTGGAACAAAAATAAATAAACCATGGCTAGTTTCACTTAGGACATCATTTTAGACACTTTAATCACTAATATTAACATCTTAAAAAATTCAAATGTATCAAGTACAAAACATATTATCCTCTTTCTTCTCTATCACCTCCCCTAATGCAGATTCTGAAGCCCTTTCTTCCTCTTTGTTTTTTTTTTTTTTTTACAATATCTGGCTTAATAAAAATAGAATGACAAATGTGAAATATTTAAGGAAGACAGCCTCCCAGTAAGACTTGAACATTTCATGTTCTACAGTTGTCTGATATCAGGGAATTTTAGCCCTGGGCATAGGAAGTGAGAATACACCGAGTGGCAACATCTCAGCATCAGTGAGCAAACTAGCAATGAAACTTATAAGGAAATTTGAAGAGCTGTTCAGCTGACACAGAGTTCAATAGGAGCTTGACACTGAACTGAAAAGGTATGTGTATCAACTCAGCTGGAGAGAGTTGTGTGGGAAGAGCTTTTGATAGCCTCCTACTCCCTTAGGGAATGACATAGGGATTATCCATTTTCGCAGCATAAAGCTACAAAAGCAGGAGATTTCCTTTACCCATGTAACATCTGACTAAATAAAGTATACAATAGAGTTTCTGGAGGACAACTGCAAATGCTATGGGAATGCTTAAGTTTGGAAGACATGACCTCAACAGTTTTTCTCAGTTCTTCAGTCCTTTTCTTGTTTGCTCTTTGCAGAATACATTTTTAATAGCAGTATACTTCCATTTGTCTATAGGTTTATGGTCTATAAAGTGCTTTCATACGTACTCTTCTTTATGAGGTAGGTAGGGCAGGGATTCTTAGCCATTTCAGTACATATTTTGAAACACAATTGGAGGGTGACTAAATTTTTCCAGGGTCACAATGATACAGTTTAACCTATATCGTCTGATTTCCAAATCCAATATTTTGCCCCCATAAAGGGAATGTTTCTGATAAAACTCTGCCACTAACTTTTGCCCAGGCAAAACTCTGGCCTGAATACAATGAAAAGTATTCTGAAATTTCACTTAGTGGGAATTCATTTTGATGAAAATCTCATTGTATCACTAAATTGAATGTGAAAATATGCCTAGAAACTCAATAATTGATCATTGATCTAAAAAAAAAATACTGCACAAAACAGAAAATTCAAGGTCAGGTGAAAAAGTTGAAATGTCTAATTAGTGGACTTATTTAGGTTTGATGTTAGAAGTCCAGAAATAGAGAGGAAATGCCCCTAACACAGTCCATAAAAAAAAGAAAAAATACCTACCTTTTCAAAAAAAAGTATGTGAATATATTAAGAAAAAAAAGAGAATCAGAGGAAATTACCTTACTTTGACAGGTAAAGAGAAACACCGATAATAGCCAGAAATAAAGCTTTTAATGTTGGAAGAAGCCTGTTACCTGGAGCATGGAATGAAAATCAGGCTGAAATGAGAAAATATCTCCTGGAAAAACTGGAAGAATTCAAATCAGAACATTCTCATGTCATGTGCCCTGAGGGTAATTAAGGAAATGTCAGATGTCATTGATGAACCATTTGCCATTATCTTGAGGAAATCATGCAGGACAAGGAGTCCAGAAGGATTGGAGAAAGGAAAATGTTGTGGCCATTCTTATTTTTCTGTAATGACTTTGTTATATATTGGCCAGCTGAAAACTCATTCTACAATAAATCAGTAATACCGAAGAGTCACAATTAAATTTTCCTGGAAAAGTATATATAATAGGACTAACTCAAAAGCTAAACAAACAAATTAGTTGTGTTATTTGATATTCTGTGCAAAAGTGTGGTTTTCAAAAGAAATGTTTCCTAAAGTAATTTTTGAAAACAACTTACTAAGAGATGTTTATATCTGCAATAATAGTTCTCAAGAAGAATAGAATATGCCACCTCAAAATATGCCACTTTGGCATATTGATAATTTTGAACTAAATTTATTTAAGAAACAGCCTGAGCAAGGATGCTCTGACCCTCCTTTGTCTCCCTGAAGGCAGGAAATGAACTTTCCATGGGAAATGTACCCTCCCTGTACCAGGGGGTCAGAAAGCATTCTTACACCAGAGATAGGAATTTTAAGGGCCAAGAAGGCAGTATAACAAACTTTGTTGCCTCTTTACTAACTTACTACCCCAAGCCCAAACCCTTTTGTCTGATCAATTCTTCACAAATTTGTTGTTTCTTTGTCTAAAGTTATGAAAGATGCCTGCTTTGGTCACTTCTTTGAGTCACATATTTCTATGGGTTTCTGAATACATGAAATTATATATCCTGTTAATCTGTTTTATGTCGATTTAATTATTAGGCCAGAAAAAGAATCTAGAAGAGAAGAAGGAAAAGTTTTTCTCCCCTATAGTTCTGACTTTCAAATAATTTGAACTTTAAAATAAAATATATAAAATGCATCACAAGATTTTATAGGTTAATTAGTAAGCAGAAAATCATACATCATGGGGAACATTTTAAAAACACTTTTAGGTAGGGACACCTGGGTGGCTCATTCAGTTAAGCATCCAACTCTTGATTTCAGCTCAGGTCAGGATCTCACAGTCATGAGACTGAGTCCCATGTTAGGCTCTGTGCTGACAGTGTGGAGCCTCCTTAAGATTCTCTCTCTCTCTGCTCCTACCCTGTTTGAATGTTCTCTCTCTGTCTCTCTCTGTCTTTCAAAAAACAAAGAAAAAAAAAAACAGAGGTAACACATCTTTTAGTTATAAATTACATTAACTAAAAACCAATTGAAAAACCATTTGAAAATAACACAAAATTACATGATGTGCCTGGGTGGCTCTATCGGTTAAGCATTTGACTTCAGCTCAGGTCATGATCTCACGGTTTGTGCCTGGAGTCTGCTTCACATTCTGTGTCTCCCTTTCTCTCTGTCCCTCCTCTGCTCACACTCTGTCTCTCTTTCTCACAAAAATGAAATAAACTTAAAAAAATTTAAAAAAGAAAATAATACAAAATTACAAATAAACTAAAAAGCATGTCCAAACCTAAATGCTGCAATAATTAAAATAAATTCATAAGAGCTGGTAAAGATAACTAAATGCATTTCTATAAAGGCAATTAAAATGAAACATGATCTATGAATCTCCTATATTATCTAAGTATGTGTGTATAGATACACATACTATGCCAGCAATATAAAAGTGTAATATCTTCATGTGTATTAAAGACTACAGGAAAAATAATATCACATTAGGAAATTCTTATCATACAAAATAAACTTGTTTTTTAAATATGTAGAAATCAAACAGAATCTAGAAGGCAAAGTTGCATTCATAATATCGAAGAAATCAGTTAAAGAAATTACAAGTATAACTTAACTTTTTAAATTAAAAAAAAGTTTATTTACTATGTTTATGATTTTTGTCATTGAATAAAACAGTATATGTAAAAGAGTTGAAGGTTTTATTGAACATAGTACTTAATACATTGTGGTGATCTTTATTATTATTCACTTTATGATAACTGTTGGATAACATAGAGAAGACCAAAGTAGTCAGTTTAACTGAATTCTAGAAGTTTGAATAGGTATTTGCTTTTATAGTCTCAGTAACTTTCATACTAACTTTGTTTCTAATTGTGTTTATTAACAGGTTTTTGTTCTAGTTTCAAAATCTGCTCACTAAAAATATGGGGGCATTTGATGATGAATTATTGTGCATTCTTGCCTCTCAGATGTTTTGACATGTACTCCTAAGATTCCTTCATAAAGAGACAGAGAACCATATCTCTACCACATTAAATCTTGCACTAAAAATGTGAGAATCACATTTTAGGATCTTCTATGTCCTCACATTGTTTCAGTCCCTTACTTGGAAGGCCAGGAGGATTTTTGTATTGCTAATCAGAGATCAATATGTAAACCTGTGCTGTATTACAATGAGATTGTTAATGACTCTGCTCATTCAAACTCTGGAAAATCTCTTTTGTCTCAATCTTTCCTTCCTACTAGACCTGCATATTCTGACTGGTGGTTAGACTAGTTAATGGGCCACATTGCTGAACAGCAAGATAGTGGCCAGTAGCTAAACATCATCCCAGGGTGTGATATAGGGTAGTACCTAACAGGAAACATTCTTTACTTCTGTTCATTCAATAAGAACATCTAGGTGATTTGGACAAAGGAATTGTCAATATGCTCACTCAATTCACAGGCAATCATAATGTGTTAGGTAGCTAATATTGCTAAAAATAATAATAAAATCTACAGCAACTTTAAGATTTAGTAAACTGTCCAAAAGAAATAATAAAGTCCAGTAGGGATAAATGCAAGGTCACACACTTAAAAATATTGCCCAGAAGGCTGGCAGACCATAAGTACTGAATAAAGCAAAAAAGTGTCAAAACTGATGAAAAATCATAACCAATGTAGTGTTTTGTTTTTTTTTTCACTTTTTATAAAAATAAAGATTCAGGAAATATGGAGAGTAAAATAAATAGCAATGTAATTTGACTAAAGATTAACAAACAAAATTGTGTCATATTCACTTTACATAATTTTAGTACTAAAAAATGAAACATTAAAGAGAAGGATGAAATCAAAAGGGTAACTGCCTATTTCCTTTTCCCTCTATCCTTTCAGCACCAGAGTTTAGCTCTATCATGAATTTGGATTGTGAAGTCTATGCTCTGCATAATATATTACACACACACACGCACATACACACACACACACGCACATGCACAAACCTCAAAAGAATTTATAACACTCTTTGTGTTGTACAAATTTTTCATAAATTGTAGGATACTGTCCATATCTTTCTGAAAGTTGTATTTCACTCATATTCTGGTTTTGACATTTATCTGTATTATTCATATAAATACAATTCATTCTAACAGCAATATTTCTACATGAACAAGCCCCATTTTTCCTAACCTTTTCTAGGCTGCTTAAGATGTTTTCCAAGTTTTCTTTATTACAAAACTATTAAAAGAAGCATTATTATTCTCTTGGGTATATGTGCATGATTCCTCTAGAAAAGATATCTAGAAGAAAATGTTAAGGTTCTGTAGAAAATTAGTATCTCTACTCGTTTAAATCCATGTTATCAGCATATCAGATATTTTTTGTCCACATTCATTTTAATGTTTGATATATATCTATAAACAAATTTTTATATAACACAGTTTATATAATAGCACTTGATTTATCTTATTTTGGTGACATTTTCTTATTAGAACATTAGTTTTAATATTGATCATATTTCAAGCTAGACATAGAAAATGAGAAGGTCCCGATAAAAGTGAAATAGGTAGTTAATTTTTATTAATAAATAGATTTCACAAGCATAATCTCTCCATGCTGGAATATGTGGTACAAATATTTTATTAGTCATGCTAAAATTTAGGGTTTGCATTTAGTCATATCCCTTTGCATTCATAAACTAAACAGGCAGAAGACCTGAATTAAAAGCTGAGTTGGAATTTGCTTCTGCTTGGGATGTAGAAAGCGAAAAAAGCATTGCCCCCATCCTTAGTATAAGAAAAAAGATACAAAATCATAACCTGTTTTTTTCAAATCAATTAGCATTAGTTCAAGGAAGGCCAGCCCCTCCTAGGAGAAACAGGATTCCTATATATGTCTCACTGAACAAAAATCAGTGTCAGTAGAGCCGTGGGTCTCTTGGATGCTATAGGAGATAATCTATTTCCTTGTCTTTTCAGCCACCTCTCTTGGCTTTTGCCCCTTTCCTCCATCTTTGGAGACAGCATGTCAAATCTCTCTCTGATCCTCATTCTGTTTTCTTATCTCTGACCATAGCCCGGAAAAGCTTTTCACTTTAAAGACTCATGTGAGCAAATTAGGCCCACCTGGATAATCCAGGATAATCTCTCCATTGCATCTGTAATGTCCCTCTTAACATTTAAGGTAACATATTCACAGTTCTGGGGACTAAGTCTTGGAAATAATTTTATCAGCTAGGGCTGCCATAACAAAATGCATAGACTGGGTGGCTTAAACAGCAGGAATTTATTGTCTCACAGTTCCAGAGCCTTGAAGTCTGGGATCAAGGTGCCAGCATGGTCAAGTTCTTATGAGACGTCGTTCTTGGATAGTAGAGTACCACCTTCTTGCTCTGTCCTCAATTAGTAGTAAAAGATCTCTCTTTCTGTTCTTATAAGGTCACAGTATTACCAGATTAGCAACTACTCTTATGACTTCATTTAAATTTAATTACATCTCAAGATACAGTCCCATTGGGGGTTAGGGCTTCAGCATATCCAACATATTTGGGCAGACACAATTTGGTCCATAGAAGATATCTTTGGATGATCCTTTACTACTTGCTAAATACAGTTGACTCTTGAACAACTTGGGGGTTAGGGATACAGACCCCCTGCACAGTCAAAATTTTTTGTATAACTTTTAACTCCCTCAAAACTCAATTGCTTATAGCCTACTATTGACCAGAAGCCTTGCTGATAATAAAAACAGCTGATTAACACATACTTTGTATTCTATGTGTATTATATACTGAATCCTTACAATATAGTAAGCTATAGAAATGAATATGTTATTAAGAAAATCATAAAGAAGAGAAAATACATTTATAGCATTATACTATAAAAAAACTCAGGTATAAATAGATTTATATAGTTCAAACCCATATTGTGCAAGGGTCAACTCTATACAAATACCATTAGAACTCTCTCACAACTTGGTGAGGAAATGGAAATTCTCCTGCAAAGTCCCCCAAATTTACAAGGCAGATTTTCATGGCAATAGGAAGAAAGGAAGAGGATCATTTAGAAAACCCCACCCTGAGATGTAGGCAAACATGCCTTGCCTGACTGGGTGAACCATGACATCAGATAACCACCCTGCTTGACCACAAAGCTAGTAAGCATGAAGTATCAACAAAAATGTTCCACTGGGAAAGGGGCAAGTACATGGAGAAAGAGCCCCTTAGTGGCACAGGTGCTGAAGAAAAACTGAAAGTTGAGAGGAAAATTGAAACATTGATTAAAATTCTCAGGCAATAAAGACCAAAAGCAACAAAGATTAGAAAGGACAGAGAACACCACCAGAAACTCCAACTACAAGCAACATAATGGCAATAAATTCATATCTTTCTGTACTCACTCTAAACGTCAATGGACTAAATGCTCCAATCAAAAGACATAGGGTAGCAGAATGGATAAGAAAACAAGATCCACCTATATGCTGTTTACTACAGACCCACTTTAGACCTAAAGACACCTTCAGATTGAAAGTAAGGGGATGGAGAACCATCTATCATGCTAATGGTCAACAAAAGAAAGCCAGAGTAGCCATACTTATATCAGACAACGTAGACTTTAAAATAAGGACTGTATCAAGAGATGAAGAAGGGCATTATGCCATAATTAAGGGGTCTATCCACCAAGAGGACCTAACAATTGTAAACATTTATGCGCCAAATGTGGCAGCACCCAAATTTAATAATCAATTAATCACAAACATAAAGAAACTCATTGATAGTAATAGCATAATAGTAGGAGACTTCAACACCCCGCTCACAGCAATGGAAAGATCATCTAATCAAAAAATCAACAAGAAAACAATGGCTTTGAATGACACACTGGACCAGATGGACTTAACAGATATATTCAGAACATTTCATCCTAAAGCAGTAGAATATACATTCTTCTCCAGTGCACATGGAACATTCTCCAGAATAGACCAGGTACTGGGACACAAATCGGCCCTCAGCAAGTACAAAAAGATAGAGATAATACTGTGCATATTTTCAGATGACAATGCTATGAAACTCAAAATCAACAACAAGAAAAAAATTGGAAAGGTAACAAACTCTTGGAGGCTAAAGAACATCCTACTAAAGAATGAATGGGCTAACCAAGCAGTTAAAGAGGAAATTAAAAAGTATATGGAAGCCAATGAAAATGATGACACAACAACCCAAAACCTCTGGGATTCAGCAAAGGTAGTCATAAGAGGAAACTATATAGCAATCCAGGCCTTCCTAAAGAAGGAAGAAAGATCTCAGATACACAACCTAACCTTACGCCTTAAGGAGCTGGAGAAAGAACAGCAAATAAAACCCAGAACCAGCAGAAGACAGGAAATAATAAAGATTAGAGCAGAAATCAATGCTATCAAAACCAAAAAAAAACAAAAAACAAACAAAAACAAACAAACAAACAAAAAAACAGTAGAACAGATCAATGAAACCAGAAGCAGGTTCTTTGAAAGAATTAACAAAATTGATAAATCACTAGTCAGTTTTATCAAAAAGAAAAAGGAAAGGACCCAAATAAATAAAATCAAGAATTAAAAAGGAGAGATCACAACCAACACAGCAGAAATAAAAACAATAATAAGAGAATATTATGAGCAACTATATGCCAATAAATGGGCAATCTGGAAGAAATGGACAAATTCCTAGAAACATATACACTACCAAAACTGAAACAGAAAGAAATAAAATATTTGAACAGACACATAACCAGTAAGGAAATGGAATTAGTAATCAAAAATCTGCCAAAAAAACAAGAGTCCAGGGCCAGATGGCTTTCCAGGGGAATTCTACCCAACATTTAAGGAAGAGTTAACACCTATTCTCTTGAAGCTATTCCAAAAAATAGAAACGGAAGGAAAACTTCCAAACTCTTTCTATGAGGCCAGCATTACCTTGATTCCAAAACCAAACAGAGACCCCACTAACAAGGAGAACTATAGACCAATTTCCCTGATGAACATGGATGCAAAAATCCTCAACAAGATATTAGCCAACTGGATCCAACAATACATTAAAACAATTATCCACCACAACCAAGTGGGATTTATACCTGGGATGCAGGGCTGGTTCAGTATCCACAAAACAATTAACGTGATTCATCATGTCAATAAAAGAAAGGACAAGAACCATATGATCCTCTCAATAGATGCAGAGAAAGCATTTTACAAAATACAGCATCCTTTCTTGATAAAAACCCTCAAGAAAATAGGAATAGAAGGATCATACCTCGAGATCATAAAAGCCATATATGAACAACCCAGTGTTAATATCACCCTCAATGGGGAAAAAATGAGGGCTTTCCCCCTAAGGTCAGGAACGAGACAGGGATGTCCACTTTCACCACTGTTATTCAGCATAGTGTTGGAAGTCTTAGCTTCTTCAATCAGACAACACAAAGAAATAAAAGGCATCCAAATTGGCCAGGAGGAGGTCAAACTTTCACTCTTCAGATGACATGATACCCTATATGTAAAACCCAAAAGATTCCACCACAAAACTACTAGAACTGATTCATGAATTCAGCAAAGTTGCGGGATATAAAATCAATGCAAAGAAATCAGTTGCATTCCTATTCACCAACAATGAAGCAAAAGAAAGAGAAATCAAGGTATCGATCCCATTTACAGTTGCTCCAAAAACGATAAAATATCTAGGAATAAATCTAACCAAAGAGGTGAAAAATCTATACAGTGAAAACTATACAAAGCTTATGAAAGAAATTGAAGAAGACACACACACAAAAAAAAAATGGAAAAAGATTCCATGCTCCTGGATAGGAAGAACAAACATTAAGATGTCAATACTACCCAAAGCAATCTACATATTCAATGCAATCCCTATGAAAATAACACCAGCATTCTTCACAGAGCTAGAACAAATAATCCTAGAATTTGTATGGAACCAGAAAAGACCCCGAATAGCCAAAGCAATCTTGAAAAAGAAAACCAACGCAGGAGGCATCACAATCCTGCACTTCCAGCTATACTACAAAGCTGTAATCATCAAGACAGTATGATACTGGTACAGAAACAGATCAATGGAACAGAATAGAGAAACCAGAAATGCATCCATAAATGTATGGCCAACTAATCTTTGACAAAGCAGGAAAGAATATCCAATGGAATAAAGACAGTCTCTTCAGCAAGTGGTGCTGGGAAAACTGGACAGTGGCATGAAGAAGAATGAACCTGGACCACTTTCTTACACCATACACAAAAATAAACTCAAAATGGATGAAAGACCTCAATGTAAGACAGGAAGCCATCAAAATCCTTGAGGAGAAAGCAGGAAAAACCTCTTTGAACTTGGCAGCAGCAACTTCTTACTCAACATGTCTCCAGAGGCAAGGGAAACTGAAGCAAAAATGAACTACTGGGACCTCATCAAAATAAAAAGCTTCTGCACAGCCAAGGAAACAATCAGCAAAGCTAAAAGGCAACCAACAGAATGGGAGAAGATATTTGCAAATGACATGTAAGATAAAGGGTTAGTGTCCAAAATCTATAAAGAACTTATCCAACTCAACACCCAAAAAACAAATAATCCAGTGAAGAAATGGGCAAAATACATTAATAGACACTTCTCCAAAGAAGACTTCCAGATGGCCAACTGACACATGAAAAAATGCTCAACATCAGTCATCATCAGGGAAATACAAATCAAAACCACCATGAGATAATCACCTTACACCTATCAGAATGGCTAACATTAACAACTCAGGCAACAGTAGATGTTGGCGAGGATGTTGAGAAAGAGGATCTCTTTTGCATTGTTGGTGGGAATGCAAGCTGGTGCAGCCACTCTGGAAAACAGTATGGAGGTTCCTCAAAAAACTAAAAATAGAACTACTCTACAACCCAGCAATTGCACTACTAGGTATTTATCCAAGGGATACAAATCCAAGGGATACAAATGTATCAGAGGGACACATCCACCCCAATGTCTATAGCAGCACTATCAACAATAGCCAAAGTATGGAAAGAGCCCAAATGTCCATCGATGGATGAATGGATAAAGAAGATGTGGTATATATTTGCAATGGAGTATTACTTGGCAATCAAAAAGAATGAAAACTTGCCATTTGCAACTACGTGAACTGGAAGGTATTATGCTAAGTGAAATTAGTCAGTCAGAGAAAGAGAAATATCATATGACTTCACTGGTATGAGGACTAAGAGACAAAACAGATGAACATAACGGAAGGGAAACATATATAATATAAAAACAGGGAGGGGGACAAAACATAAGAGACTCTTAAGTATGGAGAACAAACAGAGGATTACTGGAGGGGTTGTGGGAGGTGGGGTGGGCTAAATGGGTAAGTGGCATTAAAGGATCTATTCCTGAAATCATTGTTGCACTATATGCTAGCTAATTTGGATGTAAATTAAAAAAATAAAATAAAAGCAAAGGTAAAAAAAATTCTCAGGCAAAATAGCATTCATCCTAGGTCATCCAAAGGTCGAGGAACTTGAATCTGCTCAGCATTAATAAACTAGCAACACAGGGGCGCCTGGGTGGCGCAGTCGGTTAAGCGTCCGACTTCAGCCAGGTCACAATCTCGCGGTCCGTGAGTTCGAGCCTCGCGTCGGGCTCTGGCCTGATGGCTCAGAGCCTGGAGCCTGTTTCCGATTCTGTGTCTCCCTCTCTCTCTGCCCCTCCCCCGTTCATGCTCTGTCTCTCTCTGTCCCAAAAATAAATAAACGTTGAAAAAAAAAATTTTAAAAAAACTAGCAACACAGACATTCAAACCCAGCTTAACTCCTGAGTAGATTGACATAATCTCCTGCAAAAATGGCCTAGCAAAAGACATATGTCCACATATAGGCATAAATATTCTTTACCTTAGTCTCTGCCATTCTATACATGATATTAGGCATTCACTTAAAAATTCCATCCTATGAAACACACAAAAAGCAATAAAATACAACCCACTGTGAATATGTAAATCCATAAACAGAAACAGACTCAGAGATAACCCAGATATTAGAATTACAGACAGAATTTAAATATCACTGTCATCATCATCATCATCATCATCATTGATCACCATAACTGATTTATAGGTTAAAAGTTCTAGTGAAAATGATGGCAACAGCATGCTTGATCAGATTAGCAATTTCAGCAGAGAGATGGTAACTGAGTCAAAGAGGTGTGGAAAACAAAAGAAACAGTAGAGATGAGTTTATTCAAAGTGTTAATTAATAGTATCAATACAAGTGAGGCGGGAATTTGTGAAGTTGAAGATAATTCAATAGAAATTGCCAAAATGAAAGAAAAAATCAGTGAAAAACAGTGAATGGTGTTACATACATGAAAATGGAATCCTAGAAGGTGAAAACAGATAGAACAGTACAAAAATAATCCTTGAAGGAATTATGTCCGTGAATTGCCCCAAATTAGTGAAGGACATCAGAGAATCATATTTAGTAGAAGCATCAAAACAAAGAGCACACATCCAGACACATCATATTCAAAATAGAACACAAAGATGAAAAGAAAATTATGAAGGCAGCTAGAGAAAAGAAGATATTCCTTGTAGGCAAATAAGGAAAAGTCTAGCAGATATCTTATGAAGCCACAGACAGTGGAGTTACGTTTATAAAATATAGAAAGGATAAAAAGAACACCCTATGTTCTGTGCTTACTTCTAACGTGTGGGTTCTTTCCCTGCATCAATCAATTCTTCAACACAAGCTAGATGTCCTATTTTTCAACTAAATTCTGACACTATCTACTGAGAGCATCAGATCCCACAGGTTAGGGGCTCAGTCCTATAAGACTGTTGCTTCCTCCACCCCCTCCAACACTTGAGATCCCAATAGCAACTCCAGGTTGTTAACTCTACTTCTGACCACTGGCTATGCATTGGAAGATCCAATGACCCTCCTTCATGGTTTCAATTAATTTGCTAGAGTATCTCACAAAGCTCAAAGAAGCTTTTTATTTAATAGGTTGTTGGTTTATTATAAAATAATAAAACTCAGGAATAGCCACATGAAGAGAAGCATAGGGCCAGGATGGGGAAGGGGCTTGAAGCTTCCAGGCCTTCTCTCAGCACAATACTCTCCCCAAATTTCTACATGTTCGCCAAACCAGAAGCCCTCTGAACCCAGTCCTTTTGTGTTTTTATAGAAGCCTCATTACACTGGCATGATTGATTAAATCATTGACCGCTGTTAATTGATTCAACCTCCAGCCCCTCTCTCTTCTCTAGAGGGGATTGAAAATTACAACTCTCCAATTACATAGTTGATGCCCCAGGCAACTAGCCCCCACCCTTAGGTAGGGTCCAAAAGTTGCTTTATTAACATAAACTGAGATTGAAAGGAGTTTGTTATGAATATCACAACTTTATGGCTTTTATCACTTGAAAAATTCAGAGAGTGTTAGTTGTTCTATGTCAGGAACTGGGAGGAAGACCAAATGTATATTGCTCATTATAAATCACATCACATCTATCGATCCCTGAAGTCAATGATCTGAGATTTTTCTTCTTTTATAATATAGACCTTTTGTTCTCTAAGTTTCTGAAAGTACTGCTTTAGCAACTTTCCACATATTTTGATTTAATGAATTATTGTTCCCATTCAATACAAATACTTTCTAATTATCATTTTAATTCTATCTTTGTCATTTAGAAGTATACTATTTAGTTTCCAAATATTTGGAAAACTTCCAGATATAATTATATTATGGAATTCTAATTTAATTTCATTGGGGTTAGAGAGCATACTTCATATAATGAATAATATTAAATGTATTTAGACTCCTTTTATGCCCCAGAATATGGTCCATCTTTGTAAATATTCTTTGTGTAATTGAAAAGAAAATATATTCTCCTGTTGTTAAATGGAATGTTCTACAAATATCAATTAGGGTAAGTAGGTTGGTGTTCCCTATACCTGGATAGATTTTTTTCCTTACTTTTTCTATTAATTATTCACAGAATATTAAACTCTTTAGCTATAATTGTGGATATGTCTATTTCTTCTTGATTTTATTTTGAATATCTGTTAATACGTAACATATTTTTATAATTTTTTATTTAACTTTTTTTTAATGTTTATCTTTATTTTTGAAACAGAGAGAGACAGAGCATGGGAGGGGGAGAGGCAGAGAGAGAGGGAGACACAGAATCAGAAGCAGGCTGCAGGATCTGAACTGTCAGCACAGAGCCCAACGTGGGGCTCAAACTCATCAACTGCGAGATCATGACCCGAGCCGAAGTCGGACGCTCAACCAACTGAGCCACCCAGGAGTCCCAATTTTTATAATTTTTAAAGAATTCCAAATTGATGTATTTACCCCTTTATGATTATGAACCAAAACTCTATTAGTAGTAATATGCTGTTTTGTCTGAAATTTAATTTGTCTGATGTTATAGCCATCCCAGCTTCTTTTGATTAGTGTTAGCATTATATACTGTTTTATGTCCTTTTACTCTTAATTTACTTATTCTTTGTATTTAAAACATGTTTCTTATTGACAGCATAGTTAAGTATTGCAGTTTTTTTTTATTCTGATAATCTCAGCTTTTAAATTGGGGTGGCTATGGGGCGCCTGGGTGGCGCAGTCGGTTAAGTGTCCGACTTCAGCCAGGTCACGATCTCGTGGTCCGTGAGTTTGAGCCCCGCGTCAGGCTCTGGGCTGATGGCTCAGAGCCTGGAGCCTGTTTCCCATTCTGTGTCTCCCTCTCTCTCTGCCCCTCCCCGTTCATGCTCTGTCTCTCTCTGTCCCAAAAAAATAAAATAAACGTTGGAAAAAAAAAATTAAAAAAAAAAAATTGGGGTGGCTAGATCATTTATATGTAATATGATTATTGCTATAGTTGAATTAAAGTCTATCACCTTGCTATCTGTTTTCTGTTTGTATCACATATTCTTTGTTGCGTATTTCACTTTTCCTACCTTTTTTATATTATTTGGATTATTATTTTTATTTCCTATTATTCCATTTTATCTTCTTTATTGGTTGACTATAAATTTTTGTTTTATGGTTTAGTCATTGCTTTGGATTTTAAAAAGATATATTTTAAACATACCACAGTCCACCCTTAAGTAATTTTTTGTGATTACACATGTAGTTTAAAATCCTTACAAAATTGTTTTTCATTTTTCTTCTCCTGGCCTCTGTAGAATTGTTGTTACATATTTTATTTCTCTGTATGCTAAATAATCAAAATACTTTGCTAACATTTTTATTTAAATGGTCAACTATCATATTACAAGTTATCCTTTATGAAAAGAAATCCCCACAGGATTTCTGGTGTTAATTCTTCTTTGTATAGATACAGATTTCCAAGTACATTATGTTTCTTCTCCCTAAAGGATTATCCTTCACAATTTTTGCATGGCACGTCAGCTAGTGATCAATTCTTTCAGCTTTTATTTGTTTGTAAAAGCATTTATTCCATCTATATTTTTGAAGGATGCTTTCACTCTATGTAGAATTCTAAGTTATCCTTCTTTTTTCTTTCAGTTTTTTACTGATGTTGGCCCATTGTCTTTTGTATTGCTTTCAATGATAAAGCATGGTCATCCTTCTTTTCTTTGTTCTTTCATATATAATTTATGTTATTCCCTGTGGATAATTTTATGATTTTGTATTAATTACAGGGTTTAAGCAATTTGATTATGATATGTCTTTGTATTGTGGTTTTTTTTTCATATTTCCTGTATCTGGAGTTCATTGAGCTATTTGACATTGAGAAATTATAGTTTTCATAAAATTTTGGTAATTTTATGCCATTATTTCTTCTATTTTCACAATCCAATTTAGTTACATTCAGGTGCTTGAAGTTATTACATAACACATTGGTGCTCTACTTTTTTTCAGCATTTTTTTTCTGTATTTTTCTGTGTCTTTAAGTTCACTGACCTGTTTTCTTCAGTGTCCAGGCAGGATAACATAGATTTCATATCAGGGATTATATTTTTAATCTTTATTAAATTGAAATGTGATTTATACATATGTATTATACATATTATGATATATACATATATTTGACTATGTATATATAGAGAGAGAGATATAGATATAGATATATAATGTTTTCTGTGTCTCCACTTAATCAGCTCAAACTTTTCTCATCTTCTTATATGAAATGTAATTGCATAATTATGTTAATGTTTTGCCTATTTACTCTATTTTATGTGTCCTTCTGGGTCTGTTTTCATTGATGGTTTTAGTTCTCATTATGGGTATAATCTCTTGCTTCTTTTCAAACCGAATACTTTTTGATTTATTGTCAGACATTGTACGTTTTACCTTGTTGGGATGTTCTAGTACTATTATAGTCCTATAAATACATAATATATATATAATATATGTATAATATATATGTATACATACATAAAATACATAAATAAATGAGTGTTTTTGGATTACTATTAATCTCTTTGAGCTTCATTTTGGAATGTGTTTAGGTTTGATATTTTTAAGCTTCCTTTTCTATTTTATTAGACGGGAGTGTAAGTGTTTTACTCTAGGGTTCGTTTTGTTCCGCCTCTTAGACAGTATCTCTGAGAACTATCTAGTGCCCTATGGTAAGAATGGTGAGCACAGGAACTCTTCCTGGTCCTGTGTGAGCCAGGTGATTGTTCCATCTGTTTCTTTTGGGTGGTTATTTCCCTGGCATTGGGTTGTGTTCTTACCTGCATTTGGTGATACTATTTATCTGAATACTCAAAGAGGTCTCTTAAGATCTTCAGAACTCTTTCTGGAGCTCTCTTCTCACCTCTCCAATTCTCTGCCTTGCAAAATTTATCTGTGTGCCCTTCTGGATATTTCTGTTCCATTCCCTCAACAAATAAATGCTGACAGGCTCCTCCTGGCTTCCCCCTCTCTGCAATATGACGTGGGGACTCTCTAGCCAGTATTTTGGGTTAATAATAGCACTTACTTTATTTCTCCTCCCTCATCCCTCACAGATTGAAGTCCTGCACTGCCTGATAAGCAGTGTCTAAATACTATTGTTCCCCCTACCCCAACCCTTGTTTTTAAGTTGTTTTAGGTGAAAAGTAAATTTTGTCCCTGTTACTCCATCTTGGCCAGAAAAAAGTCCAAAAATGGTGAATTTTACTCTAGGCAAATCACACTCAGTAGACACAACTTTAAAAAATAAATGGGTAAATCAGCTTTTAATGGGAGGGTGGGAAGGAAGACATTAGTTGATTTGGTGTTGCTGTGAAGAATTTCTTAAATATCTGGGTGAAAACTCTTTGGAATAAGAGAATGTATGTTTTAACCAGTGATCTATGTAAAAAGACCCATATGGCCTAGATGGTTTGACTTAGCTGTCCCTAGTTTTTAGAAATGAATTTTTTAAAGAAATGCTTATTTATTTTTGAGAGAGAGAGAGAAAGAAAGAGAGAGCACTCATGAGCTGGTGAGGAGCAGAGAGAGAGAGGGAGAGAGTTCCAAGCAGGCATCACACTAATCAAAGCAGAGCCTAATACAGGACTTAAACCCATGAACCATGAGATCATGACCTGAGCTGAAATCAAGAGTCAGATACTTAACAAACTGAGACACCTAGGCACCCCTTGAAATGAATTTTAACAGCATAAAAGAAATTGGAGAGCAATCTCAGGGACACACAGAAATAAAAGATTCAATAGATTCAACAAAAGATTATTTAGGCCAGAAATAAATAGGCTTTTCATTAAGTAAGCAAACACATCTCAAATGTTTAAATCTATCATTCATTGCCACTAAGTAGGAATTATTTACTCCATATAAAAATATTGACTTTCCCACAAATTAATTTACTGTAGTACTAAATGAAGTTAGTTTTGTTTAGGAGAGAGGCAGCAAAGAGTGAGTTGTCTTTGTAAAGCAACCCAAGCAATGGGATGGGGTGGGCTTGGGAAAGCAGAGGGAAGAATTAAAGAAATTACACAGAGATGCATTACAGGGGTTAAAGTCTATTTTAAACACCTGCAATTTTTCCAGGAGTTTTGATAGAATTTGTCTACTGAGCTATGTTTCTTTTTTTTTTTAAATTTTTCTTAAACATTTATTCATTTTTGAGAGACAGTGAGAGACAGAGCATGAGTGGGGAAGGGGCAGAAAGACAGAGGGAGACACAGAATCCAAAGCAGGCTCCAGGCTCTGAGCTGTCACCACAGAACCCAACGTGGGGCTCTAACTCAGAGACCATGAGATCATGACCTGAGCCGAAGTCAGACGCTTAACTGGCTAAGCCACCTACATGCCCCTACTGAGTTACGTTTCTCAAACATCCCACAGTCCAAAAGCAAATTGTTTACCAGAATAAGGTTTGAGCTCATGGAGTCAGTTATCTACACCCAGACCCTCTTGTTTATCTCCTTTTAAAAGTTAAGTAAATCACAGCTAATGTTCTCTCCCCTGGCCATACAAGGAGGACATGTTCATTGTTAATAACATATCATGATAAGTGTATAAATAAAGAAAACTAAAGTCACCTACAATCTCCTCTCTTTGCCACCACATAATAGCTGTTATTACTTCTCTCCATTCTAGCATACATAATTGGTGCACTTATATTGTGCATTCAGTTTATATCCTGATTTTTGCAATTATTATAACAATTTCTTACAGCATGTATATGTTTCACAAGAATTGTAATGAGTACATAATTATCCATCCTCTATTTTTGGACATTTATATTTTCATTTTTCAGTGTTATTAATAAAGCTATGCTAACCCATAAATCTTTATTTCATCTTCCCTTTCTTAATAGGAAAATTTGTACATGCTGTTTCAAAGTTAGAATCTGATAGAATTTCTAAGATAATGTACAGGTTTATTGTTCTGCTATCATCAAGTATTACTGTCATTTGTCATATGTGATTTACCTGTATATATTTAATCAGATTATTTTTAAAATAATTTGCATGAAACTTTCTTAAAAACTAAAAAACTGATGCCACCACATAATTTACCTTTTATGTCTGCAATCACCTTTATTACAATTGTATTATCACTGTAAAATCATGGACAACTAGTAGTAGAGAGAATTTCTGACCCATACAAGTAAATTAATCTCATAACTTCAGAGACATTGTTTTTGATTTGGAAGAGGGTTTGTAGATTTTGGTAAGAGTTTTTAGCTATTTCAGAAAGTGAAAGTTATCTTTTAAATATACAGAACTAGTTGTAATACAAAGGATATTCTGGTAGGTTCTGGTAAAAAAAAATGCCAAAGAACAGTTTTAAAAATAGTTTGAGAAATTTAGCATGCTAATAGCTCCCAAAACAATTACTTAACAGAGGAAAAAAGCTTACATGAATATATGGAATTTTGAGTGTTTGCTCTTGTCACTCATTTATAATATTATAATGTTTAAGCAATGTTACAAGCTAGAAGAATTAACGTGACTTGGGTTAAGAACATTTGACTTAATCTCTTGAAAATTGTAGGTACTTGCAATATTCCAATTGCTCAAGTGCTTATTTGCAGAGATTTGTTTTCCTGGACCTCATTAAATAAATTACTGTTTTTTAGCCTACATGTAGTTTCATTGTGCTTACCCAGCTACCTTTGGAGAGACAACTCCCAAGGAAAGCAGGACAATTGTGTAGCTCATGAGTGGTGATAACAAATAACTCCCAGTGAATCGTTTAACAAAGCATCATTACACATCTCTAATTTGGCTACAGGAGAAGAGGGAACAAATCCATGTTGGATATCTAATTTTCCTACTCTTATTTTGTTCATAGTTTCTTGTTTGCTTGTTCCTTTTGTCTTCATGTATAAATATCAACATATTCAAATACTCTTAATAGAGTATTTTAATATACCTTACTACACTCTACTTCTTAAAATCATCATAAATCTTATGTACACAGAGAAAACTTTTCCAATCATAATTAGCAACAGGGAATGAGGAAACAAAAAGACTTTGTGGTACTTTTCAGAATGTGAAATGGTTCTTTTTCCATTGTTTTCAAAAAGGGTATAGATATTTATCAATCACTTAGGAATATAAAATCAAGATGTATGCATATTCCTAGTGAGAAGAAGAGGTAAATAGACTTGCTTCTGCAAATGCATCTGTAGGTGACTATCATTCCATATTTAAACTGCGTGCAATATTATTTTCCACTTTTATGTCTAAATTGATGTCCTATGAGCATTGAACAGTTGGGATTGGTTAAACGCAACTAATACCAAAAACTCCAAGTCGAAATTGTGTTTCAGATTGCTTTGTGCCAAAAGGAGGTGTCTTGTCCACATATAGGTAAAATGTCCATATACTTTACCTATCATGAAATCTCACCTTTCCAAATTTGATAACCTATAGTAGTAAAACTTTAGATTTCAGAGAACTATAAATGTTTATAGTACCACACTTGATAATTTAAAGTAATGCATTGTAGAGTAAATCTATTTCATTAGGGTAATCTCTGTCCTTATCTTTAATGAACTAAAATATAACTGGATGTCTCAAATATAATGTTATATCAATAAACATCTTTATGGTATAAATATAATATGGAAATGGCATAAATAATAAGTATTTACATAATAAAAATTTACATATGAATGAAATATTTTCTATAGATTAACCATCACCATTCCCTCAAGCCACTGTTTGCAATCCGTTGTACTTCAGGCTTTTTCTTCAAGCTGGTTACCTATTAGTTTATTTTATTTCTTATTTTGAAACTCCTCCATAACTTGATGCTCCCCCAAAAAATCTGAAAAATAGGAGTACAGTTTGGTTTAACCCTCACCTCATGTGACTTTTCCATCTCTACTCTCAATAACAAATGATTCTGTGTGAAATATGGAGTTCCCTCTTCATTTATTTGGTCTACATTTTGTTCCTGTCATCCTTTGTGACACACATGATGTAGCTAAGAGAAGCCCACGATTGGAAGACTGACTCCAACAATAATAAGACTTCAGGTGAGTTTTTATTTCAGTTACTACTTCCTCGTCTACAATATGAGAGAGATACTGCAATAACATTATCTAAGCTTCCTCTCACTTCTAACATTTTAAGATATACTCTTTTCTTTGCATTGGTGAGTAGTAGTCCATTGTGCATATATATGACATCTTTATACATTCATCAGTTGATGGACATTTGGGCTCTTTCCGTAATTTGCCTATTGTTAATAGTGTTTCTATAAACATTGGGGTCAGCAGCAACTCCTTTTATCCTCTGGGTAAATTCCTAGCAGTGCAGTTATTGGGTCATAAGGTAATTCTATTTTAATTTTTGAGGAACCTCCACACTATTTTCCAGAGTGGCTACACCAGCTTGCATTCCCACCAACAGTGCCAGAGGGTTTCCCCTTTCTCCACATCCTTGCCAGCATCTGTTGTTTCCTGAGTTGTTAATTTTAGCCACTCTGACTGGTGTGAGGTGATATCTCAACGTGGCTTTGATTGTATTTCCCTGATGATGAGTGATGCTGAGCATTTTTCATGTGTCGGTTGGCCATCTGGATGTCTTTTCTGGAGAAGTGTGTATTCATGTCTTTTGCCCATTTCTTCACTGGATTATTTGTTTTTTGAGTGTTGAGTTTGATAAGTACTTTATAGATTGGATACTAACCCTTTATCTGATATGCCATTTGCAAATATCTTCTCCCATTCTGTTTGCTTGCCTTTTAGCTTTGCTGATTGTTTCTTCACTGTGTAGAAGCTTTTTATTTTGATGAGGTCCCAGTAGTTCATTTTTGCTTTTGTTTCCCTTACCTTTGGAGACATGTCAAGTAGAAGTTGCTGTGGCTGAGGTCAAAGAAGTTGTTGCCTGTTGTCTCCTGTAGGTTTCCTGTCTCACATTAAGTCTTTCATCCATTTTGAATTTATTTTTGTGTATGGTGTAAGAAATGGTCCAGTTTCATTCTTCTGCATGTTGCTGTCCAGTTCTCCCAGAATGAAATTTTGCCATTTGCAACAACATGGATGGAACTGGAGGGTATTATGCTAAGTGAAATAAGTCAGCCAGAGAAAGACAGATATCATATGATTTCATTCATATGTGGACTTTGAGAAACTTAACAGATGACCTTAGGGGAAGGGAAGGAGAAATAAGATACTAACAAAGAGGGAGGCAAACCATACAAACTCTTAAATACAGAGAACGAACTGAGGGTTGATGGGGATGGGGGTGTTGGGGTTTGGGGAATATGGGTAATGGGTATTGAGGAGGGCACTTGTTGGGATGAGCACTGGGTGTTTTGTGTAACTGATGAATCAAAGGAATCTACTCCTGAAACCAAGACTACACTGTATGTAGCTAACTGGACAATAATAAAAAACAAAAAACAAAAAACAAAAAACAAAAAACAAAAAGCAAAAAACAAAAAAAACAAAACAAAACAAAAAGATGTACTTATCTCTCTCATAAAAACCATGGAAATGTCTACGGCATTTCATGGAGCTGCATTTAAAATTATGTCCTAAATCATATTGCCTTTGTAATGACACAGATTTAAACAGGGGCACATGTTTTTTTTTTTGTTGTTGTTGTTGTTGTTGTTGTTGTTGTTCCTAAATCCTTTTATAGGTAATAGCATAACATACTTTGAGGTTGAACATTACAAAATTTCCCACTGGTGTATCATCTTTTAAAAGTATATATTACATAAGTGAAGTGCAATTCTGTCTGTTGTTCCTGTGTAATTAATAATAACCCTTCTTACTTTTAAAAGAGCCTAGTTGGGACAATAAATTATAAAACTATCCTAATCCTTATCCAATAGATTTTGTTTAATTGCAAATATTCTTAAAACCTTAACTAGATCTCACTTCTAGTGGAAAGTATCATTTAAAACCTTTCTACCTTCCTCTTGACTATCTCCATCAAGCAAAACAATTTCTGGAAATGATACATTAGAAAGAGGAAAGAATTTACAAAACATGAGATTTTAGGAAGGGCAACTCTTCTTAATACCTGAAGCTTCTAAAGGGGTAACAACATGAACGGTAGCAGCCATGACAGTGACAACAAATAACAATTGTCCTATGCCTGTGCTATGTTAAGTATTTTTCAATTCTTATATCATTTAACTCTAAAATTATCTATGCAGTAGGCACTATATTTATTTTAGAGAGAAAGAGACTGCATCTTTAAGAAGTTAAGAAACTCTTTCAAACTTGACAGTTAGAAAGATAGAGCATGAGTTTGAAGCCAGGCAATCTGTCTTCTTAATGGGGACTCAAGTACATTGAAAGTTTGAAAGGATACTATACACATTTTCTGAGATAATTATCAATATTAACAAATTTTAATGTTATTATTAACTTCTGAGTTTGTTGGGACATAGAAACTTGTTGTGAAGATAAATTATGGATGTCTTGGTGTTCCCTCACTCTACTTATGAGGCATTTCTAGATGTTAAAATATCCTTCCTCTACTAGAATTATGGCAAACTCAATTTACATTCTATTATATTTCCATCAAACAGTTATATAGTAATTGGTGACCAGTGAAATATAAACTTAATTGAGAACTAGGCTTTAAAGTTAAGGAAGAAATAAACCATGTAAGATATTGTACAATGATAAAATAATCATAGTAAGCACATAGTACACCTTATTATACATATTTATTCTATTCCCTATTTTCTCTTGCCATTAACTGGAATTAAGACATTTTAATTTGAACACATAGCATATAGTAGTAATAAATATTAAGTGGCAATAATGAAATTATCCCTTGAAATGTCAAGTGATTCATGAATCTGATTGGAAAGAGGACTATAATAAGATTGTCTTGTGGGTAATATGAATGGAAAGACGCTCCTCATATGGGATGCTAGGAAATATCTCCAATTGCTCCCCAGTGTCCTCTGTGTACAAGGTTTTGTCAAATCACCAGAATCAAGAGAAACCAACCAATTTCCAATATTTATAACCAAAGAAACAGAAGGCCTAAAGCCCTTTAATGAAGTCAAGTAAGTGAGGTCACTGTAATTGATGCCCTTTGATCATCCATGAGATTCCCATCCCAGGAAAAGATTAAAAAAAAAAAAAAGGTAACATGCGGAATATAGCACCCATACACACATACACACACTCGCACATGTGCACATACCTATGCAAATAAACACTGCATACCTATTAATAAGTTTATTCCTTCAGCCTACTTAATTTGGTTGAGCTCACACACATGAAGGAGGGAATCTAAAATCAGAGTACATGCTTTGTACTTTGTAGTCATGTCTTATCCAAATAGACTCATGCATATCAGAGAGAAACATGCATTCATGACTTCACTGACATTCTTTGTTTTAAACATTGAACTATAAAATTTTTTACATTGCTATCATCAAAAACTAAAAAACAAAAAGGATTTGTTTCCTAACCAATAAATACAAATAAATTAGATTTGAGGGTACATTTAACTGGGAAATTAATTAGGGCTCATAAGGTCAATATAAATGACAATTATTTATGAAAATAAAAAGAGTTTAGGAGAATAGTACCTGAACCTTTGATTCACTAACTTGTTTTGGATAGAGTTTCATTTAAACTCATTTGGTATGTATATGTGTATTTATATGTATATGGTCATGTATACGTTTATGTATATGTATGTATGTAGGTATGTATTCATTCATTCATTCATTCACTCATTCAGTGAAAGATGAATACAAATGTGAAGATCCAGCCCTAAGTGTCTGCTGACTCGATTCAGTGTTTAAACCATCTTACTCACTTAATGATGGTTTGCTTATAAACTTTTGCCAAAATGGATCTTGAAACCTTATACCACTTTTCACAAAGTGAGTTCTTTTTTGCTCTCGAATGTATTAAATAATTATAAGAAGTGGCGATTTTGACTTGACTCATCTGTTTCTGGCCAGAGAATATCATAAAGAATAAACTGAACTGTGCACCATATTTCTATCAGCCCCAATGTTTTTCTCATATGCCTAATATCAGCATTAGGGATCAAGAGGTAGCATCTTCTATGAATCTTCAATCTGGTCGGCCCAGGTTCTACTTCCATATATGTTGAAATACTCTTGTGTTAGTCTTTTCTCACCCTACCCCACCCTACCCTCACTTAAAGATGTTTTGGCATTATACATCTGGTTTTAAGAGCAGTTTGAGTATAAGACATCCATAAGCTTCAAGGCATAAAGGTTGCCTGCCTAAAAATTGCTCACCTGATTCTCTGTCACCTTCCAAGGAAAGTCTCTCTCACACACCTCCTTCACCAATCCTTCTTTGGTGTCAAAATGCCATAAATACTCATTATATTACATTTTGTCAATAGATTTGTTAACTTCCGACTTATTTATTGCTTATATAAAAGTTGTTTTCATCGTTCAATTGATTTTTATAATGCTTTAAAAAATTTTAGTGTCTATTTTTCAGAGAGAGAAAGACAGAGCACGAGCGGGGGGAAGGGCAGAGAGAGAGGGAGACACAGAATCTGAAGCAGGCTGCAGGCTCTGAGTTGTGGGCACAGAGCCCAATGCAGGGCTCCAACTCTCCAACCATGAGATCATGACCTGAGCTGAAGTTGGAGGCTTAACTGACTGAGCCACTCAGGCGCCCCTCATTCAACTGATTTTTATTTCTCTTAATAAAAATTATTTGGATATTTTGGGCTTGATCATAATTTCATTCCTCAAAATTTATGGAAATATTTTACTCATGTAAATGTGTGGCAGATTTTAATATGTGGCAGATATTTCAGAAACAAAGTAAAAAAGTGAGAGATGGGGCACCTGGCTTTCTCAGTCAGAAGAGAAGGCAACTCTTCATCTTGGGGTCATAAGTTCAAGCCCCACATTGGGTTAGAGACTACTAAACAATAAACTAACTAATTAATTAAAAAAATTAAATCCAGTTCTCATTTGCAGCACAAAATACAAACTAAAACTATTGATGACCCTGACTCACCAAGGAAAAGTTGCATTTATGATAGGTTAGGCTTGAGAGGAAATAATGCTATATTCTTGGGAGAAAAATCCAGAAAAATTAATACTAATACAGCTTTTATATAAATAATATTTGTATATTATATACATATATCAATATTATATAGAAATATTTAGTTACATTCAGCATTCAATAACAGAAAGAATGACAAGTTAATTCCCTAATACAATGAACTACTGAAGTCTTCAGTTTAAAAATTCAAAATCTATTGATACATACATAATGCCTTGGTACATATTAAAATTGTAGCAGTATTTGTTGCATCCTGCTCCAACAAGGTTCCTAGCTATTCCTTGAATATATCAGTTGGGAGACATGTTTCTGCTTTAGTCTCTTTGTTTACATATTCCCTCCTTTACCAAATATCCATTTGATTTATTCCATTACCTCCCTGAGGTCTTTGCTCAGATATTAACTTCTAAATAAGGGTTAGGCAGACCATCAGTTTGTACTTCAACTTGCCCCTCTCCTACCATGTCTAGCATTTCTAAACCCTCTTCCCTCATCTGCATTTTATTTTTCAATAGAAGGTATTGTCGCCTTACATACTACATAAATGATAGTTAAAACATTATAGCTTATATAAAATAGTTACTTGGCTAATAATGAGGCCTATTGTTTAGTACCTGGCTTCCCCACTGTATATACTCTAAGAGTAGAAATCCTTGGCTTTTTGTTAACTAACACATTTTAAGGACTCAGTGAATATTTGTTGCCTAAATGAAAGAATAGACTATTCAGATTATTAGGTAATTAGACTTTGTTTAACTGTATTCATAATCAATTTATCCCTTATGTTTAGCATATAACAGATAACAGCTAGAATGAAAACTAAGATAAGAAAGAAAGCTTAATATAGAACCCAGGATAGTATTAGACAAAACATATACTTGTCTAATTTGAAACAGAAAGTGAATTTGGACTTCCAAATTAACATGGGGAATTGAACACACATTTATATATATTCCCTCATGAAACTCAGGTTGAGAGGAAAAAAAGCTAATCCTACTTCAAAAAAGTATAAGAGGATAAAACAATAGATGAGTAATATTTTGAAAGGTGAAGAACATGAAGAAATTAGCAGAGAAAAAAACCCGAACAGACCAGAACGAGTAAATTCTAGTAAGAAGCAAATTGAGTTTCTCTGTTGAAGCCCCCAAATCCCCAAGCTTTGGATGTGCCTGATAACTAGCAGGGAGATGATGGAGATATGACTGAAACAGAGGATTCGTTAGAAAGTCTATGTTAGGAACAGACTATATTGTCTTCCCCATGTCAACCAGGCTGTCTTCTAAATATGGAGTAAATTGACTATTTACTCTCAGTGCCTGACTTATTCTGTAAAGAAACTTAGCTAGAGAGTGCAAACTCAAGGATCTCAGTCAAAGAGTAGTATAGGGAAAAGCAAGTTCCGAAAAGAGTGGGGTTAAATGAAAATATTTTCATTGAATGATTAAATTTCCAACTTCCCTGGGACTGCTCAGTTTTAGAATGATGGTAGTCACACATCAACATCCACTCTCTTCCATCACTCCACATCAGTCAGCAACTAAATGGTTCCAGAGAAAGACTAACGCATGCTCACATTTGGGATTTCCCTGCCCAGGTATCCTAACAATTGGCAAGTCCTGAGGAATGACAGTGAGAAACAATATAAAACCTGGAAAAAAAAGTGCTTGAATAAAAAGATAGTGATAATCTCTAAACATGGTGAAATATTTTTATTCGTGAAACAATTAGTTGTTAAAGAAGAGGACATAAAAAAAACCTCTTTAAAATTAAAATAGGAGTTAAGGGGTGCCCGGGTGGCTCAGTCATTTAAGCGTCAGGCTGTTGATTTGGTTCAGGTCATGATTCCAGGTTCATGGGATCAAGCCCTCGCATTGGTCTTCATGCTGAGTGTGGAGCCTGCTTAAAATTCTCTGTCTCTCTCTCTCTCTCTGTCTCTCTCTCTCTCTGTCTCTCTCTCTCTCTGTCTCTCTCTCTCTCCCTCTGCCTCTCTCCCCACTTGTGAGTTCTCTCTCTCTCTCTCAAATTAAAAAAAACGTGTCAAATAAAAAATCTTGTTTTTATATCACTAAGAACATTAAATACAAGTAATACTGTAGAAATTATAGCAAAACCAACAGCAAAACCAACAGCAAAACCAATATATATATTATGTATATATTGCATATATATATATATATATATATATATGCAAAATTGCAAAGAAAAATAAGAAAAGTAGAGTCTGATCTAACATATAACTAGTAAAAATCCCAGAAGGAGAGAACAGAGAAAATGGAGGAAAGAGAGTCATCAAAGCCTATACAAGGAAGTAACTTAGGCTAAAGAGAACAGCTTTCTAGACTGAGGGTATCCAGAACAAATAATGAACAAATGACTCACGTTGAGCATATTATTGCACCTGAAATTGTGAAGGTCTGAGATTTTATCCACTTAAATGTTAGTCTGCCTGCAGATCTCCAGGTGAGAGATTGAATCTTTTATTATTCATGGCAATTACACCAGTCAGAATAGCATCGAATACCAGTTCTCCACACCCCAGTTCCCCAAGAATGATCAAAGGGCAGGGCCTGCTCTAACCTGCATGTGCAGTAGAATTGCACCACAAGAAAAAAAACCTCCAAACTCTAGCAATTTGTACAGGGAGGATAAGACATCTGGCCCACCTACCTCTGGTGAGATTGAGAGAGAGAAGAGAGGAAGGAAGGCCTCTGTTTTGGGAATCTAAACAAATCATCTCTAGAAAAATAAGAAAATTTGTGCCTTTACTTCATCTCTTTGAAATCTGAAGAAAGTCCCTCAGGAAGAGAAGATTTTAAATCGCCCAGAGAAATAGACAGTTTCTAATGTCCAATGCATGTTTGTCTTTCAAGAGTACCTTTAACCTTGGTTGTCAGTAATCCTTGTTCAGTAAATCACGATCAATGTAAAAATATTCACGGACCATTATCTTCCAGCACATATTTTCAAATTTCTGAAAAAGGAAGATAAAATGAAGATGTTAATAGAGAGAGAAAAGAAAAGATAAATACATGTAAACAATTGTGCTAACATGGCATTGGATACCCCCAACAAAATCATCAGAAGTGAGATGTCAAGGACCAAATGTCTTTGAAGTTCTAAAGAAAAATAATTTTAAACTGGGATTCTTTATTCAGTAAAAGCTTCAGTTAAAATAGTGGTAAAATAGAAATATTTTCAAGCTTCCAGTATCTCAAAAGTGTACCATTCATGCAAATCATCATCAGTACTTTTGTAGAAGCCATATTCTAGCAAAATGAAGGAGAAAACTGGTCCAGAGAAGAAGATCAGGAAGAGGAAGACCCAGCTGTGCTGCTGGCCTACAGAACACGAGCACAAATAGGGACAAAGGGATAGGGGACGCCAGGAGGACCGACTCCAGGAAAGAAATTAACTGGAACTGGTACATCACCTGATGTGCTTCGCCATGTGGGGAAATTGTATTCCGATAGAAAGTTTGGAAGAATTATAAATAGCAATATAAAATACCTGAGAAATGAAAAGTGAAGTAAAATAACTCTAGGAAAAAAAATATACAGAAAGAAAATGGTGTCGTGGTACACTGCTTGGCACAATGCTAGAAATGTCTAAAGACACATCAGCATGTGTTGAATTCAGATTCCGGCACTCATTCACAACATTGGTGAACTACATTGAGTAGTTTCATTAAACTCCCTAGGCAAGTTTCCCAATATAAAAATAAGAAACTTTTACCTAACTTACATGAATATTGCGAACCATAAATGATACAATGCACGCTAAGTGATTAGGAATGTGGTAAGTGTCCAGGGATGCCTGTCTCGGTTGGTTAAGCATCTGAATCTTGTTTAGGCTTAGGTCATGATCCCATAGTTTGTGGTTTTGAGCTGCACATCAGAATCCAGGCTGTCAGCGGTGCTGTCTGCTTGGGATTCTCCTCTCTCCCTCGCTCTTTGCCCCTCCCCTGCTCTCTCTCTCTCTCTCTCTCTCTCTCTCAAGTAAACTTAAAAATTTTTGAGAAGGAATGTTGTAAGTGTTCAGGAAATATTAGGCTGATTAGTAGCAGTAGTAGAAGTAGTGACAGTAGTAGCACTTGACTTTTTTTTACCAGAGCCATTTTTTTCTCTTTTTTTAAATATTAGAATTGTCTCCTGAGATTTACTCCAATGACACATTAACTAACTGGTACCGTGGAAGAATTTTCCTGCCATTGTCTTACTTATAGGAATAACCACAAGTATGGTTTCTATCTCTATTTTGGAGATAGTGATCATCTAACAAAGTTTTCATGGTTTTGTACAAATTCTTTACAGAAAAATATAGAAACTTCCTATTACTATAATTGATCTCTTTCTTTTTGTCAGAAATACCAGTGACCTCTCCACACTGTCGTTAGTTGCACTGTTTATCATAAAATAAAAAAGCTCAACTGATAAACTCTTTTTGAGACTAGTGGATAGGGATGATATTTCAAAGTTCTGGAGACATTAAATCAATTTTTAGGAGAATTACATACAGAGCGTTTTTGAATTTGGGAAATATTTTTATTGACATGCTTTGACATAAAATTTCATTCCTTTCAAAACCTCAGTAATGGTAGTTGCATCCATCCAAACTCCTTTTTTTAAGGCTACTCTCTCTAAGGAACTTCTTCCAATTAAGCATTATGGAAAGATTAAACACACATTTTTTTTCACAGATATAAGCAAAAAACAAATTACTTCCCTGTGAAATCTATAATACATTTTAATTGGATACAAAACAATGAAGCATAATATGCATCAGGATCACAAGATGAACTGTCCTTGTCTCTAGGGAAGGCACAAGTATAGATTGAGGTATAAAGTTCAATGCCATGGATCACTCCCAGAGGGTAAAAACACATCTTACTTTGATTGTTTTCCAGTGAATTTGGCAAGATTAAACTAACAAAATATAGAGAATGTACTGGGATCATTCAGCTCAAAAATAACTGCAGTGTATTGTAGTAAACATTATAATTGTATAATTGTATATAATTGTATAAAATACATTACATATATATGTAATGTATTTTAAAACACCTCTCATAATATTCTGCACTCCACACTAAAATAAGTAGTTTTAGCATGACGTTAACATCAACTACTTTAATAACGTAGCTCTAATCATTCCTTATGAATGCCAAAAGATAGAGTAAGAAAACAATATACTGATTTTTTTTTTCTTTTACCAAGTGATTTCCCAGATTTAGCCTTTGAGGACCAGCAAGGAGCAATGATTTGGAAAGTACCCCTTTAATTGGAATTCAAAGGAGGTCAAATTTTTAGTGTTTTTTAAATGAACATTCACCAAATATCCCAAACAGAATTTTGTATAACTTAATAGCATTTCTATTTTCGCACTTATGGAATGGTATTATACAGTTTATTATAGACTTTTCAGTTTCTTTCACTTACCTTCTGTTCTGAGATTAAGAGATATATCCCCAACTTCCTTTTACCTACCCCAAATTAGATGGGTTACGAGTAATACATGCAAATAAATGCTTGGTAGAGGAAGAAAAGTAAACAGGGAAGGATATTTTAGATGAGGAGTACCTCCACTCATCTTAATAAATGAGAGGGTTTCTAGTGCTGGATCTCTAACAAGTAGCAATATAAACATTATTTAAACAAACCCAGATTTTAGTTACAAAATACCTGAAGATTGTATTTGAATTTTTCACTTAATACCTTTGAAGAGCTCTTTTGCTCAAAGTGAATTCCATTTAGCCAAGTCAGATGGATATATTTCTGTTTTGAATCTATTCCAAGTCTCAGCAGTATATTAAAAAATAGATGATCAGACATCCCACTCTTTATAAAACATTCTTCTATCTTAGCCCCTGTGACCCAACATTTAAGGACCTCCTGCTCATTTCTTTTGCTGCTTTTTACTCCTCTACAGGTATCAGCCTCTAGTTGTGAACCTTTTGATTTTCCCTACATAAATTCTTTTTCTTTGTGGTATTTTCCTTGGTCTTGTTCTAAACATCACTCTCATTGATGACTCTCATCCTGTTTCCTTGGACGAGAATTCATCATTGATTTGACAACTCCATTTTAAATCTAGCAGATCTCTCAAACTTATGCTGAAAATAGATCATTTAATTATCAATCCTACCCCTGAGTTTTTCTTTATACATTCTTAACCTTCGGGATATCATAACTATATACTGGTTATTTGAATCCAAAACCTAGGAGTCATTCTTAATTTCTGCCATTTCTTATCCTTCATAATGAATCTATTAGCAAGTCTTCCAGGTTCCATCGGAAATGTCAAGTTCAAATCTATTCGCTTCTCTATGCATACTTCCATCCCTGAATTCAAGCCAAAATTTTCTCCCCTGTACCTTGAAAATTGTTCTGCTTTAATATTTGCTTCCATCCTCAACCACTTTTCTATACAGAAGTTACAGGGTTTTTAAAGAATAAGTCAGATGTGTTGGGGCACCTGGGTAGCTCAGTTGGTTAAGCGTCTGACTTTGGGTCAGGTCACGATCACATGGTTTCTGCCTTCCAGCCCTGCATCCGGCTTTGTGCTGACAGCTCAGAGCCTGGAGCCTGCTTCAGATTCTGTGTCTCCCTCTGTGTCTCTGCCCCTCCCATGCTTGAGTTTTGTCTCTTTCTCAAAAATAAATAAACAAAAAAATGAAAAAAAATTAAAGCATAAGTCAGACATTGTCTTTGTAATTTACAACCCCTTTTTTATTAAGCTTATTTACTTATTTTGAGAGAGAGAAAGAGAAAGAGAGACTTGAGGAAGAGCAGAAAGGGAGGGAGAGAAAATCCCAAGCAGCTCTGTGCTGTCAGAGCAGAGTCTGACATGGGGCTTGATCCCATGAACCAGGTGACCATGACCTGAACCAAACTCAAGACTCACACTTAATCCACTGAGACACCCAGACACCCCTCTACCTTATAACCTCTTAAGAGGTATGTGGTATTCTTAGAATACAGTCCACATTCCTTACCTAGAGGACTCCATATTACCTCTGTTTATCTAGCCAAGATCATCTTCAACTGTTATCATCCTCACTCACCCAAATCAGGACACACTGGCTTCTTTAAATTTTCAAGAATTTTCTGGATTCAGAATTTAGCAGATTTTCTTTTTTTTTATTTTTTTTAACGTTTATTTATTATTGAGAGACAGAGAGAGACAGAGCATGAGCAGGGGAGGGGCCAAGAGATGGGGAGACACAGAAAGTGAAGGCTGCTCCAGGCTCCGAGCTGTCAGCACAGAGCTAGATGCAGGGCTCAAACTCACAAACCGGTGAGATCATGATCCGAGCTGAAGTCAGACACTCAACCGACTGAGCCACCCAGGTGCCCCTTGATTTTCTATTGGAATGTTCTTTGTTTGAGTCTTTACATAGTTAGCTTATGGTTTTATTCAGGTCTTAGTTCAAATGTTACTTCTGAAATAAGACTGCCAGGATAAAACACAGGATCCTCAGTTAAATCTGAACTTCAGTTAAATAATATTTTACAGTGTTACTAAAATATACAAAATAAATATACAATTTATTGGACATAAATATACAGGACATAAATATACTAATAGAAAATGCTGGTTATTTGAAATTTAGATTCGACTCGTGTTATTTTGTTTTTGTTTTTGTTTTTTTGTTTTTGTTTTCCTCTATCAGGCAAACTTATGCCTACAGGCCTTTTCTGGTGTCCTATGTTTCACCCCGTGTATTGCTTTTCTTGCACGTAGCATATCTTGTGATTACACTAATTGTATAATTATGTCACTACGTTACAGAGCTCAAGAAGGAAGTAATTATTGTTTGTCATTTTTAGCAGAAAAGCTTTTTTTGACACATAGTAGGCACTCAATACATAACTAAATAATAATAAGTTAAACCAATGTATTGTTTTGAAATGTGTGCCAGAATATAGCCCAGAGAACCAAGTTCTGGCCGGGCTTCTTACCCTTGCCTACTATGAGTTTATGCAAATTGCATAATTTTTCTTAGGGTCAAATTTTCATCTCTGTATTGAGAAAAAAACAGTTTTTCCTGCTTCATAGAGTGGTAGAAAAGCCTAAATCCTTTGTTTGTAATATTTTTATATTTTTTATAATGCTAAAAGTAAAATGCAACATATTGAAAACACAATGCATACATAATAATAATTTTAAATGCCCAGTTTCCTGCTGATATGTGATAACTGAGAACATATAAGTTGCACCTGAATGCAATTCAAGACTAAAGATATAGCTTTACTAGGTGAAAAAAATCTTTAAAACACTATTTAAAGAAAATGTAGACGATGTATTTTATTTACTTAAACTTCTCTGCTATCATGTTGAAAATAATCAACCCAAGGGTGTGGAACTGAATTGAATGTGGTGTATGTTTTTCTGACTCTTCATTAGTCATTGAGGGAACAAGTGTCACACTAAAATTTTAGTTCAATAAGTAGAAGAACTAAACGTTGTCAATGTGTGAGCATCACAGATATGCAGTGAAGAGGAAAGGTACTGTTGTAAAACCCTGTGGAGCCCAGAAGGGATGAGTCTATAGGAAAGATATACAGTCACATATTCCCATATACTCTGGGCTATTTTCCAACTAAACTTGTGGAATGAGACAGCTGTGCCCTTTAATCTGTTCCCTATTGCCTCTTTATATGGTTAGTTTCAAATGAGATATTTTGCCTGGTGCTTCTATTGTCACTTTATGAATTCATGTCTAGTTCCATGGAAGCACAATGTGTTGGTTTAGTATTTATTGATCTCTCACAATATGTTAAGAGTGATAGAGAAGATACACACAACATGGCCCTCAATTTCCAGGAATTTATATTTTAAAGTCAAGTACTACACATATCTGCTGCAAGTATATATACATACACAAACACATTCTACTCTTTTTGAGTGATTATTTTAAAATTGTATTTGTCTGGTATGACAAATCAGCATATGTACTTTGAGAGAAATGGGTGATCAATAGTTTCAATGAAACCACACTCTTTAGCCAACATGATTAGATTTTTTGATGGCTTGCTGTCAGAAATTTTGTGATGGAATTGCTATTAGACAACATGCACTTGGTAAACATTTTACTGAAAAGAAATAAACCAAATGTCTTCTTTCAATATCTGTGGATACCAGACAATTTTCTCTTAGGGAATTTATTCCCTAGGTTCAGTGTTTACAAAGAAAAATAGAAATTGTTTCTTAATTGATGTCATTAACAATTGAAATGTGCATGAACAGAAAATTAAATCACAATGGGATAAAAGGAAAATACCCATGTCTCAACATTGTGGCTAGCACTCTAAGCCACTAATTAATCTATCCCTTCCTCTCTGGTAGGTACAATTAACACCTTTCTTAGAAAAGGTAACTGAAGTTTCTGATTTTTTTAATTCAATTATTACATCAAACATTCAAATTCTTGGGGCGCCTGGGTGGCTCAGTCGGTTAAGCGGCCGACTTCAGCTCAGGTCACGATCTCGCGGTCCGTGAGTTCGAGCCCCGCATCGGGCTCTGGGCTGATGGCTCAGAGCCTGGAGCCTGCTTCCGATTCTGTGTCTCCCTCTCTCTCTGCCCCTCCCCCGTTCATGCTCTGTCTCTCTCTGTCTCAAAAATAAATAAAATGTTAAAAAAAAAATTCAAATTCTTACATCAAGCAAGTCACGTAGCCAAAAATCAAAACCCATTTTGCTGACTCCAAACTAAAATTCTTCAGGAGTACTTTCCTAAAGAAATGTAAGAGAAAAGATCTGATGACATCTTGGATTGAAAGCAAGATTTGAACGAGTAATGTACCACTGTAGTTTAGAAAGTAAGTGAGCAGTTGGGGAATAATGTTCATTCAATTGTGTTTCTTTTTTTTTTTTTTAATCTTTATTTATTTTTGAGAGAGAGACCAGGGAAGGGCAGTAGGAGAGGGAGATAGAGGATCCAAATCTCACAGCACAGAACCCAATGTGGGGCTCAAAACTACAAACTGCGAGATCATGACCTGAGCCTGTCAGACAATCGCTTAACTAATTGAGCCACCCAGGTCCCCCTCAATTGTGTTTCTAAATTTCTCCAAATCTCCCTACAGAAACAAACAGAGCAATTAAGTTGGCAATAGAGAACAAAATATTTCAATAAAACTAGTGACATAGTATGCTCAAATACCTCAAAATATAAGTGTATTTTCCAAACTACTTTATTAAAAGGAATCAACACTATAGCTATGAATTAGGCATTTCTGTAAGTCTATAATAGTGATGCTGGAGAAAGAATTGAGAATCACAAAGAAAAATTCATAAATGGAATAAATTTCTAATCCCATATGGAAAAACTCTGCCCTCACCAATTTGATGATTTCTAAAACAACCCTTTCTTACTTTCAACTTTTAGTTGAAAGTAAATTGAAACCAGTGAATGTAACTTTTAAATCAAATTGATGTTATAACAAGACAGATACAAATTATTTCAAATGACTCTATATTCTTACTGGGATTCAAACTAGAACAAGTATCAAAAAATCTTAAACTGTATCTTAGTCTGCCTTTTAGTAAGAATGATGATATTTTGAAATATTAGATATTATAGGTTAAAGCAAGTAAGGAATGCTGGAACAGTCTTTAAGAGAAAAAAATTTTGTGTGTAAGCAAAATAAAAACAAATAAAAATAGAAGAAATTAATGAGGCTTAAACTTGGATTATGAAAAAAAATATATTAAATACATGATATTTTCTCTATTTTTCTAAATAGTAATTATTTCCTGGCTCTGTCTTCTTAAATGTTCTGAAATCATGACAAACCAGTGACAATGAACACATGGATTCTTCAGATTGTTGATCTTTAAATGTGATTAAAAGAACAAGAGCTCTTTGGAGAAATGGAAATATTTCCTTGGACAGGAAATAGACAAGATGTGTCTGGGCATTTTGTTTTCCAGAAAGCATAGAAAATATCAAGGTCCCTAAAAGAACGCAGGTGCCAACTTGAAGGGGTAGTCACTGGCCAGTCTTAGACAATTGGAGAGTCAAACAGAATGTTGATTGTAAATCATTAAAACATATGCAACTAGTTATTCTAAAAAACAAAATAAATGCATTTCACGTACATCTCAATCTCAGGGCAACTATAGCTGATGAGTGATAATTCTTAAATGAGGGTCTAAAGGTAAGAATTGCAGAAGCAGTGATAGAAAAT
Source organism: Lynx canadensis (assembly GCF_007474595.2). NCBI lineage: Eukaryota > Metazoa > Chordata > Mammalia > Carnivora > Felidae > Lynx > Lynx canadensis. Next base: position 123,392,484 of record NC_044311.2, read on the forward strand.
CATCATTTGCAACACCTAAGGAAATGACCTACACAAAACACACCGGTCATTAGCAAAACAGCTTGGATATGTTGTGACAGAGAACAATGAATGAATCAGTATGACCACATCAGAACTCACTGTTCACATTTAACATGAGTAAATGTTAGAAAATCAGAGACTATGGGCCACCCGATTTGCTACAACATACACAGAACTGTTGACACGAAGGTTTTTTTCCCCAAAAGAAGAAATATAATATTAATAAGGCTTCTAGAATCAACCAGCAGTTTGTACGAAATATAAAAGGCCGAGGTATATGCTAGAAAACACCATAGAGTTGAAATCAGCCAAATGCTGCAGAACAAATTATCCATCTTCTTCAACTAATACATAGCATAAAAGTTTAGGGGAGAGAAATCCGTTTTAGAATGAAGGAGACAAAAATCATTGGGTGTGTCCAAAGAGGAGATACAAATGGCCAACAGGTGCCGGAAAAGATGCTCAATATCACTAATCGTCAGGAAAATCAAAATCACAATATCGTCTCACACCTGTTAGAGTGGCTATTATTGAAAAGACAAGAGATAAATGCGGGGGCGGGGGTATGTAGAGAAAAGGAAGCTCTTGTGCACTGTTGGTAGAAAAGTCAATTGGTGCAGTTACTATAAAAAACAATATGGAGGTTCATCCCATTTCTGGGTATATATTCAAAGGAAACAAAACCATTATATCAAAGATCAGCTGCACTCCCATATTCATTGCAGCATTATTCATAATAGCCAAGTTATGTGGCAAAATACACATGAAAGGATCAAAAGTGATTACCTTCCTTTCTCTCTCTCTTCTCTCTCTATATCCAGATTTTATATTACATATCATATAAATGAAATGTGAATATATCTAAATGTGATACACATATATTCTCCATGTATATAATGGAATATTGTTCAGCCTTAAAAAAGGAAATCTTGTCATTTGCAACAATACAGATGAACCAGGAGGACATTATGTTAAGTGAAATAAACCAGCAAGAGAAAGACAGATATTGCATGATATCACTTACATATGGCATTAAAAAAAAAAAAAGTTGAACTCTACAAATAGAGTAGAAAGTAGCTGCCAGGTACTAGTGGGTACGGGAAATAGGAGGTGGTTGGTAAGAGAGACGTTTTCAATTATAAGATGAATAAATTCTGAGGATCTAATGTACAGTATGGTCACTATAGTTGATAACGTTGTATTTTTTTAAATTTTTTTTAACATTTATTTATTTTTGAGACAGAGAGAGACAGAGCATGAACGGGGGAGGGTCAGAGAGAGGGAGACACAGAATCCGAAACAGGCCCCAGGCTCCGAGCCGTCAGCACAGAGCCTGACGTGGGGCTCGAACCCACGGACCGCGAGATCATGACCTGAGCCGAAGTCGGCCGCTTAACCGACTGAGCCACCCAGGCGCCCTGATAACATTGTATTTTATAATTAAAATTTGCAAAGAAAGTACAACTTAAATATTCTCCACTGAAAATGAAAGAAAGAAGTAAATATGTGAGGTGATCATGTATTAATTAACTCAAGAGGGGGAATACTGTTACAATGTACATGTGTATAAGTCACCACTTGGTATATTTTAAATATCTTACAATTTTGTTAGTTGTATCTAACAACAAACTGAAAAAAAGAATATATTAAGCAAACATAAACATGTTCAGATTTTGATTCAAATATCAAGTACAAAAAATAAATTTTTACGAACTAAATACCGAAATTTGAACAGAATCAAAATCTTAGCATTGAGCAAATATTATGTATTATACTGAATGCAATAACTTGTGAGATTGTTTTTTGAAGTATTTTTTTGTTGTTGGAAATGATTCAATATGTATGGGCAAAATAAAACCATATCTAGGATTTGTTTTAGGACTAAAATAGCAAAAAAAATTAATAAAGAATAATAATAGTAACTGAAGGAAAATTTTCAAAATAATGGTAATCATGAAAGCTGAGTGATGAGGGTTTATGACACTATTGTCTTATTTACAATTTTTTAAATTTTTTTAATGTTTATTTTTGAGAGAGAGAGAGAGAGAGAGAGAGAGAGACACGGTGTGAGCCGGGGAGGGAGAGAGAGAAGGAGACACAGAATCAGAAGCAGGCTCTAGACCCCGAGCTTCCAGCAGGGAGCTTGACGCGGGGCTCAAACTCACAAACTGTGAGATCATGATCTGAGCTGAAGTTGGACGCTCAACCGACTGAGCCACCCAGGCGCCCCTACAAATTTTTAACATATGAAAAATATAATGGGAAATAAAAAAAAATTAAAAAGTAGTTAAGCTCTATGGGTGAGTCCTTCTAAAGCTACACCTTGATAATTATTCAGTTTGACTTGGACCCCCAAGAGTTCAGGCAAGAATATAAATTTTAGGAAAACCTCTGGAGCAAGTCATTATAAATGAGAGTTTATAAAAACAAAAAACATTAATGTTAATAAAAGAGATATAATGTCTTACCACATATATTTTTTGATTATTTGGTCTGATTATTATTATTGGTCATACCATTTGTGAAGAGAGAACTAATAAAACACTCCTGACTGGGTGTTACATAGCCACTGAATCTTGTGAGTTTGTTTTTGCTTTTGGGAGACATACTTTGACTTCTCAGTCATAAAGCTGGTTTTGTTTCTCAATTATCTTTGTCCCACTCCTTTTTTTTTTCCGCCAAGACTTGACATCTCCATGAAATATTTCCTAACCAGTACAGTTGCCATTATTCTCCATTTTCTTTGCACTCCTTAAATAAGTAATATACAACAATTTACTACTATATTTACTGAAATATCACTATTTAATTACATATTGTCTTATGCTACTTTAATCACTCACGCATTACACTTCTACTACTAGAAGAACCATAAATTTAGTGTTTAGTCTTGTATTGCTTGCTTTGTGTTAACATTGTATGTACAGTCATTGTTTCTCCATACACTTATTTGAATCCATTTTATTATCTAGCCTTGTATTAGGTTTTCAATGAATATTTATGCAGGGAGTAATTTTCAACAATTTCAAAGAAAAGATAAAATATACCGGACCCTACCAAACACCATGCTAGATTCTTTACCTGAGTATAGTACATTATTTTCCCAGGTTTAGAGAAGAGGAAACTAATGATCCATGTAATTTTCTCAGTGTTGCTAATAAATGGAGAAGCTGAGATTTTAATCTAACATTTGAATGATTACAAATTTTTTATAGTTTTTGTTTTCTTTGTATGTGTGGAAGTAAAAAGAAACAAAATGTAAGGATAGTAACAGTAACATGTCCATGGTATGAAATTCTTCTCTTACATACGAATGTTTTGTTCTATTTTCACACAAAATTCTAATTTCTTTTCAAGAGTATTGTGCTTTTTAAAGTCTTTTTTCGGGGCGCCTGGGTGGCGCAGTCGGTTAAGCGTCCGACTTCAGCCAGGTCACGATCTCGCGGTCCGTGAGTTCGAGCCCCGCATCGGGCTCTGGGCTGATGGCTCAGAGCCTGGAGCCTGTTTCCGATTCTGTGTCTCCCTCTCTCTCTGCCCTCCCCCGTTCATGCTCTGTCTCTCTCTGTCCCAAAAATAAATAAACGTTGAAAAAAAAAATTAAAAAAAATAAATAAAGTCTTTTTTTCACCAAAACCTAGTTGCCATCTTATCCATATACATTTACTTAGCCTTGTGTCTGGATCAGTGACACACCAGGAATATATGGGTATGAGATCTTTGAATTTTCAATTAAAAATTGTAGTTGCAATCAAGCCCCAGGAAATTAACACTCATGCTAAGACCCAGAACAGTGTGAATATCTCTGGTATTTTCTTTTCTGTTAACGTGTCCACTAAGTTATCTGTAATATTCTCACTCAATTCAAAGTGTCTCTGTGGACAGCACCTCTGGTTTCTCTACCATCAGGAAAATGAATAATGTGCAGCAAAAAATAAACAAATTTTCTTCATGAAAAAGACACTCATAAACCCTAGATTTTCCTTGGGGATTGTCCAGTAATTGTGCAGTCCAAGAAATGTATCCAATCTCTCTTGGTTCCTCTCCTGCCAAGCCCATATTACCTTTGACATAAAGGTGTGCCATACTCCCCATTAGTTGCCCGCCCTTTGTTCAGAGGGAAAAGGCTCTGCTTTGTTTTTCTTCGGTGCTCAGTACCACTGGCCTCGTCTAGTGTAGGATTGCTGTCACTGAATGGTGAATGTATAACAGACTAGGGGGGATGACAAGCTAGAAATGGAAAAAGGGAGGTGATGCTCCTCCACTCATATCTTCTTACTTTTTATTGAGAAGCTTCAGAAGCTTAATTACAGCTTATTTTCTCCCATGCTTCATTCATAATTTCCCAAGGCTTGTCTGATATGTTCACTTCCCTGAAACCCAATCTTTTGATATTTTGTTCCTACAAATTATAGAAGCTCGCAGTTTTCCTTTACCCTTTATGCTTCAAGCTAACACCTGGAAATGAAAATAAAAGACTCATTTTTCCATTTTAAGTCAGCCCGCACTAAATTAATATCATCCAGTTACTGTAGGAGAGCCATGGAAGAATAGAATATAACTAATACATAGGTTTAATTATCAGAGTATCAACCATTTGAAAATTCATTGCACAAAAATAGGTTTTAATGATCTATACTTCCCTCAGCGTCAGAATTCATGGAGTCTCCTTTTTGTTTTCCACTGAACTAATTGGTTGGCAGAGTAAATAGAATACAGTATCAATACAGAATTTTTTATAATCAATATACCACATATACATTTTTTTCTATAGCCAATGGAATACAGAATTTTGTAAGTAATTCTCTAAGTCCATTTACAAAGTAACAATCTCCATGTGCCACCTTATGGAAGGCACTACTGTAGTCCCAGGATGGCCCTTTTATTTAGTTTTTATTTTTTATTTTTTCTTGAGGGGGAGAGAGAGAGAGAGAGAGAGAGAGAGCATACAAGCAGTAGAGGGAGAGAGAGACTCTTAAGCAGGTTCTGTGCCAAGTGCAGAGTCTGACACTGGGCTCAATCTTACAGCCCTGAGATCATGATCTGAGCTGAAATCAAGAGACAGACATTAAACTGATTGAGCCACCCAGGCACCCCTCAGGGTCACCCTTCTTTATCGTTCTCATCATGTCAAGTCCAACATGTGGCTTTCTAATTGAAACAGTTTGGTCTCTTATTTGATCCACATTTTATCCACAATGTATAGAAAATACCTTAAAGCATAGTAGAGTTGAATAAATATTAAATTAATGTATAATACCCAGGCCTTAAATGTCTGTTGACAGTAAAAATATTAATTTTACTATATTTGCAATTCATTATGTAATTCAAAATTATACATTAAGATCTGAAACATGAAGGGTGTTAGGGAAATTAGCATTTTGGACCTTCTCTGGATCATGGTGCTTTCGTATTAAACAATTATTCCACTTCTCTTTTCTATAATATAACAATGACACTAACAAATTGAAGAAATTTGTTCCCAGAAGTAGCATAGATTCTGTCTCAGCTACTTAATGCATTTTGATCTCATTTTTTTTCTTTTTTGAGATTTTTGCATCTTGAGACAGTTAAGATATCTAATTCATATTTGTATACCCTCTATCACCTGGTTTCATGTAATGGACAAGGAATACTCAATATTTATTGATTACATATATACATTTGAAAATCAAGTAAATATGTTGTCAAATGTTCTGCTAGTCTAAAAAAATCTCTTCTGTAGTTGGATGCTTAATATTGTAGTCCATTATATAAATGTTTCTAACATAGTTGGTTGATGAAATATATAGGGTATATATCTAAAGTATTAGTGCTCCAAATAGTCTACTGATGGCTAGCTTCCTGCTGTACCATCAAGACTCAAGTTATCTTAATAATGGAATCTCTTTTGTACATTTATAAGCCTCTAAGGATAATTTTAATATTACTTAAACTTTTGGGGATTCTCTTGTGCTCATATTTCATCTTTGTAGGATTAAAAAGTGAATGTTACTATTGGTTTTTGGTATTTTTAACTATTAAAGTATCCATATGGGAAAGCAAGAAACTTTTTCTATACATTTAGGGTACAGAATTTCAAATTATGATTTCAAAGTTACTTAACGATCTCTATAAAGATGTATATGACTATGTAGCATACCATTCTCTGTTTTACTCACAGTTGCATCATACATCCTTATACTTCCTTGAATTATTAAGTGGAGTGATCAGTTCAAGATTCCCTTATCTTTAGGGGCAACTGGCTGGCCCAGCCGGTTAAGCATTGGCTTCAGCTCAGATCATGATCTCATGGTTGGTGAGTTCGAACCCCACGTCGGACTCCATGCTGACAGTTTGGAGCCAGGAGCCTGCTTCAAATTCTGTGTGTCCCTCTCCCTCTGACCCTCTCCCTCTGACCCTGTCCTGCTTGCACTCTCTCTCTCTCTCTCAAAAATAAACACTAAATATATTTTTTAAAAGATTCACTTATCTACATAAACTGTCATTTTAGAAAATATTTCAATAAGCTAAATAACTGAAATTTGAAACAAACCTTATAATATTTGGTGTTAATATTGTACATTTCAATGATAAAAATGCAGTGTATTTGTGACACTCCTAAGTTTGGAAAACCTTAGGTACAGGAACAAAATTTTCTATGTGAATTTAAAAACAGTTCCAAAGGATCCTTTGACTATGGTTTCTTTATTAGGTAATATTATTGAATCAGTGATAAATTTCCTGGGTCTGTTTAAAAAGTAGTATATAACTTATATGCTGAAGTATTTGGGAGTAAGTTCTCAAAATGTTTGCAAAAATGTCAAATGATTCAGCAAACAATTAGAGAAATAGAGCAATAGGAAAAATGTGTAAATATGAGTGAAGGTATATCTTTACATTTTTTCCCCATCATTTTTGTAGGTTTGGGAATTTATAAAGGAAAATGCTAAGTAGAAAAGCTTAAACTGTGTACCTAGAATAATGTGTGAAATTGAAGCCTCTGTTAATTTTTTCCATTAGTTTGGAAATTTTACTAATTGCACACCACAGATTTAATGAAAAATGCTCATAATATACATGGAATTAGCACAATGCAGTTATCACAAACAGCAGTGAGCTTTCTACAAGCTCTGGATAGGAATATCTTGCATTTATAAAATATATTTTTCTGCTATTGAAGAGCTAATGTTAGACAAATAACTTTTCGTAATTCCCCACTGTGTTTTACATAAGTCAGTCTAAATAAACTTGGGACTCTTTTATTTATATTAAGTTATGAATTATATTATATGCAAATGGATATTTGACATGTGGCCACATTATAATGAAAGCATGCAAATCTAAGTAATAAATCAATCAGATTTTCTTGAAGTATGACATCAGAATAAGAAGGAGCAAGTGAAAAAAAAGGCTGGTATGGTAGTATTCTCTTATACTTAGCTAGAGTCTAGGATCTAATATTCTGAAAAGCATTGCAACATTTATTGATTCTTTATAGGGCACTCTGTACACAGTGTTCCTTTTCAGAGGGAATCTCAGATGTCTGCTATTGAATCTCAATGTTCACATTTGTAAACTAAAGACATTAGACCAAATGATTCCTTATTGAACACAAAACAAGCATAGTAGGCATAATTTGCTGTAGGTAGACATCTTTGGGAAAGATAAACTAAGCTTATATTCTTTGATGCCTACTATGTACTACACAGTTAAAGCATTTTTATTGTTTCCTCTTTATAATGGCTCTGTGAGGCCTGTTTCACTCTTCCCATTTTCCAGTTTATATTTAGTTTTGTTTTCCTTTTTTTTTCTTCTTTATTTTTATTATTATTTTTTTAAGTATGCTTCATGCCTGGCACTGGGCTTGAACTCACAACCCTGAGATCAAGACCTGAGCTGAGATCAAGATTCTAACACTTAACTGACTGATTCATTCAGTTAACTTCCAGTTTAGAAACTTCATCTCAAAGAGAAAGAATAACTGGCATAAAATCTCACAGTACATTAATGGAAGGCCTGGGATTTAAATCTAGATATATCTGTTTGCAAAATAAATAAAGGTATATCCCTAGAGTATCTATGATACAAAATCATTCCTCCCTCTAGGTCCTATTGCCTCCACTGTATTTACTTCACAAGTAGAAATTCATTCTTCTCTATCTAGTTCGGGAAGCATTTAATGTGTTTACTTGGAAATTACAACAATAGCTTAACTTCTTTTCCAACTCACAGCACCTAACACAGTTTTGTCATAAGGGCAGCCATTAAATAAACAATTGATGATGAAAATAATTGTTTCCATTTCTATTTACCATAGGAGGCAGTGGCACTCCTGATTATGTTTTAATGTTAACATTTAAGCGGTTTTAGATAGAATCTGCCATTCTTCTTTTTTACAGTTCAGAGATTTGAGTTTTTAAATATCAAATTGTCAGCCAATCGCCAATCAACAAGTATACATTGAGCAACCTCAGGGTGCATTATCAGAATCTTCAACAGTAATTTCCATAAAAATGTGACTCTCTCCAAAAAGATGAAAATTTACTTACTGGTCTAAGCTTGCCTTTCCCAACAGATCAGCATTTTTCATATGTGCTTATAGATGCTTATTTGAAATAACTGCATCACTTCTAAATCATGTTACCCCAGTTCTCTGCATGTCCTTGACATTCCTTTATCATCCTCATCATTGTGCTGCATGTTCAGCCCTATTAGTTTTGAGCTTAATGCTGTGCAGTTTAGCTGGCTGATAAAAGCCTTATTGTAGTGTTTTTAATACCTACAGCGCCTCTGTGATTTTGCACAAATTAATTGTTCTTTTGTAGCTATTTTAGCTTTTTAGTACTTTGAAGCTGTTACTGAGAGATAGACAAGGGGGAACTGTGGTTTACAGCACGACAGCTTAATTTACATAGGCAATGTGAAGTGGAGTGATGAGGAAATTAAATCGAGGAAGAAAAAAAAAAAAAAAACCTGCATGATTGAAAAACATTTGTATTTGACCTGAATGATCCAGCTTGAAAAACTACCTAAATGGAACTACCCAGATGATTGCTGTGGCCTTCGCTTAAGTTTATTTGAATAATAGACTAAGAGACTGAAAGCACATATTTCTTTAAAAAGCAAAAACAAACAAGATTTATGACTGGCACTAAATTTGCTGTAAAGGATAAGGAGATCATTTATATATTTGAACATTTTCCAGAAAGTGATCAAAAGAAATACCTAGTCTATGTGCCGATCCATGTACAAGGGGATATAGAAAGGGACATGTTTTCGGATCAATTCTTTCATTTGGCAACTCTGATGAACACCTCACATGCTCATTCCCTGATGTATGTGTCTCTAAAGTCATCCTTTTCAGATTTCACCGTTTGTGTTTTCCCTTTGTTATCATAAGGGATCATATATCCCATCGTGTGGAATGCTTTAATACTCTTTTCATATCATTAAGGACTCCTGTAATGCATTTTTAAAAATTAAACAAACAAATCACTTAGGGCATTGAACTTGGAGCTAGGGATAGAGTAAGGAGCAGAAGAGGCACAGCATTTGTTTTATAGGAGTTATTTTGTATAATATTTGTATAATAGCTAATTTGTATAGCTATTTATATAATATATTTTATATAATATAAATTTATAAGTATAAATTATATATAAATATACTACTTTATATAATATTTTTTTATATATATAATAGCTATTTTATATAAATATAAAATCAAAGTATAGATACATACTTACAAATTAAAAAAAAACACAAAACTTAAGATATAAACATTAATTTCAATATCAAATGATATAATTAATATTATGAAAGACATTGGCTGTGTGGTGTATAGAATCAAGGAAGAAATTAGGGTAGGAATGAACTTAATGGTAGATGGAAATAGAGAGGTAACCAGGCTATGGTATGTTTCAGTGATAATCATTTTCCATTTTCTTGCTAAACTGTTTTGTATGGTTTTCTAGAATTTTTTTTATTTTTATTTTTATTTTTTTTTTTTTTGTGGGGAGGGAGAATCTTAATATCCCAGAAATGGCTGGGATCAATCAGAGTTTAATTCACATTCAGAGTCATCATCATAAGAAGTACAGTCTGAAGCATAATTACTTCTTAGTCTTCTTTTGTTTCTAGAATGCTGGGGCACCTGTGGTGCTGATTCCACTATTTCCAGGATTAGCAAAGAAGGTAAAGAAAGAAATAGGGTTGGAAAGAGAGATCAATGGTGGAATAATAGAGAAGGGAAAAAAAAGAGGAGAGGGAGATAGAATGAGATAAAGAGGAAAGGAGAGAAAGAAGGAGAGAGAAGAATGGAGTGAAAGAAAGAGACAGAAAGAGAGAGAGACATGAAGATAATTTACAGAAAGATTGACAGTGATTAGTGTAAGGTTGACAAGAAAATTCTGATATGGAGGGAGCTATGTTATCTGATATATAGGTTTTTTGCTCTTTCATCTTAAATTATACTATTACTGCTTAGTATTTTCTTGGCTTTTATTTCCTAAGGAAAGTCCCTCTAAAGAACAGTTAATAGCAGAGGAGGTTCACTGAGATGAATATGAAATCAAAGAAAGAAAAGCTGTCTAAATACCCATGACTATCAAAAGTACTCGTTTTAATGAACATTTCCTCTTAGAGAAAGAACTCTTCTGATAATATAATGGTTATCCATTCAATTTTTCTAGATCTGGACACGGACAAGTCTGCTAAATACTATGAAGTAGTTAATGTATTGATTTAAAAATGGATTTTGCTTATGATGTAATTCTGTGGTTTTTTTCCTCTATAAACTATAAGATGTATCTTACTAGCAGAATTCCCTGAACATTCTAATGTGAAATTCCTACATTTCTTTACAAAACTTTAAAATTTGTGAGTTCAGTATTCTGCATGTTAGAGTGATTATACTTCTACACCGTTATGAATTAATGGCAAATATCAAATTAAAAAACAAGATTAGGAGTTGGCCAACTTTTTCTGTAAAGGGACAGATAGTAAATATTTTAAGCTTTGAACACATAAGATCTCTGTCATAACTATTGAGCTCCACGACTATAGCACAAAAATAGCCCCAGGCAATACCTCAACAAATGGCCCTGTCTGTGTTTCATTATAAGTTTATTTACAAAACAGGAGGCATATTGGATTTAGCCCATAGGCCCTAGTTTGGTGACTTCTTTACTAACGATCTGTAAATTTTCAGAAAATTTTACATATCTGTAAATGCATGTATTAACTTACTACTACATTTCTTCTCATTAATTGAGAGGTGCTAGAGGCTACCATTTGGATATCAGCTGCTAAAGACAAAAAAATTTTTAAAATAATTGGACAGTCTTGAATTGTTAAAAATGCAAAACAGTTTGAAACATGGAAACATTATGCAGTTTGTTCATTAACCCCAACGACTAGTATTCCTATCATTTTTGAGATATTTTTAAAAAGGGTCTTTTTAATGTTTATTTATTTTTGAGAGAAAGACAGACAGAGAGTTAGCAGGGGAGGGACAGAGAGAGAAGGAGAAACAGAATCTGAAGCAGGCTCCAGGCTTTGAGCTGTCAGCACAGAGCCCTATGCGGGGCTTGAACTAACCAATCGCGAGATCATGACCAAAGCTGAAGTCAGATGCTTAACCGACTGAGCCACACAAGTGCACTTTGTAACATTTTTATGTAACAAATCTCTTGTCATTCATTACTCTACAGTGTTATAAATCTTTCATATTTTAATATTTTTGGGATATTATGTTGATAAAGTGTTTTATACCTGCTTTGATATTAGATTGATTTCCTTTGATAAAGAACATTACTCTGTCTTCGATGTTTGACCCTAAGTAGGGTCCCCCTGTCTCTCTCTTGGTTCTAACACTGCATCACATTACCTTTGTGACTTAGAAGGACCACCCATGAGTGCTCTCTGCCTCTGCAGGCTGGTGGGAATTTCAAACAGCACAACCTCTGGCCCCCATGATAAACCCCATTCCAGTTTCAGCCCCTGCCCACAGTAAAAACTGAAGCTAGCCCTCACCTCCTTTCCTCTTCAGACTCCTGTGTGAGCTTTACCCTTCCCAAAAATCATTAACTTGATGTGAGCACTAAATTTACTTTATATTTACTGATTAGTGACTTGAATTATCTGGCTTCACATCTAAATAAATTTTAGGATGGAGAACCATGCCAGACTGTAGGCCAACTTCTCAAAACTCTTTTATCAAAGCATCTCTTTATATCAAAGCATCTTGAGACATGTCTGCTTGGGACACTTTTGCATCTGAGAGTCAAATATCTTCCTCCTCATACTTCAGGTCTCTCTTCAGTTGTCCCCTTATTGGAGAACATCCCTGACTACCCTATTAAAAATACTGTCCAAAGAGCTCCCTTTCCTCTTCTTTATTTCTATCAGAGCATTTGCCGTGTTTAATATATATTCCACACTTATTTATTTGTTTATTGACCCTTTTAGAATACAGGCTTCATAAGGACAGACATTTTCATCCATTTTGTTTGCTGCTAAATCTCCAGCACCTAGAATGTAATACATAATAAATACTAATACATACTTTGTAAGTACATAAGTCAATATATTAGTGTTGATGTTACATATGATTTTTTTATATCTCTCCAATCCCCCTGTGGTATTCTAATATTATTCTGTATATTAAACAAATAAATAGAAGGAAAGAAACACAAGATAGCTTTTCAATTTATGAGAAATTAAATTTAGCAATTCCCATCAATGTCACATCCATTTATTCTCTGCTTGGTGATGCAGTAATTTTTTTTTTACACTTGGTTCCATAAATTATTTTTCTGTCATATATATCTTTTTAAATATAAAAGCACTCAACAACCCCAACACACCTTATTGGCCCCAATATCTGGTTTCACCTTAATATTAACTGATCATTTTTGTTTCTGAGTGATGTTGAAGCAAAATTCTATTACTAATAGTAATAATACCAAGGATCTTTACATAAATAACCTTAATTTATAATGTAATTTTATTGTATCTTACAAAATCAAAGATGCCATCAATTGTAAAACACATCATTTTCATACATGTAGTATAAAAAAAAAATAGTTCTGTCAATTAAAACATGACCTACACTTCATTAAGAAGTAATAGGGGCGCCTGGGTGGCGCAGTCGGTTAAGCGTCCGACTTCAGCCAGGTCACGATCTCGCGGTCCGTGAGTTCGAGCCCCGCGTCAGGCTCTGGGCTGATGGCTCAGAGCCCGGAGCCTGTTTCCGATTCTGTGTCTCCCTCTCTCTCTGCCCCTCCCCCGTTCATGCTCTGTCTCTCTCTGTCCCAAAAATAAATAAACGTTAAAAAAAAAAAATTTAAAAAAAAGAAGTAATTATAAAGGGGTGCCTGGGTGGCTCAGACAGTTCAGTGTCTGACTTCGGCTCAGGTCATAATCTCACATTTTTTTTAAACTTTAAAAAAAATCTTTATTTATGTTTGAGACAGAGAGAGACAGAGCACAAGCAGGGAAGGGACAGAGAGAGGGAGACACAGAATCGAAAGCAGGCTTCAGGCTCTGAGCTGTCATCACAGAGCCCAACGTGGGGCTCAAACTCACAAACCGTGAGATCACTACCTGAATTGAAGCTGGTCGCTTAACCAACTGAGCCAACCCAGGTGCCCCAAACAATCTCACACTTTGTGAGTTGGAATCTGACATCAGGCTCTGTAATGACAGCAAGGAGCATGGAGCCTGCTTTGGATTCTACATCTCCCTCTCTCTCTGCCCCTCCCCTGCTCAAACTCTCTCTCTTAAAAATAAAAATAAACATTAAAACAAATTTAAAAAAAAAGAAGTAATTATAAGTATATTTACAATATTTTATATTTTTCAAGGGAGCTGCTTTAGTTGTAGTTGCTTAAATTTAGACATACATATAATATATGTTATTGATATAGATATTAGTAAATACAGTGGATAAGGTATCCCTAAAATATGTTTTTTTTTGAAATCTAATTCTTCTAAATTACTTTTATACCTGGAGTCACCCTATTTATATTTCTTCAGAAGATATTCTCTGTGCAATTGAGATGCAACATTTCTTACAAAACTTTTTCATTACTGTCAATGGGAAAATTTTCCAAGCTGTAAACTCTCATTGTGCAAAATTTGAAAATGATAATTTATTTATTAGACCAGAAATTTTCATCAGAAGGTATTTAAATCACAGTCAAGATTCATGTTCCTTCTTCAAATGGTTCTTAAATTATGTTTGACTGAAACTTAAGGGTTTGCATTTGTCCATTTGTGACAAGAAAAGTATCTGAGTTATGTGTGCACAAACAATAGCAATTACAAAATGGCAGCTCATGGATAAGAGCAAGGGAAATTCAGAGATGTCCAAATGAGAAGTCTTTGAATGAGCCATATATAGCATATCACATGCCATTAATTTTAAGAACCCAAAAGATCATATATTAAAACCCATGTAGATAAGAAATTAGGGGCTGCCCAAATTAATTTGTCTAGTGAGTAACTGAACTAGGACTATTTTATATCCAGCACTCCTACCTCGTAATTTGGAATGCATTATGAACATATATAAATTCTTTAAGTTATAATTACTATGCAGAGTTTTGTATATATATTTAGATTTTGTTCTTTTGTTAGAACTGTAAAAACGTGGTTTTTTTTTGTTCTTTTGTTAGAACTGTAAAACCATGCGGATGGTTCTTATACTTTGAAATTCTACTTCTTCCTACTGATGCAGGCCTTTTTTTTTAAATTACACATTAGGCAACTGGTGCAGCCACTCTGGAAAACAGTGTGGAGGTTCCTAAAAAAATTAAAATAAATCTACCCTATGACCCAGCAATAGCTAGGAATTTACCCAAGGGATACAAGAGTGCTAATGCATAGGGGTACTTGTACCCCAATGTTTATAGCAGCACTTCCAACAATAGCCAAATTATGGAAAGAGCCTAAATGTCCATCAACTGATGAATGGATAAAGAAATTGTGGTTTATATACACAATGGAGTACTATGTGGCAATAAGAAAGAATGAAATATGGTCTTTTGTAGCAACGTGGATGGAACTGGAGAGTGTGATGCTAAGTGAAATAAGTCACACAGAGAAAGGCAGATACCATGTTTTCACTCTTATGTGGATCCTGAGACACTTAACAGAAGACCATGGGATAAGGGAAGGGAAAAAAAAAGTTAGAGGGGGAGGGAGGAAAACCATAAGAGACTCTAAAAAACTGAGAATAAACTGAGGGTTGAGTGGGGTGGGAGGGACGGGAAAGTGGGTGATGGGCATTGAGGAGGACACCTGTTGGGATGAGCACTGGGTGTTGTATGGAAACCAATTTGACAATACATTCATATAATAAAAAAATAAATACATAAATAATAAAATAAAATTACACATTAGGGCACCCAGGTGGCTCAGTTGATTAAGTGTCAAACTAAGGCTCAGGTCATGATCTCATGAATTTGAGCCCCGCATCAGGCCCCATGCTGTCAGTGTGGAGCCTGCTTGGGATTTTCTCCCTCTCTTTCTGTCCTCCCTCACTCACTCTCTCTCAAAACAAATAAACTTAAAAAAATAAAACCACAGGTTAAAATATAATTAACTTTGTTTACTACTTTTTTATGTTTTAAATATCAGTTAATATATATATATATATATATATATATATATATTTGACTTGGAAAAATGGAAAGCCCTTACTTATTATTAATCTAGAACTAAATGGTTCATTTAGTGGCAAAACATAGTCTTAAAACAATCAACTTTTGTTGTTACTTAGGCAGAGACCATTTTGTATGTCTTATTTAATGTTAAAATTTTAAAACTTTACAAATAGAAGGGATCTTCCGGATATAGAATCCCTAGTGTAATTTACCATATTTTTTTCACTGCAGAGTTTGTAAACAAACAAACAAAAAAAACAACAAAGTTAGATAAATCTCTCAATGTCACACTGCTGGCTAATGTCTGCATCTAAACAAAACCCAAGTCCTTGATACAAATTTCATTTGTTTCCCCTACTACTTTATGCTGAATGGATTCTATCTGCGGACTTTCATTTCTGTGAGTGCAAGTACTTTATACTCTTCCTTTACATAGACCGTAGTGCCTTAGCACAATGTACTATCACATAATATGTAGTCCTAGATCGTCAAATAAATGAATATGATGATCATCTGATCCCAAGCAGAGTTAAATGGGAAAAAAAAATCTTTAAAAATACCAACAAATTTGCCTAGAACAAAATAGCACCTGTATGTTTTTAAAAATATAGTTTTTTTTTGTCATTGCCTACATGTAATAATAGGTAAACCAGTTATGTATTTATGTATGGTATTTATGTATCTGTGTATCTATCTACCGTCAAACTATACATGTATGTGCAAACATACAAATACACACTCACAATTAAATGTGGTGGAAGAGATGCAAGTCTGGCTTCTAAAATCTAAAAGTTCTTACATAACCCTCCAGATGCCCTAAAATATGGTGGAACAGCAGAGTGAATGGAGTCCGGGACTTGTATAGAGTATTTCCCCTGCCCTCCTTTTAAAGAAATGTGTCGTTTGTTTGTTGTGTTTGTCTGTTTATTCATTCTTCATTAATTTGAGAGGGAGCAAGCAGAGGAGGGGTAGAGAGAGAAGAGAAAGAATCCCAAGCAGGGCTCCATGCTGTCATCACAGAGCCTGATGCGGGCTCGATCTCACAACTGTGAAATCACAACCTGAGCTGATATCAGGAGATGGTTGCTTAACTGAATAAGCCACCCAGGCATCCTCCTTGTCTCCCTAAACAACAGAGTGATGTGATATAGTTTTGGGCTACTATTGACCTTTTGATGATACATCAGGAGGGTCATTTCTTCTGGACCACAGTTGACCATGGATAACTGAAACTGTATAAAGAAAATCATGGATAACTGGGGACTACCGTATAAGATGTATAAGATAAATATAGATATTCTATCTATATAGCATATATTTGTTGGAACATATATACTGTACTGTAGTATATATAACATATATACCTATCTATATAACTAATTGATTATTATTATGGTTGGGCATTAAAAAAATAAAAACATTTACAAATTATTAATATACTATTCCAATTTTGAGGATATGAATCTAACTGATTGAAATGGCTGATATATATATTTATACATACACCTTGTTTATATGTACACACACACACATAAGCATACAGTATTTGTTGTCTTTTCTTTATGTCATTATTGGCTTGTTGACTTGAGCATTTAGAATGGCATATATTTTACTAAAAGGAAATAAAAAGAGATTCTCTCCTCTGAAATATATTGAATCAGACCATGATTTAATTTTGTGTACCTGTGTTTGCACTATCCAACTTCCAACGTCATTATCAGTGTGTTTAGCCCAGATCAATTAAGGAATGAAATCCCATTGCACAGGTATATAATGTTTTTCTTCAATATTGTAGAATTAAAATTGCAGTGCCTTCCAATCAGACCATAAGCAATGTGGTAATCAAGTATTAATTTAGCAAGTTCATTTTTCTATTACACTGTTTTCAGCACAAAGTTACTGCATTAGTCTTTCTATAGCTTGGAGGTCAAATTGAAAGAGAGTTTGCAAGAGTAACTATACAAAACACCTTGAGCTAAGTGTAATGGAGGTTGACTTTGAGATTCCCTTGGTCAAGCTTAAAATTGGTCTCTTATTTAATCATATTCAAAGGAAAAGATAACAGTATTTATTGAAAAATCTAAGGCATTAACATTTTAAAAATTTACAGCAGAGGCAGATGTTGAGGGGAAAACATGAAAATTCACTCCAACATTTTCCACAGTCCTTATTCAATCTCCCCATTGACTTATTTCTCCTAAATTTTATGGTAAATAATTTAAAAATGTACTTCTCATAAATATCAAAGCAATCTTAAGGTGATATGCTATTTCAGTCTGTATTCATGTCCAAGTATGAAGTATGTTGTATTCCCTTAAGTATGCATTTGTCGGGGTAGTTATCAAATTTTGTTAGGTGTAAAATAATTTGCTTGATTGTTTGAAAAATATGATGGGGAATAAAAAGAAAAAGATATTAACTCAGTACATCCTGTAGGTGTTTCTATAAACTAGGAGTAGGAAAACTATGCCTGCTGTCCAAATCTGGCCCTCTGCCTATTTTGCTAAATTAAGTTTTTATTGGAACACAGCCGTGCCCATTCTTTTAGTATTTGTCTACAACTGCTTCCACACTATAATGACAAAGTTGAGTAGTTCAAACACACAATGCATGAAGCCCACAAAGACTAAATTCTTTATAGAATTTAGCCCACAAAGACTAAGTTCTTTATAGAAATACAGTAAAACATTGGATTGTAAATAATTTGTTCTTCCAGTGTTCCACAAGTAGAGCAAATGTTTCTAATAAATTTTAACTGATAAGCAAGCAATGCCTTGCAGTCGAGTAGTATGTGACACCACATGTCACATGATCACAACTGAACCAGTGGTTCTTCTCTCTCTCTCTCTCTCTCTCTCTCTCTTGCTGCGGGATTGTGGATGATCGGCTGCTATGCTTGGATGCTTGGCCTCAGTCTGCAGTGTTTGGCAGAAATCAGTGATTTTTGAGAACATTGAAAGGTGCCCACAGGGGCGCCTGGGTGGCTCAGTAGGTTAAGTGGCCAACTTCGGCTCAGGTCATGATCTCACGGTCAGTGAGTTCAAGCCCCGCGTCGGGCTCTGTGCTGACAGCTCAGAGTCTGGAGCCTGTCTCAGATTCTGTGTCTCCCTCTCTCTGACCCTCCCCTGTTCATGCTCTGTCTCTCTCTGCCTCAAAAATAAATAAATGTTAAAAAAAATTTTAGAAAGGTGCCCACAGCTGGCAGTAGTATATATTTTGTCACTTCAAAGCACCTACAGATAGTCTCTGCTTTTCCATACAAGAGTACACTTAGGAATGCTTTGCTTCATTTTAGGTCAGGCTGCCTATAGGTACAGACCCTTTCCTCTGCCGCCTTATTGCCAGTTACATTAAATACAGTATATGACAAGAGTTTATAAATACTGTACTGTAGTCAACATCCGTGAGAGTGTATACAATGGCCCCCATGCAGAAAAAGATTCCACTGATCCAATAAATAGCTGTGATTCCATTAGTGACAGTGAAAGTCATCCTACACAATAACCTTCCTCTCTCTTGTCCCCCTCACACCAGTCAAGAAGGTTTTCAAAGGTAAGTGCAGGCTAATTTATTTTTCTTTATATTTAGTGCTTTCTTTATTACTTTATTATATTACAGTCTTGTAATCATTTTTATACAAATACTTTTGGGTTGTGGAGTGAATCACCTGAATTTCCAATATTTCTTATGGGGAAATTTGCTGTGATATACAAGTGCTTTGGATTATAAGCATGTTTCTGGAAGGAATTATCCTCGCAAACCAAGGTTTTTCTGTATTTTGCCAAGCCTGTGGTAAGACCTTGAAAAAAAGGAGCCAAAGGATTATCCCTTTTTGGGATTGAATTGCCTGTCTCAAAGTATAGCCATTCACTCTTACTAGAACACAACCTATGACTTCCCCCTATTGAAGTGATTATGGACAACTCATCCTCCAGTTACTTGCATAGCTTACTTACCCTCCTGATTCAAGTCTCTACACAAAAGTCTACCATTAGGCTTTCCTTCAAGATCATACTTAAAGTATTGTCTACACACTTGCCCCATTAATCTCTTCAAATCTACAAACATTCTCTACGTATTTCTGGGACTCTTTTGGAGAACACAGAGAATTCTAGATGGTTCTTATGTACTTATGGGTCTGCAGTAAATCCAGAGGGGTCATTTCAGGGCCTTTCTACATGGATATACCATGTTAATGTCATATCTAGCTGATTGTTAAAGAATCATGGCAAGATGGGAGGGAATTCTGGAAACTTGCTGATTTCCTCAGTCCCATTTGGAAAAAAATGCTCTGGATTCCCCTGCCCAGATTCCAAAATCTTGTTGAAAAATTTATCCTTCTTTTGGGATTTTGGCCTCATTGTGGGTGAGAAATACATTTCCAGAACTTGTGAGGAACCTTCCTGAGCATCTAATTGTCTTTGACTCTTGCCTCCTGCTTTTGCCATATAGAATCTGATTTCCTCTGTGGCAGGAAAACCTTGCTTTTTGCTTAGATCTGTTGAAGATGAAAATCCCACATTATTTTCTATTTTTTCTCTCCATTTCTATGTTCCAAACGTACTTTTAGTGCAGTGAGTAAAGAATGCTCTCTCCTCTCATCTTCCTAAATGGGAAAGGGGTCCATTCTCAGAACATTTCTGAGACAAAAAGAAATGTTAATTTTCAAAGTAGTAGCAAACCAAGAACAAAGAGTTCATGGCCTTCATCCCACTAATAAGAAAATCTTATTCCTTAGAAAACAGTTCCATTAATCCATTGGGATTGACCTTAGTGTGAATTTTGTTCAGGATCTCAAAAACAAACAATATCTTTAAATAACTTCCAAAAGCCTTTTGTGTGTGTGTGTGTGTGTGTGTGTGTGTATATATATATATATATATATATATATATATATATATATATGGAGGGAGAGAGAGAGAGAGAGACCCACACACACACACACAGAAAGTCAGAGAGACAGCAAGAGGGAAATTGTGAAATTGAAATAGAAATCAAGAAGCACAAATATTTACAGAGCTATCAGGCTCTCAACTAAGCACTTTTATATGATATATCATCTACACTTAAAACCATCCTTTGCAGTAGATTCTATTGTCCTCAAATTACAAGTATGAATAAAGGATGGATTTCAGATTCCAAACCGTCCTGCTTGAATATGAACACTGGGCTTATGCTGCCCCCAAGTAATCAATTAAAAACGATCAAAAATGATAAATTTTGTCCAATGTAATTCCTGAAAGTTATAAAAGAATATTACATTTTAGGTCTAAGAAAATCAAATAAAAGAGGCCATTTCATTTTAGAAGAATATATCAAAATTTCACATGAATTTAAAATAAAATATAGTATTGAGGTTAAGAACTTTTGGGGCGCCTGGGTGGTGCAGTCGGTTAAGCGTCCGACTTCAGCTCAGGTCACGATCTCGCGGTCCGTGAGTTCGAGCCCCGCGTCGGGCTCTGGGCTGATGGCTCAGAACCTGGAGCCTGTTTCCGATTCTGTGTCTTCCTCTCTCTCTGCCCCTCCCCCGTTCATGCTCTGTCTCTCTCTGTCTCAAAAATAAATAAACGTTAAAAAAAAATTAAAAAAGAACTTTGGCCCAAGTGGTCCGAATCCTTACTTACCATTGTATGATATTAGGGAATTACCCAACCTCCAAAACTTACTCTCCTTTTTGATACATGGGAATAATAATTTTAAAATATCTTCATGAGATATCGAGCTCTATGTTCTTCAGGTGTTTGGCACATAGAAAACACTTTATCGATATTAACAACTGATATTATTTAGCACAAGTAACAAATCTTCCAAGTTACTGGACTGTGTCATACCAGCACTTTAATTCTTACTCTGTCCAGTGATACTTCCAATCAGGTAGCACCTCTAATAGGCAGATGCTTCCCTCATCTCTAGGTGGTGGTGTACGTAGCAAGCCACATGGTGGATCTGAACAATGGCATCATTCCGTATCATGTATGTCTTTGGAGCTCTGCTCTGATCCTGACTGAGTCAGCTTTAGTTGATTATATGTTTAACTCTGGGACCTTTATTTTTTTTTTTTTACTTCTGTTTGCATTCTTTTTTTTTTTTTTTAATTTAAGAACATATCCCAGATACTCCTTCATTATACAAAAGCATAATGTAGGGGCACCTGGGTGGCTCAGTTGGTTCAGCACCCAAGTCTTGATTTTGGCTCAGATCATTATCTCACGATTCATGAGATCAAGCCCTCCATTGGGCTCCATGCTGATAGCACAGCACCTACTTGAGATTCTCTCCTCTGTCTCTGTCTCTGTCTCTCTGTCTCTCTCTCTGTCTCTCTCAATCTCTCTCAAAATAAATAAAAATAAAATAAAATAAATAAAATGAAAGTATCATGTAATCTCCATCAGTTTAGTAGGCTTTGACTCTTTCTCCAGGACTCTTGTTTGACACTTGGTCAAATTTCTGCAACATGCAGAGTGTTCCTATAATAAGTAAAAATTTAAATATAATTTTAAAAAAGATTTTCAAACTCCCTTAAAGGAGTGAAATCTCTTTCTCATCAGGATACATGAATCAGATAAAAGCAGTACTGCTGTGGTTGAAGTACAAGTGCAGAGCTTCAGCCTGCCTGTTTTGTTTCTCTTCTCACTCCCCACCTGGCAGCTGAGTCACCCAGGAGACACAGTTTAAAAACCCCTGCTCTAAGCCTACTTCTGTCTTTCCTACTAGCTTTCTGCTCTCTGTTCCTTCAGTTTCTTTCATATTATTGCAAAGAACAAAGAACTCTTAAACTGCTTCTGATTCATTCGAATGGAGACAGAAAAAAGCTGTCGTTAGGCATTGACTAAAATCTATTGTTCAGTTTAAATCAGCATCACCAATTGTATATCCATATGTGTATTTATCTTAATATATTTTGAGAGGGGCAGGCAACTTTATATTACACATTCAAAACTCTCACTTTGCAAATTTTTGTTTTCTCCATTGGTCTTCATCTTATAATTTCTGAAGCATGTATTATGACTGAAGGCAACTTGTAAAACATTTCAACTTAACTTTCTCTGCCAATATGCAGAAAAGCAATGTTTTTCCAAGAATGGGAAAATAACGTCCTCCATTCTAAGGTGTTTGTCTTACAAAATAAAAAAGTCTCCAACAACATGAGGGTTCATTAGTTAACTTTACCTGCAGTGACGAGGAAATGCTGATAAATGAAGATTTCTGAAATCTGCACTCTATCACAGAGCTGAAAAGCAAGCACGGTGCTTTAGACATCTCAATAAGTAGATAGCATGGTTAAGCAGAGCTAATGTGCTCATAATACTTTACATTCACTAGTGCTTTGTTTATACCGCCTAATTTTATCTGTAATATAACCCTTTGATATGGATAGGACATACATTAATATTGCAATCTGAGAGATAATGAAATTGAAGTCCAGGCAGTTTAAGCGACATGCTTAAAACCATTCACCTGCTAAGACATGACACTTAGGTTACCTGAATCCAGTTCTCTTATTCCTTCTACTAAGCACCTGACAATTAGATCTTACACATTCAGCTAAATATAGACGAGCTTCCAAGGTCAAAAAAAGGAGGAGATGATTAAGTATAATATTTAACTGTCTACTTAAGGGAAGTATGTTTTCTTACTTCCTTGCAAACAGGAGAAGCTGATTAATTGAGACTAAGAAGAATGTGCATTAGAATAGAAAGCTGACTTCATTAATAATATCAAATCATTATAGCAGAGAAATATTTTTCTTCAACAAAGGGTTTGATCTGAGATTTACATAGAAAGCTGTATATCTGTTCAGTTTTGTTTTTTTTTTAAGTGTAAAGGGACAATGAAATACGTGTGTCATTCATTTCATTTCACCAACATTTATTTACATTCTACTCTGAGCCAAGTACTAAGCTAAGGGCCTTGGATTAAAAATTAATAAATTCTAGCCCTTTGTGAAGGATTTTGTGAATGGACTGCCAGCAGTCAAATCTATAATCCTCCTCCTTCTCTTAACCATGGAGCAAGTTATGTCTGAGTTTTCTTGCCTTTAGGTGTGGCCATGTGACTAAGCTCTCCACAGTAGCATGTGAGCGGAAATGGTGGTACTAATCATTTCTGTCCACAACTTATGAAATTCCCATAAGGTGGGAATTTCAGTGCTAAAATCAGGAAAGACCTGGGCAAACTGAATTGAGTTAGTCACCCTAATTGGAAATGGTGTTCCCTGTTTTCAAGCCTGGTCTCTAAGAACCTCACGTATAAACTTCTCCATGTTCTTTTCCCTCTCTGGCAGACTGTCATGGACATAGCTGTGGTGACCTCAATAGCCACAGCTCTACAATGCCAAAACTTCTGTCAGCCCGGGAGCCTGTGTGACCACATGGATCTAAGCAACCACAAATGAGGAACCTCAAATTTAGAATCCCCAGCCTAGACTTGTTGTAAGTGAAGACAATGAACTATTTACCAAGCCAACTTCTGTGTGTCTACTTTTGAACCCTGTCCTGTCTTCTCAAAACAAGATAAAATTCCTTCTCTTAATTTACTTAAAGTCATAATATAAAAACTAAATGCCAGAGGAAAGGAGAGCAGTCTATTATTTAAAAAAAAAGAAGCAGGGGCGCCTGGGTGGCTTGGTCGGTTAAGCGTCCGACTTCGGCTCAGGTCATGATCTCGCGGTCTGTGAGTTCGAGCCCCGCGTGGGGCTCTGTGCTGACAGCTCAGAGCCTGGAGGCTGTTTCGGATTCTGTGTCTCCCTCGCTCTCTGACCTTCCCCCATTCATGCTCTGTCTCTCTCTGTATCAAAAATGAATAAACGTTAAAAAATAAATAAAATAAAGAAGTAAAAGAGTAACAAGTTGAAATTTGTATTGAGTGATATTTAAAATTGAAATATAAATGTTTTTCATGGTATATTCAAAGTACATTTCTAGAGACACATGACTACTTAAATAGATGACGGATATAGCTAATGATTACTCCTTGACCCAATATATCAAGAAATTATCACAAAAAAGTACAATTTCTGTCTAGATTTTTCTTTAGCAAGTGATAAGGAATGGAAATGGAGGAATTAAAAGGACCTTCTACAGTGAAGTTATATTATTTAATTCTTAACAATGTGCTGTTAAGACAAAAAAGGATTTATGTAAACAAAGTCTCATTTCATAAATCTGTTCATTGTGATCTATGGTTCTTTTATTGGCAACACAAATGAAAAGAGAGTTTTATTACCTTAAAAAATTGATCTTGGGTCACCTGGGTGGCTCATATGGCTAAGCATCTGACTCTTGATTTCGGTTCAGGTCATGACCTTACAGTTTGTAAGTTTGAGTCCTGTGTTGGGCTCTGCGCTGACAATAGGGAACCTGTGTGGGATTCTTTCTCCCTCTCTCTTTGCTCCCCTCCCCCTGCTCAAACGTGTGCGTGCTCTCTCTCTCTCTCTCTCTCTCAAAATAAATAAACTTTTAAAAAGAAGAAAAAAGTATTCATCTTGCAGAGTTTTTTTCAACAAACCAGGCAATGATTTTGTGAGTGCAACTTATTTTTCCAAAGGCTAGCCATCCTTTCACAGAATGAACTATATAATTCTCATATTAGTTGTCTTATAAGCAAAAGCTGTGTCTGGATATGCTAGATATCAGGATATGCTTCTTATAATTACAGAGATTGAACAACTTTAATTCTTCCAATTATTTACATAACCATAGGAATTTGATTTTTTTTTTTGGTTTGTTTCCAAACTATACTGGTATTGTCACTAAAATGTTGGATTTCTCTTCTGTGACCAGATACAACCCTACAAAATTCGATTTTTTTTTTTGTAGAAGAGAACTTCATAAAGACTTCACATCAAGAAATGATTAAAAGTGACCTAATAATAAGACTGCATGGTA
Organism: Lynx canadensis; assembly: GCF_007474595.2. Taxonomy (NCBI): domain Eukaryota; kingdom Metazoa; phylum Chordata; class Mammalia; order Carnivora; family Felidae; genus Lynx; species Lynx canadensis. Next base: position 123,418,039 of record NC_044311.2, read on the forward strand.
TTCCAACAACTTGAAACACGTATTAATTTATAATTGATCCACTGTAACCTCATATAATCACTTTCTGATCACTTTTTGGTCAAGATACAATAAATAATGTTGATATCTCTTAAGCAATGGACTACTAACAGTTTATTTCCCCTGTCAAACTCCAGATATTTGTTTTCCTTATAATGAGGCGCTGTGGACTATGAAATTATTAACATAGGAGTGTTTTCTTGGAATGCAAAATGCATTAGAGATTTATGTATGGATAAATCTTTTGGAACAATCAAATAGTCCCTGATATACTTTCCTCATCATCAATAATATAAATAGAATACTTCAGTAGACATCATTTTAATAAGATACGTTTGTCCTTCAAACACAGTTTCTCTCAATATATACTAGTAAATATTGTACAAGCATGAGTCCAGGTAGCGCATAAGAGTGAGCCAGGTTTTTATGTGTGTAACTCATGTCCCTGGTGTATTTTCTCTGAATTGATTATGTCCATGAACATGCTACACAGTATATCAGGATATAAATAATACAACAAAATGCTTTGAACTGTTTTCAAATTGTAGAAATTATTTAAGAAGCAGAAGCTAAAATAAGGATGGCATATCAAGGTATGTAGAAGCTTAAAAATCTCAATACAATAACACTAATAACCTGAAAAATAAACCACTATGTCATCAATTCAAAGAGTAAGAAAATGTAAAAAAATTCATTAAATTGCAATCATAAGTCAATACAAAAATGGTTACATAGATTAAGACATTAAAGTCTACTTAGTTTGGAGCTGACGAAAATAGTTCATTTTCATTAGTTTGGATCTATCAAGTATATTTACTAAAGTAAACTAAATCAGCATTAGGAAATATAAAAGTAGACATTATTATTTTACATGAAATACAAATTTCTCTCTCTCTCCCCGCCCCTCCCTCCCCAATATAACCATGATAAGAATGTAAATAAAGTTCACGGCTCAGTTGGTTAAGCGTCAGACTTCGGCTCAGGTCAGGATCTCACGGTTCGTGGGTTTGAGCTCCACATTGGACTCTGTGCTGACAGATCCGAGCCTGGAGCCTGCTTCAGATTCTGTGTCTCCCTCTCTCTCTGCCCCTCATCCACTCGCACTCTGTCTCTCTCTCTCTCTCTCAAAAATAAATAAACATTAAAATAAAATTAAAAGAATGTAAAGAAAGATTAACTAGAAATAAAGAGCTCTCAGCTAGCCAAAACAATCAGCACATACATGAAAAGCAGTATTCCATATTTGCTAAGAGAGTGTAGATGTTTTAGACAGAAATTCTTAACTGCACCTAAAAGTAATATGTTAGAAAAACTAACTCATAATCCGAGAAAGAATTATTATATGTCTTTTTGTAAAATAGACTGTGTTTATAAGGCCTCTTAAATTCTAATTTCCTTTTTCTTATTTAATGCTCATTAACAAAATCAACCAACATTAATATAAAACCATCCCTACAACCTGAAAAGTTGAATGGTCCCTGAAACACCGTTGTAAAATTCCTCTGCATATTTACCTTATAAAGTGACTGATCACAATAGTTTATCTTATGGATATGATCCAGAGTGCCATATGATTTATTAAACCTCATCTTCAGCTCTAACAAATATTTTCATTGGGCTTAGTTTCATTATGTTTAAGATGACTCTCCATATATTAAAATACAAATTACAGATTATTCTAAGATATATGATAATCAAGATCAAATATAAAATGATATTATTAATAATATAAACAATGGTATTTTGTGGGGAAAAACTGTGAAGTGAAACTTCTTATGAAAAGATGTTTCTGTAAATTAACTGGTTAAATTATATGTAAACTTAATAGAACTTGCTTTCATGATTGAGGTGTGAAATACTGGCATAAACTCATCACTGAGCAATGTGAATTTACACATTTTCTCTCTTAACATTGTATCATATTTTGCTACAAGAAAATTACATTTAAAAATAAAACACCAACATAAATATCGAAAGAGATGAAAAGAGTAGGTATTTTTCTGGAAAATGTATGGATAGGTAGGTACTTAAGCAGGATAACAGAAATACATGAAATAATTTTCTTCCTAAAAAACAATGTGTTTTCCTGAATTAATCTAGATAATTGGCTAATTTTATTCTGATTGTGCAGAAATATGATGGAATTCTTGTGAATCATTTATGCACATAAATTAATTTTAAAGGAAAAACAGACCTTTATAAATTCAATGTAATTCTTCAATTCAAAGTGTTTCTAAATATTTTAAATTTTTAAATAGGTTTGGGTGGAAGAATAAATTTTTGTTGAAATAAATTTTTCAAGCAAAATAGTCAAAAAGAATTTCAAACCTCCTGAATATTTGGACATTATGTTTTTGGACAGTAAAAAATTATGGTTGTTAAATTATTATTTTTAGGGGAAAAGTCCATTGCATGCTGGCTCTCATTTTTATTATGTTTTTTTTTCCCTTTAAAATGCATTATATTTGATATAACCACAATTCCTCAACATTGGTTAATGCTCTATTTTAAAAAAATGTAGATGTAGGGCAAAATAAGTAAACAAACAAACAAATAAATAATCAACATTAGCAGCATTAAAATAAATTTATTTTCTAGATATCTTATAATAAATAAATATATTTGAAACAAAGAGAACTTTTAAAATGCAGAGTCCATGTTGGGAACAGTGGCAAAATAAAAGCAAGGGCCTGGGTGGCTCAGTCAGTTAAGCATCCAACTTTGGCTCAGGTCATGATCGCGCTGTTCATGAGTTCAAGCCCCATGTCAGGCTCTGTGCTGACACCGCAGAGCCTGGAGCCTGCTTCAGATTCTGTACCTCCCTCTCTCTCTGCCCTGTCCCTGCTCACGCTCTGTCTTTCTCTCTCAAAAAATAAATAAAACATTAAATGCTTTGAAATGAGATCATTATTCAATGGGTTCTTCTAAGGGTGTGAGGGCCGACCCACTCCCATACAGTTTTCTTGGTTTCTTAACCATCTATTTGTAAGCAGCATTCCTAATCCAGACCTCAGAAGATATTACCAGTTGTTTTGAACTAGGAGAAATTCTATTCTCCTGCCCACCAGCTAAAGAGATACATGGGCAGTTCTCTTTAGACCTGCAAGGAGTTTTCTTCCTGAGCATGTTTTACTAGACATTCTAACAAACCCAGCAGTTTGCATCTCAAATGTGTATTTGCTTCTTTATGGAGAGATAGTTCTTCTGCCTTTTCCTGATAACAGTGGTACATCCAATTAGTCATGCTCCTTTTGAAGGCAAAGAAACTTTGCCTTTGATGGCTAGAAACTCAGGACACATATGTTTCAATGCAGGAAATAACAGAATGGAGATGCCAAATCTTTGGTACGATGGCACAGGAGGAGGGAGGATGTACAGATCCTGGTTGATATAGTGCCTGAGATAAAGGATTAGTGAGGGACATGGTATGCTATAGCTTCAAGGGCACAGGAAAAGGAAATGCCAGTTTTACATCATATGATTTTAAGCGTAGTGAGTAATTTTTCTGAGGCTCTTCCATTCAAATGAACAAATATATACACTCTGCTTTGCATTATGCTTATAAACTTCTAAACCAGACTCCCCGAGTTCAAATGCCAGTTCTACCACTTACTCCCAGTACAACCTTAGGCCCCTTAATTAAGCTCTGTGTACCTCAGTTTCCTCCTCCATGAAGGAAGATAATGATATTAAGTATTTAATGAGTTGTTCTGAGGATTAAACAAGTTAATCCATACACAGTATTCAGAAGAGTAGCTGGCACACATTAAACCACTCAATAAATATTAGCTATTTTATTACCAATCTTGGTAAGGAAATTTTGTAAAATCCCTTTCAATTCATGATCAACGTTTCTATGAGTCTGAGAAATTAATAAAATATCAGTCGCACTTCTGGGAAAGTCAAAGGGAGTGGTCATCAAATAAGGAATTATCAATAAAGTTCACCTCAGTTTTTGCATAGGCATAGTTTTGACTTTGAAGATGATGGAGTGATACACTGACTTAAATTCTCCACTATTGCTGTATTAAAAATGTCTGTATGCTCTAGAGATGAAAAATGCTACACATGAGCTTGTGCTAAGCTATGATTTCAATGCAGGAAAGTTTCTTGGGTAGTTTCAGAATTCACAATAGCTTCTATCCAAATTCTCAAGGTTACGTACATATAAAGCTGAGATAGAGAAAAGTAATTTTATTTTCTTAAATTGCCTTGAATTTGTATTCTTATAATATCACACTGAGGTTTTGAGATGTTACATTATTTAGATAACACTTAAGTTCATAACGTGAATAAGGGTGTTTTATTTCCCAGCCAATGGGCACAGTCAGTGCCTACATAGAATTTAACTTCCCCTAAGATATAATTTAAATTGTCTTTAACTAAAATGTGCACGTTTCTTTTCCTCATGGATTCTAGGAGATACTTATTCAATAGGTTTGTAATGGGACCTAAGTAAGTATATTTTTAGCAGCTCCCCAGAAATTTCTCATCTGTACTCCTGGTTGGAAACATTGACATATGTGATTTGCTTCAAGCCCACTGAGATCTTATTATAATTTACTTACCCATGTAAGTAGAAACATCTTAACTATTTTCAGTTCAGATGTATGTATATACATCCACTTGGTAGATAATCCCTATCACTTTTTTTGTCATAACTCCTATCAATTGTCAAAGGAACCAGTGAGAGACCCCCTTCCCTTTAATTCTGAACGCCATTATTTTGCTGTTCTGTAGCTATAATTTGAAATTTATAAATGTATGCCAGTGAGCAGAAAGCCTAAAAATAATTATTTGTTTATATTTTGTTTACAAGAAAATTTCTATTTGGAAAAAAAGTATTTGATATTTGAATTATATCACTAAGAAATAAAAAAGAGGTTAAATATGTCAGAAATACATTTCAAAAACAATATGGGGGTGTATATAACATCAGAAGCAACATTAATTTGATAATAATTTCCAAATGAGTTGGTAAACCATTTGGTCAACATGGAGATGGAATCATTAAAATCTCTTAAATTTGACACTGTACTGATGTGAATGCACTTTAAAATTGCTAAAAATGTTTCAAGAACCAAAAATATCAAACAACTTTATATATGTTAGATGAAAACAATTGATTTGATTTAAAGTTATTACAGGAAAGAAATCTGTTGCATTTCTAAACACCAATAATGAAATAGCAAAAAAGAAATTAAGAAATCAATCCCATTCACAACTACACCAAAAAGAGTAAGATACATAGGAATAAACCTAACCAAAGAGGTAAAAGATCTGAATTCTGAAAACTAATAAAACACTGATGAAAGAAATTGAAGACAACACAAAGAACTGGAAAGAGATTCTACACTCATGGATTGGAGGAAAAAATATTGTTAAAATGTCTCTATTACCCAAAACAATCTACACATTTAACACAATCCCTATCAAAATACCAACAGCATTTTTCACAGAGCTAGAACAAACTATCTTAAATTCACATGGAACCACAAAAGACCCCAAATAGCCAAAGTGATCTTGAAAAAGAAAAGCAAAGCTGGATGCATTACAATTCCAGACTTCAAGTTATATTGTAAAGCTATAGTCATCAAGACAGTATAGTATTGGCATAAAAACAGACACATAGATCAATGGAACGGAATAGAAAACACAGAAATGGACCCACAATTCTAGGGTCCACTAATCTTCAACATGCAGGAAAGAATATCCAATGGAAAAAAGAGTCTCTTCAACCAACGGTGCTGGAAAAACTGGACAGCGACATGCAGAAGAATGAAACTGGACACCACTTTCTTACACAAAAATAAATTCAAAATGGATATAAAATCTAATGCCGAGAGAGGAAACCATCAAAATCCTAGAGGAGAACACAAGCAGTAACCTCTTTGACATTAGCCATAGCAACTTATTACTAGATAAATCTCCTGAGGCAAGGGAAACAAAGAAAAAAAAATAAACTATTGGGACTTCATCAGGATAAAAAACAAAAATCTGCACAGCAAAGGAAACAATCAACAAAACTAAAAGGCCAGACTATGGAATGGGAGAAGATATTTGCAAATGGCATATCTGGTAAAGGGTTAGTACCCAAAATCTATGAAGAATTTACCAAACTCAACACCCATAAAAACAAATAATCCAGGAACCAAATTGGCAGAAGTTAAGAATAGACACTTTTCTAAAGAAGACATCCAGATAGCCAACAGACACATGAAAAGATGCTTAAAATCACTCATCATCAGGGAAATACAAATCAAAGCTACAATGAGATATCACCTCACACCTGTCAAAATGGCTAAAATTAACACAGGAAACAACAGATATTGGCAAGGATGGGGAAAAGGGGGAGTCCTCTTGCATTGTTGGTGGGAATGCAAACTGGTGCAGCCACTCAAAAAGAGTATAGTATGGAGGCTCCTCAGAAAGTTAAAAATAGAACTACCCTACAACCCAGAAATTGCACTACTAGGTATTTATCCAAAGGATACACAAATATTGCTTTGAAAAGATTCATGCAGCTGATGTTTATAGCAGCAGCATCAACAATAGCCAAAGTATGGAGAGAGCCCAAATGTCCATTAACTGATGAATGGATAAAGAAGAAGTGGTATACACACACACACACACACACACACACACACACACACACACACACATACACTGGAATATTAATTAGTCTGAAGCAAGAATGAAATCTTGCCATTGCAACAAAATGGATGGAGCTAGAGAGTATTATGCTAAGCGAAATTAGTCAGAGAAAGACAAATGTCATATGATTTCACTTATATGTGGAATTAAGAAAGAAAACAGATGAACATAGAGGAAAAAAGAGGGAAGAAAACATAAAACAGACTCTTAACAAACTGAAGGTTGATAAAGGGGAGGTGAGTGGGGTGATGGGTTAAATGGGTGATAGACATGAAGGAGGGCACCGGGTGTTGTATGTGATGAATTACTAATTTCTACACCTGAAACTAATATTACATTGTATGTTAACTAACAGGAATTTAAATAAAAACTTGAAACTACAAAAAATTAAAAAATACAAAAAGACATGGTCTTAATTAGACATATATAATATGTACTTTCATCTGCAAAAATCAAACAACTTTTCACTCTTCTAACACCCTGCACATTACACCCTGCTTTGCTTCATCTTTCCATCCATGGGAAGTGTAAAACTAAAATGGGCAAGCATACAGAGCTTTAAAATACTATGGGTTTTCATTATAGTCCCTACTCTGTCCTTTACCAATTATAGGACATGAGGAATTGGCATAACCTAAACCAAAGTCACTTCATTTGTACATTTGGGCAGGAGTATTAATGGAGACCCAGTTGCCATACATCTGATTTAAAAGTAGTAAATCAAACTAATGGTTAAACAAAATGTTTTGCACCCTTCCACCATCATAAATACAGTACAACTTCATCACGAGGTGATTTTAAAGGTCAGGTTTCAATTTAAAATTGTCAGGACTCTCAGGATTCTGTGCCATGTTCAGTGGGTTGGAGAAGCTGATCCTCAGCTCATCTCACATCTCTTTGGACACCTAGTTCTGCCTTGGACCACATAGGGTCATTCAAAACATGTGAAGAAACCTCAGCCAGAACCCTCAACCTCTATCTACAGTTGTCTCAAGCAGTTGCCCCTTGGTCTTTCCATGGACCTAGAGTTGTGTGCAGTAATTCTGGTAACACAGTAAGCACTTGGGAGAATAAAAATCAGTGAGATGTCCATACAAGCCCTTGAAGTGGACATGGGCATTTTGGACAGACATTTGAGAGTCCAGATTTACTCAGAGCATAGTCTGAAGTGAGAAATGTGAGGTACAAGTAGCACTGAGCCCTCAGACTTTGCACCTTGAAGAAGGGTGTGTCCAGAGGAGGAAGAGAGGTGACCTTGGCAAAACACAGATCAAAGATTACATTATATAGGTCCCCTAAAACTGGTAATGATCATACTTAAGGAATTTTTGAAATAACAAATGAGATAATAGATACAAAAATGCTTATGATATCAAACATTTAGTATTTAATATTAAATATTTATCAAGATAGTGCTTCTTATCAAGTAGCAGTTTATTTTAGCACCGGGTTTATATAGGTGTGTGTCCTTCATCTTATTTCTAGATAACTGTCCTTAAATATTCGTATGTTCATTATAATATGGTTATTTGTATCCTCTAGTTATAAGAATTAGGACATGGTGAAATAGAATGTAAGGAAATGTTCAGATTTTGATTATGCAAGAAAGTAGGCATAAAAATTTAATACTTGAGAGAATTTTGTGAACAAGATAAAGCTTCTTACTTTACATTATAATGTCTAATCGCCGGTTTAAATAAAATAAACCATTATGATTTATTCTAACTATATAACTATGAGATCAAATTTAAAATACTTCATCAGAGCATGAGAAATTGGAGATTTATTTTTACTTTATGCTATTTTCAATTGGTTGTGTATTTTTATAACAAATTATTTTATTATTGCTGATTCTGCCTATTCTATTATAAATTAATATAAATGATTATAATCTTTTTGAGACTATGCCATATTTTATTTTTCTACATTTACATGCTTGAAAAGGAAAAACTAAAACTTATTTTACCAGTTAGGATGGGCTCAAAGCAATAATATTTATTTCTTATTTCAGCCCAATGCCTATTCTGATTCTCCAGTGGTTTTGTTTTATCTTGTCTACAGTTACAGATCCAAATCAATGGTGCCTACTTTCTCTAAGAATACTTCTGTTGTCATGTCACAGAGAGATTTGCAATTGCATATCAGTTCCTAAAACATTGTTGACAAAGCAAGATGCATGGCCACAGCTAGATTTAGGAGGGAAGAGACATGTCATCCTACTGAATCAGCTAACTATGCCTACAGTTAACACAACACACAATAAGCTTTTATTGAGGTTATGACTATGTGGATTGGCTGGGTGATGGCTAATCAAGGCTGGGCTGGCTGGATGGTTCTGCTGATTATAACTGGATTACTCATATCTCAGAGCTAAGCTCTGCCTCTCATCTCTCTCATTCCCTTCTGGGCCACAGCCTGTTCAAGCATGTTTTTGCTCTTAATAATGGGAGAAGTGCAAAAAGGTAAGCAGACATATAAAAGCCCTCCTAACAATCAGACTTGAAACTGGCATAATGACATTTCCATTTTATTCAAATGGCCCAAGCAAGTCAAATGGCCAAATACCAATCCAAGGGGCAGGAAAATATATTTTGCCTCTTTAGTAGGAGAAAATGTGACATCACATGGCAAAAGTCCTGGATACATAAGCGGATGAAAAATGTCAATTGTTATTGCAATGTACCATACCTTTTATGTGCTCAGTGGTGGAGACTGGAAATATTTGCCAATATCCCTTTACCTACTGTGGTGCTCTTCTTGTACATTAATTATAAACATTAAAACTTATTCACCAAGGTTCAAGCAAAAATCTTCCTAGTAAAATAAGTAGCAATACTCAAATGAACAATGACTCCTTACATCTAGATAAATTATGTATGTATATATGTATGCATGTATGCAGAGTGGGGGAAATTTTACCTTATCTAGTGCTCTTTTAATTGCAAACAGCAGAAAAACTGACTCTCACAGGCTTCCAATCTGTGATGATTGTTTGTTTTGTCCTCCATGGCACCTTCTAAACTGGATACCATAAGGAATGACCTTTGTGGGGACTCCTCTTTCAGAGTCTACTCTTCTGTAACATTTAGTGTTTGTGGTGTGGAAATGCAGGACTTTTCATAGATTCTGAACACCAGTTAGCTTTTCTTTCCTTAGCTTGGGGGTTGCCTGGCTGTACAATTCATGTGCTATCCCTTAGATAGTTAGTATTTGTGTTTAGTCAATTTCTATCAATTTCTAATCAAGGTTGGGTCAAATCCCAACTTGTCAAATCATAGACTGGACTGATTGTGGCCTGGGATTTCAATCTAAATAATACGTGCTCTGCCTATCTCTTTCTCAGTTTTCTGACTTTTGCCCAAGGGAAATTTGACACCATGGTCAATAAATGTTTAGGGATAATTCATACCACCTTGCATGGATGCTGTATTTCATCAGCAATCTTTGGGGTAATGAAGGTAAATTTTATGTGACATTCCACCTTTTATGAGCAGAAAGCTAGCTGGGAAACATACTCAACCCCAAGGATGGCATAATCTCCAGTGCCTGCTTATATTTAGCCAAGAAGAAAATGGAAAAAAACAAAACAAAAAAAAACACACAAAAAAATGAACTCCAGAGGGTAGAGCCAAGAACTAATCACAGGGCAGAAAATCTGAGCTTGAGGAAGAAATATTTTATACTACCTGGAGGGATGATCCTCAAAACATCTGCCCAGAAGTATTTTTTTAATGTTTATTTATTTATTTTTTTTTACAGAAAGAGAGAGACTCAGCATGAGTGGGGGAAGGGACAGAGAGAGAGAGGGAAACACAGAATTCAAAGAAGGCTCCAGGCTCTGAGTTGTCAGCACAGAGCCCAACACAGGGCTTGAACTCACAAACCATGAGATCATGATCTGAGCTGAAGTCAGATGCTCAACTGACAAAGCCATCCAGGCACTTCGGCCCAGAAGTATTTTACATTTGCTACGAATCATTCACTATTGTCTACTTTTATCTAGAATAAAGCATAGTATTCATGCCAATTATTTGTCCCTCTTTGACTATTCTATATCCTCATAGTTTATTTTTCAGATATCCAGATCAAAAGCAGCCACATCTAGGCCAGGTGTATAGATTATTGTAAAACCTGAGACTTTGAGTCTATGTCTTAATAGGATGAGACTGTTAGGGTGTGTTTTTCATACAGAGGTAGTAAATGAATATGAAAGCAAGACTGTAGACAGTATGTTGTATTATTGCTTACAGTTATTTACTTCCTTACCAATAAAGCCATTTTATATCTATATATCCTGGCCATTCCCACCTCTATGTAAGTAATATACTTCTTTGCCTGTGGTCATGTGACTGGATTTTCTGGCGAACAGAAAATAAGAAGTAGAAGTAAGATATGCCATATCTAAGCAGTAGATTTAAAAGTCATTCCATGCCTTATTCACATCTCTGTTTCCACAGCAAGGTAAAGGCTACAACCCTAGTCTGGATCCCAAGTTGAAGGATAAGTGAATTAGAGACACAAAGCTGCAGCCGACAGATAGTCAACATACCACATGAGTAAGCTGCAAATATTTGCTAATGTCGACACGTAAAATTTAAGGGCCCTTGTTACCATAGCCTTACCTAATAAAAAATAATACTCCTAGCCTCTTTAAAAAAGTAAATCACATATGCTAATAGGTACTACTTTTCAGGTAAGCTTGTCTCTTCTATTAAGACTTCACAAAAAAATTACAAATTGAAATAAACACAAACTAAATCCACACTTTTTCTTTAACCAAGATTTCTTGCTACAGCTTTAATAGGCACAAGAGTCAAAGTCCTTGGGTTCTACAGAAATAGCAAACTGCTTCTTTCCGTAGCATATGAAAATTATTTTCTATTATAGGAAGAACTTTTGCTTCCTCAGCCCTATTTAATATAAGCCAGTTCACATTTTGGCACATGTCATTTACAATTAAAATAATGTTAACTTAAATACTTGGCTAATTGATATAAAAATACCTGATAAATAATATGGAGTACTTAGTGATAAGTAAGAAAGCCAAATTACAAGGGATCTTAATACTCTTGATTTAGATGTCACATTCTTTCATATCTTTTAAGTTCTTACATTTTCTGGTCTCTTATAATTACCAATATTTTTACTATCTAAACTCTTCATTGTACATTTCTGATATAGAAGTTCTTCCTATTCTTTTAGATTTTATATTACACTGGCCATTCCATTTTTATGTTTGAACTACTGTATTAATTTTTCTTATACTTATCTATGATTTTTTTTTTTTTTGCCTATGATGGAAATCTAAGCTAAGCTTTCAAATTCAGGAGGAATGTTTCTATTTTAATTTGCTTAACAAATACTTGGCTTTACAATATATAACTTGAGTTCAATTCCTATCTGGAATACTGAAAGATATTAACAGAAATTTTATTTGGAGATTTAGTCATTGTCTTTAAAATGAAGACATTAAAATCCAGTTCATAGGATGGGCTAGGAGAAGTCAATGAGATGTCTCTCAAAGAACTGGCCTGGTGCCTCATACATGATGAGTCTTCAATTTTTGTAAGGATCAGATTACTTCCATTACAATAATAATGTTGTAAGTGTAACTCAGTTTGTGGTAGGAGGCCAACACCAGGGACTTTAAAGGTAAGTCCAACTTTAAAAAATGGTTTCAGGAATTGCAGGGAGAGCAGCAGAGTCCAAAACAAAGATATAAAGATAGGAAATCAGTTCCCGGAAATACCATTCACTATTAAGTGGGATATGCATGTATCACCCAACGATCTAATACTGAAAGAAGTATTTGAGAATAACAGACTGGAAAACAAAGAATGGTTGGGTTCTTAGAAAAAATAGCCAACTAAGCCAAACTCAGAGTTAGAACTCAGACACAATTTGAAATCAAGTAAAGAAATAAGCAAATGAGGGCACCTGGGTTGAGGGTCTGACTCTTGATTTCAGCTCAGGTCATGATTTCATGGTTCATGAGACTGAGCCCCTCATCAGGCTCTTCATTGACAGCACAGGGCCTACTTAGGATTCTCTCTCCCATTCTCTCCTCTGCCCCTCTGTCACTCCTCTCTCTCTCTCAAATAAACAAACAAACAAACAAACAAATAAGCAATGAAAAACAAGTTTGCACATAGGAATGAGACAGGAAGAAATTGGTATGATACTGGGGATCTTGACAAGGGCCTCTATATATGAACCAGGTGAAAATGAAAGTCCAAAATTGCAGTAAACACGATTAGCTCGTAACATATAAGCTACTGATGTAGAAGTCCTATTTTCTCCTACTTAAAAATAGTTCCAGTTTCAAGAATAAGCAGATCATTACACTAATCTCTTATGCACATACTTACTGTCAAATGTAATCACTGGATAATGTGTCTTTGTTGATAGACTCTATTGTAAATGCTTCCACACCCCCAATCCTGTTTTCAAATAAAATTGCTGTAAAGAATTTAGATAATCTCTGTCTTTTCTGTTTACATAAACACACACAACATGTGTATGAATTTTAAGTGTGTATGTGCACTGTGAAAAAATCCATAAGAATGACTGAAAGAATTCACGTGTGTGTGTGTGTGTGTGTGTGTGTGCGCCGTGCGCGCGCGCAGGTGAATGTGTACGAAAAGGAGAACAGAGAAGAGCTTAAAAATAACATGAGGTCACCCAGTTCACCCACCCAACTCACCCAATGCATCAATCTATACTGTAACAACTCTGACAGCTTTTTGCCCCCTCTAAGTTGAGTATAGTCAGAAAGAGCAAGTTAGGACAAGCCTCTTCAATTTCTGAATAGTTCTAATGATTGAAAAACAGCTCTTTGTGTTATAACAGGAATTTCCTTTCTGCGATGTATCAAGCATCTTAGCTCTACCCATTGGAAGTACAAGGATTCTATATTTGAAATCACGTCTCATTCTCTTTAACATATTTCAATGTGACAATATCATCGATTTTTATTATCATGAATACCATTCCTAGAATTGTCCTGCTTAGTTTTGTCTATCAATCTTTAAACATATCTGTTTGTTTTTTAACTGAAGTACAGTTGACTCACAATGCTACATTAGTTTCAGGTATACAACATAGCGATTCAACAAATGTATATGTTATACTGTGCTCACCACAAATGTGACCATCTGACACTGTACAATAGTAACACAATACCATTAGCTATATTCCCTATGCTGCACCTTTTACTCTGTGACTTATATATTTCACTACTGGAAGCCCATATATAATAGCTGAGTGACAGTCCAGATGTGGCCAAATTTTTAATTTGTATTATAATATGATTTTCTTCTTTATTTCTGAAACTAAATATACACAAATCCAGGCTAAGACTTTTTGTTTTGTTTTGTTTTGGTTTGGCAATCATCATGCTGTTGATCCATAGTGAACTTATAATCAATACATCACTTCTGTCATTGAATGTATTAGGCTTCCCTTTGAGTCATTGACATAAGCATCTTTATAGCACTTTTCATATTTTAGGGTAGTTATTTATGTCTTCCCTACTAGACTGTGAGTTTCTCAAGGGTAGATACCATGTCCTATTCATTTTTGACCTAGGAATTTAATAAATTAATAAATTTTGTTGAATATGGAGAAATATGGAAATTTGAGGATCATGCTTTATGTATTTTCAATTCAAGACATTGATGAATACATGCATTATGATAGAGCAAATACATTTACCAGAGATCTTGTCTCAGGTTAATGTTGATCCTCAAGAATATTTTTACATGAAGCCTTTTAACAAGTTAAGAGTATATTTGTTTTATGCATTTGTATAGTATACAAAATATGCACAAAAACATAAAGATTTTCAAAACAGTGTTCCTAAATAAAGCATTCTCTTGTTCTAAGGATCTGATAATGCACTGAAGAGTAAAAAAAGGAAAGGTGATAAAAGTTGCATGGCTTCCTTTGAGAAAGCTATGACCGTTCTAATTTTTTTCTTTTCTTTTCTTTTCATTTTTTCCCATGTCACTCCATTTCTACATATCTTCCACTTAATAAACAACTCTAGAATTTTTCTAGAGAATAATGGCATGTTAATCTTTATTTTACTGAATTCACCATTTCCTTCTCTATGAAAATTGTAGAATCTTTCCTTATTCTTTTTCTGCATTTTTACTATTACTAAAGAAGAGAAAACACTATTGCTTGGTGGAATGCAGTTGATATGGAGAGAAGTACAAAATAAACTCTTTTTTTTTCTTATTCAAGGAAGGATTTTGGTCTTTATATATTACAAAGAAACTCTAAGTCTCAATATCCTCCTGTGTCCCTCTGTTTTATATCTCAATCTAAGGATAATTTTGTGAAAATAAACCCCCAAAACATAGGTGCTGTTTCTCTCAGCTGTGTCAGCATCTTACTTCAGGTGCTTTTAGACAAAGGATTCTTCTTTACTAATTCCTATTTATGTTCCAAACATAATCAAGGAGCCATTAACTTCTTCAGTACTTGAATATCATAATTATATTGATATTGTATTTGTATTTTGGTCTTCTTTGAATTATCTCAGTATTTCATTATTTAAAAAAAAAAACTATATGTTGGTTGGACCCCTGTTTAACAGACAAGCATCTGATGTAAGCCATCGTTGCTTTATGCTCTAAAACTTGTCATATTATGTTCAGAGGCTCTCCTTCACCCTCAGAAAAGGGGGGAAAGCAAGGTTCTGGGAGAAAGAAAAGGATTATTATACAGGGCTTTCTCAAATATTGCTGCAGAAGGTTCCGGTGATGGCAGTGTGGTCACCAGAGATTAAGAGCAGAGAAGTTTGGCTATGACTTGGCAGAAGTCATAGGTTACACAATCAGGGATTGATTAATCTAAACTTTATAAAAATCAGATTGAATCTGCTCTTTTAGAAGGACACTGATCATGTAGAGGACCCAACAAGTGATAGTGTCCAGGAATACCGAAGTTCTACATCTTTGGGGAAGTGGGGATCAGGGTGGGTGGTATTTGCTGCTAGTGGAGGTGGAGGTGTTGGCAATAGCTTGTAATGTAGACATTGCTACAAATATGTCATATTTGTTCTCACTGAGAGGCAAGCCCATTAACATTAGTTCTATATCAATTATATAATGCTGCCTTCAAAGATCAGGCTCCAGGGGTGGGAGAGTATACCTTAATTCCTTCTTCTGTAGCTCTCTTTCTTCAATCATTTGGGATGGGGTATTTAAAGAGCTGTTCTACATGTTAAATGATCTTGTTTACAATGTCACAGCACCACTGACCCACATGCATAAATCTTTACATGAGATTGTACTTATTATCACAGCTATGAATAATCACTAAATGACCAGTTCTCTGTACTTATGACCAATATTGACCATAATTTTTTTCTCCCACTCATCGACCTAGACCTACATGATCTCTTTTGTATCTGTAGAAATCTCCTATCGATAGGGATGAGATTACTTATTCTATAAAATTATTTGTAATAATTTTTCAGATAATGTGTTAAGAAGATATACTGCCTAGCAAAAACAGACATTTTTCTCTTATTACTGACTAGCTACCTAACTCTCTAAGAATGTAAAATAGGAATCCTAATAATACCTGCTTTTTGTGTTTTCAAATTATGAAGATTTAATGGCATATGATAAGGGAACAATAGGTGATAGCTATTGTTATTCTATGATCTTTGAAGTTCTTCAAAATTGAGTACTTTCCTCCACTGCCGAGGAACAAGAAGCAAAATAATGTGTTTAGTTTGGCCCAAATTATTTGTTTTAGGTAGAGGAATGGAGGGAGGGTTTAAAAATATTTTTAAATCATTTTGCTCTTTTCTTCCTCATATTGATTTGAAATGTATCATATATGCATATTTACTTACATGCTCTGAGTGCAAACACATTATTAATAAGACACATTTTCTGTTTTAGTGCACCCAAGAATCTCACCTTGTATAAAATGGTAATATCTGCATTTGTCTCTAGATGAGCTATTTCTTTAATAAATATTTATTTAATACCTACTATGTGCTGAATGAAATAAACATGGTCCTTTCATATACTGTGCTTTCTAATAGGGGAAATGTTCAGTAATCAAAGAATCTCAAATAAAAACAAAATTATCAGTTGATATAGAGAGGGAATGATCAGGGTGCTAATAAATTACCTGAGTAAGACACAATCTAATTTGGACTTGGAAAGGTCAGGAGATGAGAGATGAGAGCTGAAAGATTGTAGGCTGCAGGTTTTTCTCCCTATTTTTATACTGAGGTCTTATCAAGTAATTCTTCTGTAATGAAAAAAAAAAACATCTAATTATATATATTTTTGCAGTCCAAGTATGTGTGTTTTTCATGTTATGAGGATGTGAAGAATAAAATGGGAAGGCTTTAGTACTACCTAAAATTTGGAAAACTTTGCAAATTTAGTAATATGAATTGTTTCTTTCTGTGTCTTGCTAAATGAAAGCATTATTTATCAAGAGTGCAAGGATTAATTAGCAAATGTTTGTAAATAGTTTGAATAACTGATTAGTTTCTACACCATTATTTATAATATAGTCTTGCTAAAATTAACTTCGATTTTATGCTTTGTTCCCAGTCGAGTTATTGGAGGATCTAAAACTTTCTTACAGTCTCTATGAACACACTGTACTTAGCTGACAGGTCACCTGTCATTTATAATTAATATCAGAAAAGCAATAAAACAAAATGACGAGTTTGCACCTGATGTAACTTATCTTCTGTCAGGTCTCTCTTTAAATCTCTCATGGTTCTTTATCTTCACTGACATGTACTTTCCACATTTTGCTTCATATTGTGTTGCCTTTTTTTTTTTTTTTTTTTTTTTTTTTTTTTTTTTTTGCTTTTTGAATTCTCTCAGCTATTTGATTCTATTGTCTTGTATTGGTGCTTTGGTATCATGGAACATTTTCTTAATTAAGAAATAATTGAATTCCAGATTTCACTTACAAATACCAACTTCTTATCACTTCTTGTACTTCACTGAAGAAGACAATCTGTTGAACAGCTGCACAACCACAAAAGTAGTCTTTGCACTTAGAGGCTAATAACTGCTATAAAAGTTGCCACTACAATTCCAATACCCAGAAGGACATTTTGTTTCATGGCCTTATCTATTTACATCTCTGGTAGCAGGAGATCTCAACACCCCTCTGCAGACCTCATTTCCATATTGCCAGCATTCTTACAAGCTTTAGAAAATCAGCAAAGAAAAGAGAGCTAAATTCAAAAGAACAAGGTGAAAATTTAATATAAGTATAAGAAAAGTTGCCTTTTAATAAAATGGATGCACTGAAGAGAAAGTATATATCCAAAGAAAGCAGAGAAGAAAGAAAGAAAGAAGAAAAAAAGAAAGAAAAGAATAATGAAAAGAAAAGAAAAGAAAGAAAGAAAAGAAAAAGAAAGAAACGGAAAAGAAGATGCTTAAGAACTGTTAAATATGCCTATCCCTCGGTACATTTTATGTCATTTTCATCTGTCAGTGGATTTTCACATTATTCAAGTGGAATACAATGTGTAAGAATTAAAAAAGAGAAAAAAAGCAAGATGTCACAATCAGTAAAAATCAAATCTACTCTCTAATTTAAGTAATGACGAGATGGAGAAGAAAATATAAACATCTAGAAAGAAAATTAGTTATGTATATTAGCTTATTACAAATGGGGATTTATGCAAATCAAAGCCACACCTCATACTTGTTGGAATAACTATAACCAAAAAGATAAGAGATAACAAGTGTTGACAGGGTGTGTGAGAAAAAAGGCTTGTACACTGTGGGTGGGAATGTAAATTGGTGAAGCCATTATGGAAAATAGCATGAAGTTTCCTCAGTCAATCCAATCAATCAATCAGTGATACTGCCATATGATTCAGCAATTCCACTTCTGGATATATATCCAAAGGGGAAAAAAAAATAAAACAAAACAAAAATCATTATCTCAGGTGTATCTGCACTCCCAGGTTCATTATAACATTATAATAGCCAAGGTATGGAAACAAGATAAATGTCTGTCAATGCATGAATGGATAAAGGAGATGTGAGATACTTATACACAATGGAATATTATGTCATGAGAAAAAAGGAATTCCTGCCATTTACTGCAAAATGGATGGGTCTTAAAGGCATTATACTGAGCAAAATAAGCCAGACAAAGAAAGAAACATACTTCATGGTATCATTTATATGTGGAATCTTAAAAAAAAAACAAACAAAAAAAAAAAAACCTCAAACTCATAGTAACAGAGAGTAGAAAAGTAGTTGTCATGGGTTGGGAGTAGGGGAATTAGGGAGGGGTTAATCAAAAGACACCAACTTTCAGCTATAAGATGAATCGGGTCTGAGGATGTAATGTATAATATGGTGACTATAGTTGATAACACTGTATTGTATAATTAAAATCTGTTCAGGAAGCAGAATTTAAATGTTCGTTACACACAAAAAAATGATAAATATGTGAGGTGATGAATGTGTTAATTAATACATGGGAGAATCCTTGCAAAATGTATGCATATATCAAATTATCATGATGTTCACTTTTTAAAATATATTTTATTTATTTTGAGAGAGAGAGAGAGAGAGAACAAGTGGGGGGGGGGGTGGGGCAGAGAGAGAGAGAGAGAGAGGGGGAGAGAGAAAATCCCAAGCAGACTCCACACTGTCAGTGCAGAACCTGATGTGGTACTCAATCTCATGAACTGTGAGATCATGACCCGAGCCTAAATCAAGAGCCTCTAGGCACCCCAATCATGATGTTCACTTTAAATAACTCACAACTTTCTCAATTATACTTTAATAAAACTGAAAAAAAAGATACATTTCTTAATACTTGCAATGAGATGTAGTAGGTTGGAATTTAAATTTCAATTTTAACAAGATTTTATATAAGCTGTTTGAAATAGGTAGACTTGTATAAATATTTATCCATTACTCAGAAAAAAAAAAAAGATGTAGTAAATTATATAAGTTTAATACTTTATACCTCTCCTATGAGACTAACAAAACAAACCAAGAACGGACTCACTTCTTAAAACATGTTTTTAGTGAGAAGAGTAGTAGTTATTATAAATAAGTATTTTCCTTTTTAATAAATGACAGTCATTTACAAGTGACTTGTAAAATTCCATGTGGCCGTCTTTTAATGTAATATCTTTGCATATTAAAATTATATCTGAAATTAAGCCTTCTAGTCAAGAAAATAATATGTACCAATAGTGTTCAGAGATAAGTTATAACTTTTCATAAAGTTTTAAGGTTTGTATTTAAGTTATCATTTCACTCTTCGTGTACTTCTCAATAAACCACTACAGATAATAGTCAATGTATATTGAATATTATAGTTTGAAATCACATATGCCCCCAATTATCTCATTCTCCAAACACATTTAATTGCCTCCTTTCAAACACATATATTATGTATCCCTAACTTGTCTGTGAGCATTTTAATATGAGCATCTATAAAATTTATTCCTTGTGTATAACCTTCCATAAAATATTTTGGAACTGGTAGTATGTGACATATATTATTTATTGAGTGGAAATTATACATCATTTTTTTTAAATTGTCTCCAACTCAGAGTACAAATTTCATTAAGATTATATTAAGTTGTTAGCAGAGGTAAGATCACCTAAAGACAACATCAGTGTCATTTCAGTAGAAGAAATATGAATACTTTATTTGAAAGAACTGCTCCAATTGTTTAAGGTTAGGGGAAGAAAATAGTGATGGTTCTAATTGAGGGAAGAGAAGGAAATTTGTTTAGGACTAAGTTAAATATTAGATTAAAAGTACACGTCCCAAGTTTTAAACACTCTCAGTATTAACCTATCTGGAAGACCCTATCTTATATTTTTAACAGTTGATTAAGATATGCCTATCATAGCAATATCTCAGCAGAGTGCCAAATTTGGTCAGTGACCATCAATCTGAATTCTGCTATATAGCCAATTGAGTGTGTTCAGAGGTTACTCAGTACCAAGTGCCATCAGCCCTTTGAGTTATATCTCTCAAGGCATAATTTCTCAAGGCATAATTTCTTCTGCCAGAGCTCCAGATGGAAGTCCATTTAATCATAATGTATCTTATAATATCACAACTGACACTTTGACATTCCATTTTGGCCTGGAAGATTGACCCAGCTGCACAGTATATTATCTTTTCAGCATATCCTCTCTAATTTTTGTGGCATGAAAAAAATAGCATCTCCAGATTCTTTATCTCACTGTGTGCTTGACAAATAATATTCTAACATCTGCAGTCTTGCTGTAAAAAGCAGGTACATGGATGACAGCAGGTTCAATCAATCTAGTTACCAATTACTCTCAACCGGATGCTCGATTCTAGAACAACTGTAGTGCTAATAAATGGCACAAATTGAAACATTTGGAGGCTGAAGGTCTACCCTAAACCCAGAAACATCAAAAAACAAGCTTGCCCATCATCTGGGTAAAGTGCATGATATTCTCATGAGAGATATGCCTTATGCACATCACTCATCAGATGAAGTAATAAGTTATTGGGCCACATTGAACTGTACAGTAAATTAATCAGTTTCATTTCATTAAAAAGGATAACAGCAACTTATCTCATATCTCCACTGCATCTCTACAAGATCCTCATTGAAACCTACCCCAAAGAGAAGCAGTTTTCAATCAGAAACTGTGAAGGGTTTAAGGCTTTATCATACTTGCGAGCTAAAAATTTACCCTGCCACAATGTCATAGATGACGGCAGAGGACATGAGATTTCTGGGTCAGAGGCAAAGAACTATTACCTATAGAATAACACATACCATGAGTTTCATGTTCTCATTAGTTCCCCTTGTCCCCCACCAAGTCCCATTGGGGTGATGCAAAGCAAACCAGATGGATGCTATATAAGCATCCTTAGAAATGCCTTATATCTAGGGCAAAAGTTATCACAGATATGTAGAAATACAATGAAGATTTGCCCCTCCTGCCAGATACTTTTTCTGTATTAAATATTTTCATGAGATATGAGAGTTCAAAAAGCTCTTGGTAGTAAGCAAGTACAGTATATTGTCTGTCATATTTCCTTAGAAAACTTAAAGGAGTTTTAAAAACTTCATTCTCTATTTCTTTATTTTCCTTCCTCTGCTTTCTCCTTCCTTCCGTCCTTCCTTCCTTCCTTCCTTCTTCCTCCTTTTCCTTCTCTTCCCTTCTCCATCTCCTCCTCTTTCTCCTCCTCCTTCTCCTTCTTTTTTTTGCATTTGTGTGAGATATTATATATTTGATTAACTATATCACTTTGGATAAAAGTGATTTTGGGTATATTAGAAAGAACACTAAAATGGAAACGTGGATTCAATAGTTAAAGATGTCGATGAATAGAGATAACAGATGGTTGATAGATAGATGATAGGTAGATAGATAGTCTATAGATACTGATATCTATATAGTTGTATCATTTTTAAAATTTTAAGCTTTATATTACATGAGTTTTCTTGGAAAGATACAAATGCTGTAGGCTGCTGCTCCTATTTCTGCTTCCTTCTCTTCCTCCCCCTCTCCTTCCCCTCCCCCCTGTACTCTCCCTCCCCCTCCTCCTTCTTCCTTCTCCTTTTTCTCCTTCTCCTTCTCCTCCTCCTTCTCTAAAATTCAAGATTGACCAGGTAATCTCTTATATTTCTTCCAGCTCTAGAAATTTAAGAACTTCCTTTTTCTTTTGTTAAACAGAAAAAAAGAGCATATATTACTAACAGAACTTTTTTGAGAGTGGGCAGGGGAAGAGTAGAGGGAGAGGGAGAAGAGAGAGAGAGAGAGACGAGAGGAGAGAGAGAGAGAGAATCTTAAGCAGGCTCCATGCATAGTACGGAGCTGGCTCAAATAACTGAGCCACTGAGACACCCCACTAAACAGATATTTTAATGAGGCATATTCACTTCTTTTGTTGCAATTTTAGAAATTGGTTGGTGTATCCAATAAGACAGAATTAGTACAGTGTGTTTAACTTAAACATTAGAAGAATATAAACAAGATTTCAACTAAAATTCCTCTGGTTATCTTTCTCACTCTTCTCTGACCATCTCTTATTTTGTTACTAACTATTCTCAATCCCTCTACTTTGGATTGCTATTATAGGAACTGCCTGGTTAGCTACAGTAAATGGTTTTGACTTCTTATTAAGATGAACAGCAAAGAGAAACAAATTGGTTCCCTCTTTAAACTTTTGTTTCCCTTCGTCTCCTACTCCCCTACTTTTTGATTCTCAACACCTGTGAACTCTCAGTACCATAAAATGACATTTTGTGAAAAATGACTTTTTTAATGCCTTGAAAATAGAAAATAGAAAAAAAAATATGAAGATAAAGCAATAAAGGGAGAAAATTATCTACATAGAATAAGAAGAAGGGGAGCATTTTATTTCATTTATGATGACAGTATTCGGAGATAGGGATATCTTTAAGTTTAAAAGCTTAAAGAAAATAGTTTGCTGCCGGACAAAGATGACTTGGAAGGAGGAAACAGAAGATACTCCTCTTAATTGTCATTCTGATGTCTTTTAATTTTGACTTTGGATGAAAAGAAGGAATACTTTAAACTGGGTGGTACATTCAGAAGGTAAAATTGACAGCAATTTCAGATTAATGGTGCTTTTTCTACCTAATGATTGGAATTCAGATATCAAATTTGACAACATTCCAAGGCTCATTCCGGACCAGCATTTCATGAAACAGAGACAACCTCCTATTTCCGAAATACTCTGTGTAAAAACATCTTTGTTTTATTAATTCTTAGAATCTATCTTTTTTGGTCTCTTCCTGGATGACTTCATATCTTATTTCTAAAAGACTGTTTAGAGTTAAGAATTAGTCAGATACATGTGGTCATGTCAGTTTTCTTATTTCTATAATCCTATTACGTTTTCCCCCACCTACGTGCACTCTATCTTATCTCTGAAATGCCCTTGTTTCTCTTTACTCCAATCCCAACATCCTCCAGCATCCAATTCCTCTGTGAAGCCATTTAGCCCTCTTACTTTTCAGTGGATAGTCTTCTACTTAGAGGTCTGACTCTTCACTAAGTAGCAGTATATTAGTTACAGTACTATAGTTTAAGAGCACAGTGTTAGCCTGTACCAAAATGCAGTTACTTAATACACAATCTTAATTTATTTTTATTAAATTTTAATTTTTTTTAAATTTATTTTTATTTTATTTATTTTCATCCTATCTCTCCAACCAGATTATAAATCAATGAATAGGGGATACCATGTTGGTTCTAGCACTATGCTGAACACATTAGTGTTAGTGTGTAGAATAGTTTTTTAATTGGTATAGTTCTAATATTTTGTGTGCTGTTTTATTCAATGCCTATTAAATTTCTTAAACATCCTTTACTTGTCTTCCGAATTCTTTTATTTTTCCCTAAATATAATTTGTTAAAACAATATTAACATTGAGAACACTGATATATTTGATAGAACAAAAATAACAAGAATGTTTAAGTAAGAGTCATTCTGCCTTTCCCAACTATCCACTTATAAAAGCCTAAAAATTACATAGGGTTTCTAAAAAAATATTTCTGCCTTATACCTAGTATGATAAATTTTATTTCACCTAAAGAGCAAATTCCCAGTGATATACATGAATTAATTCAGGCGCATCTGCCTCTTTATAGATAACAAGCCTCTTTTATATCTCAGCATTATAATAGTGTTGACTGGTGAAATGATATTATTTCTTAATATCAACTTAAATAGAAATGTTCTTTTAAAAAATCTGTTTCTTTTCCCACTTTATTTCAACTTGTGTTGTAATATTTCAGCATAATTCTTTCAATTAAGTTTTGGAATTAAAACTGAAAATAATTTTATAAGATTTGGCCATTTGTATAGAAGTTGTCAAAAACTTAACACACATGATTTATATCAAACCACATTAATAGAGTTACTTCAAATTATATAAACTCTAAATTAAAAAAAAAAACAGGATAGCTTCCCTGTGACAAAGCAAAAAGAAATATAAATCACTTTCAGGAATGTGCAATTTTATTGTCTCTATTTTTAAATAATTCTTTAAATTTTTCAGTGTACATTCAGAAACTGATTTGATTCACCTTTCTCAAAGGTGAATACTGCATTACATGTTAAATACTGCCTTTGTAGGAAAGGAAATCAGTAAGGGAGTCCATACTTGAAATGCATTTTAATTTTTAATTTAGTTTCTAACTTCATCCAACATATATAATCAAATAAATCTATAATAGATGGGAAACAAGGAGCAAAAAAGATGATAGATAAAAAAGTTAATATATAAACCTTAAAAAGAATTCTAAAAAACATGGTATCCAGTTGGCTCTTCTAGTTATTTCTTAGAGACATATCAATGTAAAACATATTTTTATTTCATTGCTAATAAACAATTGTGATGTAACTGTAAAAACTGTGTTTTTATTAAACTAATATTAATACGCTGAACTACTAAAGAATGAAATGTCCTTTATTTGGGAACCTGTCACATGAGTATTTTACTGAACTCATACTGAAAGGCTGTGGAATAAAACATAGCCCATTTAACCATCTAAATCAAATTGCTCAGTCTGCTAGTGTTTTCTGTGTATTCCACATGCTGGCCATTATATGCCAAGTTTGTGTTTCCAGTGGTTAAACCACCTTCCACCAGACAGAGGTGAAGCATTCTTTAAAAAAGTGAACTTGACTTTCTTGAAACACAATGGGATGCTCATTCTTTCACTTGGACTAAGGGTGACCCTTTAAAATGATTGCCACTAATTATTCCTCTTACAGAGAATAGTTGCGGTGTGCTTCTCCACAGTGTAGGCAGTTCAGACATGTGTGTTCTGTCTGAACGGCAGCTTGTGCTGAAAGCGAGCAGTTCATCAGCCAACAACCGGGTGCTTGGGTATTGAATAGCTAAGAAGGGACAGGAAATGCACCAGTGGACTACTTGACAGCAACCGAAGTAGTAATAGAGCCCTGTTGACAGACGCATCTTTTCCCAGGCCCACCTGTTTTGGAGGTAGAGCTGGGAAGTTTTCCAAAATATCATTCAAGAAACGAGGTGTTAAAACTATCTCACTGAGCAGGGATCTTCAGTTTGAAATGCTGCCACCAGCCCCATCAAACTAGGCTTCTCATACAAATGGTTATGAACTATGAAATAAGGAAGTAAAGCGAGATACCATTTGGATCCGAGTAAATCAGGTAAATATTGGGTTTCCAAAAATAGATTTATGAACATCGTTTCAACTACAGACGTTGACTGAGTATTTTATAGGTGCAGGAACTGCAGATGCATAAATGAATAAGCAAATAAAACACAAAACAGAGCTGGGGTTAATCAGATATAAAATATTGTGTACATAATGTGAGTGCGTGCACTAAGTTTTCATACTTGGGGATGATTATCTCCAAGTGATATAAAAAGCTGATCTTAACAGATTGACAGTATTGTCTTTGCGGCCAATGAGAAATTTCAAACACTGACTTCATGATATACTACCCCAAATAACCATGCAGGTGTTAAGCATCTGGCGGCTTCTGCTAACACTTTGTAGTTGGAATACAATGTTCCAATTTACAACTGGCGGTTATTATGTCCTCATGTTGGCTGAATCTGTTTGGGAACCGAGGGGAAGGAAGTCATCAGAATATATGACGCTATTTGATTTACATTTATTATCCAGACATATAATAATACCTCCCTTTTATTGCTGACATATATACAAGTCGTGTCTTTTGTCAGTATAGAGTAGGATTTCTCAAAGTGGTATCAGAATCACCTTTGTGATTGTTAACAACATTGAAACACAGGTCGCATCTGCACTGACAAAATTTATATTTTTGGGTGTGTGGAGACCTTCATTTTTGAACAATGCCTTCGGTAATTCTTAGGCACTCTGAAGGATGAGATTAAATAGAGATTTAGTATAATAACAGGGAGTCATATGAGGTTATTTAACTAAGTTTTAAATTTCCACTTCCTAATTTGAACCAAGAACATTTCATTAGCTGCCACAGGATTTCTTTTTTCTATATCAGAATAGAACTTATGTAACAGATTTCTTTATAAGGTAAAGCTAAATTGATCGGCTGTTTGAGAATAGATAGAGAAAGGATTAGACATGGTAAGAAAAGGAGGTGATTAAAATTCAGATTACATACTGCCTGTGGTAGAAAGATGCCATTCCTGAAGCTTAAAACTCGTGCTGATGGACTATTTACTGGAGCTCCTGAAAGGGCTTCCTGAGAACTTGTGCAGAGCTGCAAGAAATATTTTTCCTTTGCCAAGTAATTTTAGAGATTCTCTTTAAGGCGCATATATGCCTATCATTGAGCTATTGGATTTCCTGTATTAGAATATGAAATGGGTGCAGCTATTAACATATTCTGACTGCTTGAATCTAACTGTTAAAGTGAAGATATGCAAATGAACAGCAGGCAGCGGGTTTATTTCAGGTGAAGAGTTTTCTTTTTTATATGCAAAGTTCTCTAATTACCAGTTTTATATTCAAACAGAAAATGCATTTCTAAGTATATTTTACTCTAATGGCATCTAGATTAATTTTTCACTCAAGAAAAATCAGCTGAGTGAATACTGCATAATTTTAAGAGCATTCCTGAGACTGAGACAAAGAAATCAATGCCCCACTCTCCCAGACCACCACCCCGGAGTATAAAATCATTGGAATCCAAGTTATGGGAAGTCTAAATTGAGATAAGATCAGAGACCGATAACTTTCTAGGAAATGGCAGTTCTGGGTGCCTAAGGAAACCAGCTTAGCCCTTCTGCAGAGCAAACCTGGAAATGTAAGGGAATTAACACCCATAAGCAAACCCAGAGTAAAGGGAAAAGAAACTTCTGTTCCTTGTGCAGACAATTTTAAGGTTCATGTCAAGTCGGTTTGGAAGATCTGAATGGAACTGAACCCATGGACTCCAGCAGTGACCAGCTCTTGTGCATATCTTTGTATTAGTTTTCTCTACTTGCAGCCTTCACTTTTCATAGTCTGCCGCACTATTCTCCTGGTATTACTTGCCAAAAGAAATTAGTCTCAAGCATGATCTTATTATTCTCAACCCACAAAACATCTAACTTTTATTATCTTTTCAAACTTTATACTTGATGCCTATACCTTAGAAACCACTTCTTTTTTTTTTTTTTTTTTTTTCAACATTTATTTATTTTTTGGGACAGAGAGAGACAGAGCATGAATGGGGGAGGGGCAGAGAGAGAAAGAGACACAGAATCGGAAACAGGCTCCAGGCTCTGAGCCATCAGCCCAGAGCCTGACGCGGGGCTCGAACTCACGGACCGCAAGATCGTGACCTGGCTGAAGTCGGACGCTTAACCGACTGCGCCACCCAGGCGCCCCAGAAACCACTTCTTAAATTTATATTTTTCTCTTTACCATCTCCTCCCAAAATTGATAGTAAATATTGCTTCAATACCAACCAGATTTTAGATGTAATATGCACCACAATTTGATCACAATTATTTTCATGGTACTATGTTGATGTTCTATTAGGAATGCACAGATCAATGTTAGAGCAAAGAAGTGAGCACATTATTATAACTTAGAGTGATGATTTTTAATAAATATATTTGGTTAATTATAGCATCTGTTTGAATTTATTGTCTTAGAATATAATCAACAAATGGGTACAGAATACACATACTCCCTTCCAAAGCACTATTTTAATACTTCTTATGATAATTAACATAGAGTAAGTGATGTTAAAGTTTCAAATATATAAATGATAGAAGACATTGTTTGTATGTGTGTATTAACATTGTGGCTCCATTCTCTGTTATCGAACCACATTGAGATAGCTCTGTGTTGAACACTGCAACACGTTACTCCCACAATGAGAACGCATTTTGGTGGCAAAGTCTCACACCAACATTCCTAACCTACTGAACATAGTTGTTATGGTTTTCAGAGATGTTGGCCCTTCCCTCAATGAAGTCTTTTTCACTATCTTGATAAAGGCTCATCTGATACCCTAGTAGGAACAGAATTAGGGTTAGAGGGCAGTTGGGCAGAACTGCATATGATAAATCCATTGTAACATTCTTGGCTCCTTAAATCTTTGCATTCCTTCATTTACATTACGTTACAAGATTTCTAATGTACCAACTTTATTTTTCTTAAGTTACCAAAAAGTCTATGCCTAATTCAACATACTGAGGGAAAAAAAAAAAAAAAAAAAAGAACTATTAAGAGGTGCTTGAGTTTAAACATTGACTCTGAGCTGTCTTGTAAATGTACCTTTATGGCTAAATTTAACCTGAATCAAAATTAAATTATTATTTTTTCTGTCTGGTCTTCAGAATCTATTCATAGGTATATATTTTCTGATTGTTGTAAAATCTCATAGTTCTTTCCAGGTGTAAGCCTTTTCCCTCTAAGATTTGACTTGATAATTGGCCTCATGGGTTATTAGGCAATTATCTCTACTTATGAAGTTAATAAAAGGCATCGGGGTGGGAAGTAAGAAGTGGCTTTCCAAGGGAAGTAACTATATCACGGGAAGACATTAGGGCCATTAGGCCAAGGGGAAGAGGTGCTACTTGGTGGCAAAGGAAAATCAGGGAGGTTTGGGGGCCCAGAGCCCTCTGGGTGAACTGATGAACACTCCCATGCCCCATTACAATCAGAGGACCCCATTCTGTTCCTATTAATGCCTTCTCCTTCACAAGTGAAATTTGCCGAGTCTGAATTCAAATCAAGTTTTAAATAAAAAATAAAACATGGAATATTTTCAGGTTGACTTTTGATCATGTCACCTTTTCAATTTTAGTTGAGATTCATTTATTCTAATTATAGAAAACCCCTATTGTCTGACAGTTCCTTAGGCTAAGATTCTGGATTTTGAGCTCATAATTTTCAATCTTTAAGTTTCACACACAGCTCCATAGTCCTTATAGTCCTCATGCTAATCATAATGCTTCAAAAGCTTTTCCTTCATTGTATACTTCTTTCCAGATAAATCAAGGGAATACTTTAATTAACTATTATACCACTTCATTCTATGGGCTGGTTATTAAAGTCCAATTCTTTAATTATAGAACCATCTCACTGCTCTGGGACCCAAAAAGGCCTCATAATCAATTCCAGATTACCATTTTCTTTAGGATCTTTCATTAGAAACCACTTTAAGTACCAGTTTCCATAGCAGTAAGAGTTTTTAGTTGAGAAAAAAAATCCATATTACTAATTTGTCCCTAATTTACTTAGGGAAATAATGAATTATGTTTGTAGAGAGCTCACAGAATAAATGAATGTAACAGAACTCCCTAGGGAAAAAAAATCATAATATATGGATTTACTGCAATAAAATTTTTACTGTTACTACCTTCTGACAGCAGCAGTTTAATTTCTATAGACAAGGAAATGTCCATTGATGTTGTTCAGGACTGGAAACTAGAAGTTCCACCACTGGTGCCCTTTAGAATTTAGGAACATATCCCATGATGTGTAACAAAATACAAATTTACTCTTATTTCCTCATATTCCTCTCTCCAAATTATGATTTTGCCTAAATGATTCTGACTCATGGAACCTAAAATCCATGCTTACATTCTAGCGATAAGAAGGCTTAGAATAATAAATTTTATTTTTATTCTAAGGTGAGAGAACTTATGTAGTGAGCTAAATAATGACCCACCAAAGATATTCATATTTTAATTCCCAGAAGCCATGGATATGTTTTGTTACTACATGCAAAAGGATGAACACTGGGTATTATATGTAAATGATGAATCACTAAATTCTACTCCTGAAACAATTATTACAGTATATGTTAACACCTTTGGATTTAAATAATTTTTTTAAAGGGAACTTAAAGGGCACCTGGGTGGCTCAGTCAGTTAAACGTCTGACTACAGCTCAGGTCACGATCTCATGGTTCATGAGTTCAAGCCCCACATCAGGCTCCGGGACATGGAACTTGCTTCAGATTCTGTGTCTCCCTCCCTCTCTCTGCCCCTCCCTTGCTCTCTCTCTCTCTCTCTCTCTCAGAAAATGAATAAAATACTAAAAAAATTTTTAAAAAGGAAGTTAATAGTTATGAGTCACATGAGCACGTGCACATGCACACACAGAGACAGATACAGAGTCAGAGACAGAGATGTAAGAATGGAAAGAGAGTTCAGAAAGGAGAGACAATGCTGTATTGCTGCTTTTGAAGATGAAGGAAGGGGTCACAAGCCAAGGAATACAGGAAGGGCTTTTAAAAACTAGAAAAGGCAGAGGAGGGAGGGAAGATGGCGGTGTAGGAGGATGCTGGGCTCACCGCGCATCCTGCTGATCACTTAGATTCCACCTACACCTGCCTAAATAACCCAGACCACTGCCAGAAGACTAGCAGAACGGAGTAGCTGGAGTCAAGCACAGACGAGAGGGCCACGGAAGAGGGTAGGAAGGGCGGAGAGGCGGTGCGCGCTCCATGGATTGGCGGGAGTGAGCCCGGACGGAGGGGCAGCCCCCCCGGCCAAGCAGAGCCCCCGAGTCTGGCTTGCAAAAGTGGAGGGGCCAGATGGAGTGTGTTCCGACAGCAAGCAGGACTTAGCATCTGGGAGGTCATAAGTGAACAGCTCTGCTAGAAAGCAGGAAGGCTGGAGGACAAAGGGAGGGAGAGTTGCTGAGCCCCCTGACGACAGATCTCAGTTTGTTGGGGAACAAAGGCGCTTGCCAGCGCCATCTCCCTCGCACATCCCCCAGCCAAAATCCCAAAGGGAACCAGTTCCTGCCAGGGAACTTGCTTGCTCTGCACAAACACCCAACTCTGTGCTTCTGCGGAGCCACTCCTCCAGCAGCAGGTCTGACTCCCTCCTGCTGCCACAGGGCCCCTCCTGAAGTGGATCACCTAAGGAGAAGCGAGCTAAGCCTGCCCCTCCTGCCCCTGTGCACCTTGCCTACCCACCCCAGCTAATACGCCAGATCCCCAGCATCACAAGCCTGGCAGTGTGCAAGTAGCCCAGAGGGGCCACGCCACCCTACAGTGAATCCCGCCCCTAGGAGAGGGGAAGAGAAGGCACACACCAGTCTGACTGTGGCCCCAGCGGTGGGCTGGGGGCAGACATCAGGACTGACTGCGGCCCTGCCCACCAACTCCAGTTATACACCACAGCACAGGGGAAGTGCCCTGCAGGTCTGCACCACTCCAGGGACTATCCAAAATGATGAAACGGAAGAATTCCCCTCAAAAGAATCTCCAAAAATAACAACAGCCAATGAACTGAACAAAAAGGATTTAAATAATATAACAGAAAGTGGATTTAGAATAATAGTCATAAAATTAATCGCTGGGCTTGAAAACAGTATAGAGGACAGCAGAGAATCTCTTGCTACAGAGATCAAGGGACTAAGGAACAGTCACGAGGAGCTGAAAAACGCTTTAAACGAAATGCAAAATAAAATGGAAATGATGATGGCTCGGATTGAAGAGGCAGAGGAGAGAATAGGTGAACTAGAAGATAAAGTTATGGAAAAAGAGGAAGGTGAGAGAAAGAGAGATAAAAAAAAATCCAGGATATGAGGGGAAAATTAGAGAACTAAGTGATACATTAAAAAGAAATAATATATGCATAATTGGTATCCCAGAGGAGGAAGAGAGAGGGAAAGGTGCTGAAGGGGTACTTGAAGAAATAATAGCTGAGAACTTCCCTGAACTGGGGAAGGAAAAAGGCACTGAAATCCAAAAGGCACAGAGAACTCCCTTCAGACGTAACTTGAATCGATCTTCTGCACGACATATCATAGTGAAACTGGCAAAATACAAGGATAAAGAGAAAATTCTGAAAGCAACAAGGGATAAACGTGCCCTAACATATAAAGGGAGACCTATCAGACTCATGACTGATCTCTCTTCTGAAACTTGGCAGGCCAGAAAGGATTGGCACGAGATCTTCAATGTGTTGAAAAGGAAAAATATGCAGCCAAGAATCCTTTATCCAGCAAGTCTGTCATTTAGAATAGAAGGAGAGATAAAGGTCTTCCCAAACAAACAAAGACTGAAGGAATTTGTCACCACTAAACCAGCCCTACAAGAGATCCTAAGGGGGATCCTGTGAGACAAAGTACCAGAGACATCGCTACAAGCATAAAACATACAGACATCACAATGACTCTAAACCCGTATCTTTCTATAATAACACTGAATGTAAATGGATTAAATGCGCCAACCAAAAGACATAGGGTATCAGAATGGATAAAAAAACAAGACCCATCTATTTGCTGTCTACAAGAGACTCATTTTAGACCTGAGGACACCTTTAGATTGAGAGTGAGGGGATGGAGAACTATTTATCATGCTACTGGAAGCCAAAAGAAAGCTGGAGTAGCCATACTTATATCAGACAAACTGGACTTTAAATTACAGGCTGTAACAAGAGATGAAGAAGGGCATTATATAATAATTACAGGGTCTATCCATCAGGAAGAGCTAACAATTATAAATGTCTATGCACCAAATACCGGAGCCCCCAAATATATAAAACAATTACTCACAAACATAAGCAACCTTATTGATAAGAATGTGGTAATTGCAGGGGACTTTAACACCCCACTTACAGAAAAAGATAGATCATCTAGACACACAGTCAATAAAGAAACAAGGGCCCTGAATGATACATTGGATCAGATGGACTTGACAGATAGATTTAGAACTCTGCATCCCAAAGCAACAGAATATACTTTCTTCTCGAGTGCACATGGAACATTCTCCAAGATAGATCATATACTGGGTCACAAAACAGCCCTTCATAAGTATACAAGAATTGAAATTATACCATGCATACTTTCAGACCACAATGCTTTGAAGCTTGAAATCAACCACAGGAAAAAGTCTGGAAAACCTCCAAAAGCATGGAGGTTAAAGAACACCCTACTCAAGAATTAGTGGGACAACCAGGCAATTAGAGAAGAAATTAAAAAATATATGGAAACAAATGAAAATGAAAATACAACAATCCAAACGCTTTGGGACGCAGCGAAGGCAGTCCTGAGAGGAAAATACATTGCAATCCAGGCCTATCTCAAAAAACAAGAAAATCCCAAGTACAAAATCTAACAGCACACCTAAGGGAAATAGAAGCAGAACAGCAAAGGCAGCCTAAACCCAGCAGAAGAAGAGAAATAATAAAGATCAGAGCAGAAATAAACAATATAGAATCTAAAAAAACTGTAGAGCAGATCAATGAAACCAAGAGTTGGTTTTTTGAAAAAATAAACAAAATTGACAAACCTCTAGCCAGGCTTCTCAAAAAGAAAAGGGAGATGACCCAAATAGATAAAATCATGAATGAAAATGGAATTATTACAACCAATCCCTCAGAGATACAAACAATTATCAGAGAATACTGTGAAAAATTATATGCCAACAAATTGGACAACCTGGAAGAAATGGACAAATTCCTAAACACCCATACTCTTCCAAAACTCAATCAGGAGGAAATAGAAAGCTTGAACAGACCCATAACCAGCAAAGAAATTGAATCGGTTATCAAAAATCTCCCAACAAATAAGAGTCCAGGACCAGATGGCTTCCCTGGGGAATTCTACCAGACATTTAAAGCAGAGATAATACCTATCCTTCTCAAGCTATTCCAAGAAATAGAAAGGGAAGGAAAACTTCCAGACTCATTCTATGAAGCCAGTATTACTTTGATTCCTAAACCAGACAGAGACCCAGTAACAAAAGAGAACTACAGGCCGATATCCCTGATGAATATGGATGCAAAAATTCTCAATAAGATACTAGCAAATCGAATTCAACAGCATATAAAAAGAATTATTCACCATGATCAAGTCGGATTCATTCCTGGGATGCAGGGCTGGTTCAACATTCGCAAATCAATCATCGTCATACATCACATTAATAAAAGAAAAGATAAGAACCATATGATCCTGTCAATCGATGCAGAAAAGGCCTTTGACAAAATCCAGCACTCTTTCATAATAAAAACCCTTGAGAAAGTCGGGATAGAAGGAACATACTTAAACATCATAAAAGCCATTTATGAAAAGCCCACAGCTAACATCATCCTCAATGGGGAAAAACTGAGAGCTTTCCCCCTGAGATCAGGAACACGACAGGGATACCCACTCTCACCACTGTTGTTTAACATAGTGTTGGAAGTTCTAGCATCAGCAATCAGACAACAAAAGGAAATCAAAGGCATCAAAATTGGCAAAGATGAAGTCAAGCTTTTGCTTGTTGCAGATGACATGATACTATACATGGAAAATCCGATAGACTCCACCAAAAGTCTGCTAGAACTCATACATGAATTCAGCAAAGTTGCAGGATACAAAATCAATGTACAGAAATCAGTTGCATTCTTATACACTAATAATGAAGCAACAGAAAGACAAATAAAGAAACTGATCCCATTCACAACTGCACCAAGAAGCATAAAATACCTAGGAACAAATCTAACCAAAGATGTAAAAGATTTGTATGCTGAAAACTATAGAAAGCTTATGAAGGTAGTTGAAGAAGATATAAAGAAATGGAAAAAGATTCCCTGCTCATAGATTGGAAGAATAAATATTGTCAAAATCTCAATACTACCCAAAGCTATCTACACATTCAATGCAATCCCAATCAAAATTGCACCAGCATTCTCCTCAAAACTAGAACAAGCAATCCTAAAATTCATATGGAACCACAAAAGGCCCCGAATAGCCAAAGTAATTTTGAAGAAGAAGACCAAAGCAGGAGGCATCACAATCCCAGACTTTAGCCTCCACTACAAAGCTGTAATCATCAAGACAGCATGGTATTGGCACAAAAACAGACACATAGACCAAGGGAATAGAATAGAAACCCCAGAACTAGACCCACAAACGTATGGCCAACTCATCTTTGACAAAGCAGGAAAGAATATCCAATGGAAAAAAGACAGTCTCTTTAAGAAATGGTGCTGGGAGAGATGGACGGCAACATGCAGAAGGTTGAAACTAGACCACTTTCTCACACCATTCACAAAAATAAACTCAAAATGGATGAGGGACCTGAATGTGAGACAGGAAACCATCAAAACCCTGGAGGAGAAAGCAGGAAAAGACCTCTCTGACCTCAGCCGTAGCAATCTCTTACTCGACACATCCCCAAAGGCAAGGGAATTAAAAGTAAAAATGAACTATTGGGACCTCATGAAGATAAAAAGCTTCTGCACAGCAAAGGAAACAACCAACAAAACTAAAAGGCAACCAACGGAATGGGAAAAGATATTTGCAAATGACATATCGGACAAAGGGCTAGTATCTAAAATCTATAAAGAGCTCACCAAACTCCACACCCGAAAAACAAATAACCCAGTGAAGAAATGGGCAGAAAACATGAATAGATACTTCTCTAAAGAAGACATCCGGATGGCCAACAGGCACATGAAAAGATGTTCAGCGTCGCTCCTTATCAGGGAAATACAAATCAAAACCATACTCAGATATCACCTCACACCAGTCAGAGTGGCCAAAATGAACAAAACAGGAGACTATAGATGCTGGAGAGGATGTGGAGAAACGGAAACCCTCTTGCACTGTTGGTGGGAATGCAAATTGGTGCAGCCACTCTGGAAAACAGTGTGGAAGTTCCTCAGAAAATTAAAAATAGACCTACCCTATGACCCAGCAATAGCACTGCTAGGAATTGACCCAAGGGATACAGGAGTACTGATGCATAGGGGCACTTGTACCCCAATGTTTATAGCAGCACTCTCCACAATAGCCAAATTATGGAAAGAGCCTAAATGTCCATCAACTGATGAATGGATAAAGAAATTGTGGTTTATATACACAATGGAGTACTACAGGGCAATGAGAAAGAACGAAATATGGCCCTTTGTAGCAACGTGGATGGAACTGGAGAGTGTGATGTTAAGTGAAATAAGCCATACAGAGAAAGACAGATACCATATGTTTTCACTCTTATGTGGATCCTGAGAAACTTAACAGAAACCCATGGGGGAGGGGAAGAAAAAAAAAAAAAGGTTAGAGTGGGAGAGAGCCAAAGCATAAGAGACTCTTAAAAACTGAGAACAAACTGAGGGTTGATGGGGGGTGGGAGGGAGGGGAGGGTGGGTGATGGGTATTGAGGAGGGCACCTTTTGGGATGAGCACTGGATGTTGTATGGAAACCAATTTGACAATAAATTTCATATATTGAAAAAAATAATAATAAAAAAAATAAAAGCTAGAAAAGGCAAGGACATAGGTTCCTTCTAGAGTCTTCAACAGGGATGCAGCCCTGAACATCCATTTTCGATTTCTGACCTCCAAAACAGTAATACAGTAAATTTGTGTTACTTTAAGCCACTATGCTTTGCTAATGTGTTACAACAGCAATAGAAAAGAATATAGTTTACAATATGGGAAATTCTATGGGCACCATAAGGTTGTTAAAACAAATTTGGCAACCATAAACAGCTCAAGTATGCACTACAAACAAGAAAATAATGGAAGTCTTTAAGCAAGAAAGTGACACAATGTTCCTTAAAAAACACCCTCAACTATAGATCTATGCAACGACATGGAAAAATCTCACAATAATGAAAAAATGCAGATGAGAGTGCACACTCTAATTCACTTATTACTCTATTTATGAATCAATTTATGATCTTTATAGACAGAATACAGATTAGTTGTTGACTAAGGGTAGAGCAAAGGAGGAGGAAGGCAGAACAGGAAGGATTTATAAAGGGAACTTTATTGGGGCTAATGGTTATGCTTATTATTTTGATTATGGTGGTGGTTTCAGGGATGATTTCATGTCAAAACACCAAACTGTACACTTTAAATCTTTAAATGTGCAGTGTTAATAAACCATTCTGACTACTATGTGTTAAACGGTCTAGGGAAGGAAAATGTTTTCTTCAACTTTCTAAGGGTCACTGGATGGTTATAAAAATTAAACTGACAAAGATTATCAGGAGAGAAGCATACAGATTTTTTAAAAATCCAGGTATATGGGAACTTCACAAGAGAATGAAGACCCAGAGAAATGAGGAAAACAGGAAGCTTTTTTCCCTTTAGCAGATTAAACAATAAATTTGTGAAGAATTGACAAGACTTTGGGATTTGAGCTACGGGTAGTCCAACTAGGGCTAGATAGTCCTCTTCCTTAGCTAGGAAGATAGAGTTTGTTTAGCAAGGTTTGCTTGCAGATTCCTTTGGTGTCCTTTCTGGGATGATAAGTCTGTCTCCAGTAAAAAGAGTATTTACTTTCTGTCTTTAAACAAGAAAAGAGGAAGTTTTTTTCTGCATTTAGTGCTTCTTAATTCCCTTCAGCTCAAAATGTTTTCTTGGGTCAAAGAGGTATAGTTTGGGGTGACATATTCTGGTTTCTTTCAACAGAGAAAAGAGGACATAAATGAGAAGTGAATCAGTTAGGCATATGTTATGGTGATTGAGAATATAGATGGTGGTGTTTGGATAAACATGATGATAATACAAATATAGAGCATGCATTGGTTTAAAATATATTGACAAACAGCCAACAGGACCTGCTAATATTTGGGGCATGCAAGATGAGGGATAAAAGCTTCAGAAGAGACTTCTACTTTTCCAGGTTGAGCCCCAAGGTAAGGATTAGATGAGAAACATTTTGGGTGGTTAGATGCAAATATTGTGATTTAGCCATAGTAAATTTGAGATGCCCAAGAAATATACAAGTGGAGATATCAAGTAAGTAGTATGGCTGAAAAACTGGAGTTTAGAAGAGTTTCTGGCCTGAGATTAAATATTTATAAGTCAGTGATCCATAGAAAATACCTAAAGTTATGAGAATGGATATAATATGTAAGCAGAATTGAAAGGAAAGGCATCTCTGGAAGGAAAATATATATAAAGACTGACTCAACCTTGGAAGACCATAAAGTAACCCATAACTTAAAAGGTTATGGCTATAGTAGCAGCAGGGGAAATAAAAAGGGCAGGATAGAGCCAAGATGTGCTGAGAATAATCACTTACTCAACCATTTATTCAACAGATACCTATTCAAGGCCACAGAAATACATGGGTAAAGAGGACAGCTGTAGTCCATCCCTTCATGGAGGTTATATTCCAGTAATCACTCTATTGGTTATATTCCAGTAAATACAAAAAATATAAAGGATATATATGAAAAAGTAAATGTAATATGTAATGCCTAGTTTGGTGTCTAAAAGTTAGCTATTATAAACAATGATTTGCCATATATACACATAGATGAGGCAAAGATATAATTAGAAAAATCCTTCTAGCAATATTCTCCTCAAATAGATTCAGTGTTTTCCCAATGCAGAACAATTAGTAACACAAATGGCTAAGGCATGGAAAAGTTAAGGGCTGCATTAACAAAAATAGGAACACTTGTACCTAAACTTTTATTTGAGTTCTGAGTTTATTTCTAAGAACTTTAACAAAAAAGTACATGTATGTCCAAATAACATCATACAAATAAATAGAACTCATTATTTTAAATAAGCATGATGTAGAATCTGATTAAGTGTATTTATTTTCACTTCAACCTTTTTTTTGTTCTTTTAAAGGAAAATCAAAGTTTTAACACAAAAAAACAAAAAATGTAAGTAAAACAATAAATCATAATTTTAATGCCACATATATTGAATGAAGGTGCAACAAAATCATTGTCTTTAACTTTACATGAAGAAATATATAGTGGTGTGCATCTGAATATCTAATATTCCTAATATCTACCTAAGCTAACTTTTTGCTATGTTCATCACAAAAATATTAATATATGCATTCAAATGTCAAGGTATTACTCAAATTTTTTGGACTTGAATAGTGTTTTTCAGGGTAGAGTCTACAGCAGTTAAATATCTCCTGTTGGCTTCAAAATCATCCTCAAATGTAAGTCCTACCATGAATTCTTATAAGTAAATACCAAGTTGCTTAGAATTCAATTTTATGTATAACTAAGAGCTATTTGCTATTAGCCTATTAAGTGAGTTATATTAGGGAATTCCAAAAGCTGTTATTCATACACCAAAATGTGCTTGTCACTAGTGTTTCCTGAGACTTCTCAACCAGCATCTTGCCAGGAAGGCTGGCCTGCCACTTGCCAAAAGCATTTCCTTTATGTGTATACCACAGTAAGGGAGATGACTCAGAGAAGGGAGTTGGGATAGATGTGCATTATTTTAAGTTGACCACAGTACCCTAATTTTGCTACATGTATATTAAACATATTTTTAGGGATGACATCAGGTATGCATTTTTGCTTTTGGTCTCTTTCTGTTATATTTTTACATACTCTATTTTAACATCTTGACAATTATGTTGATAATTGTCCAATATATAAACGTCTTCACTTTTCTTTTTTCCTACTTTTCATGCACAGTGTATTGTCTTTGCATTTCTTTTGCCCTCATTAGGCAGGCCATGGTTAAAATATTCTCTTTAGTAAAAACAGTATGTACAAAAGACACTGAGATTTACCTGCCAATTATAACACTTTGTAGCTCATATAGAAACCCTCGTAGCTCATATAGAAAGACTTGGCATCTGTAATGTCAGTTGTAGCATATGAGCTAATATACAGCTTACTGTATGGTTGCTGCTTTATCAACCCCAAAGTCAAGTGTATTTTTTTCCATAGTCAAAGCCATTAGAATTTAAGCAAGAGGAAACTATGCATTTACTCTGCAGCTATTTGAAGTATAAATCAGATTTTTATCACTCTAGTACTATCCAGCTCTAAGTCCCCTGATATATTTTCTTCATAATTAGTATAATGTCTAAGATCCTTGCCAGTGCTTATAAGTTTCAATGTGATATGGAGCAATTTCTCTAGGACTTACCTCAAACCTACCACTCTGTTTCCTTTTTCTCTCTGGTACAACCATACTAAGCTTCTAATTTTCCACAAATGTCCAAAGCATTTTTCTACCTCAAAGTTGTTGACTTGCTATTCCCTCTTCCACAAATGCCCTTCTCCCATATGTTTAAATGGCATGTCTCCAACTTCTTGGGTCACTGCTCCTATGTCCATTCTTTCAAGAGAACTTTCCCAACTGCCATCAGAAAGAGCAATTTCTTGTCCTGTTTTATCCCTGTATTCTGCTTTTCTTTTCTTCCACAGCGCTGTTCACTACTTGATGTTAAATTGAAGATTGGTTTATATTTTATTGTCTTTTTCACTACAGTGTAACCTCCTGAGGGCCAGGTTTGTCTTGTGTTCACTCCTGCATTCATGGTACATAGCACAGTGCCCACACAAAAATGGACTCATGCTCAGTGAAGAAAGAAATCTCCTATTGTTTAGCACTTGGCACATTGAATGCTCTTAAGAAATATTTATAGAATATGGAATGCACTAAATTCATCTGCCACTATCTATGTCTGGGAAGCATTCACATGACCTTTCCATTGTCCCCATGCTTTATTCGAAAGGATAAAAACATCTTACACTTAAGTTCACCTTGTCTAACCTTCACTTAATACATGTCCCAGGTCAGTCCCTTTAATTGAATGCAAATGTACTTAATGAGCAATAACCATGAGAAAAATTTTATCTACCCTTGCCCAGCTCCTGTTAAAAGAAATTATGCTATTTATTGTTTCAAAATGATTTTATTTCTGGTTCATCTTATTCTGCACTGTCTTTCCTGAAGGTCAGACTGGTCTCCCTTTAAAAATATCCTCAATCCCTGATATCGATACTTCTAAAAGTGTGGCTCCATTTTAATATCAGCTCGTGTGAATATCAAATGAGTGTGCATAAGCTTCTCCCACAGCAGAGTTTTGACATTAAGAAAATTAAAATATGCCCTAATCATAGAATGTTTTAACTGTTGTCTGACATTTTAAAGGATTTTCTCATGAATTTCAGAATAGATTATACTCCTGCCTGGCTTCTTGGGTATAAAAAATAATCTTCTAAGTGATTTAAACTTTATTTCTAATTTATAATAGAAAAAGTGTAAGAGACAGAGAGAGAGAGAGAGAGAAAGAGTCCATACGATGAGAAGCTTTCTTTGTCTATTTGTCTTTCTGCCTCACAGGAAGCCAAGTAATTTTTTCTATTATAAAATCATATATAGCTTGTTATTCCAATTAACTTGAGTCCTGCAGGGATATAATAGACTTATTTAACAGGAGTATGCTTAGCTCTTTGCATAGGTTCCAAGGAGAAGAAATTCCTAATTTTTTTAATACTTCTGTGTGAGACCAGACATTTAATTATCCTTAGGTCATTCTTTTTTATGGGGGAAGGAGTTCAACTTTTAAATATTTCTTTCTGGCCAGTGCTAAACAAGCTGAGACTATTATATGTTCATGTGACAGTTTTACATCTCTGAGTGATGCTTGGTATTTAAAAGTACTAATGTTTATCCTTTGGCATACATTTTTCAAGTTTTAATGTGAGCCCTAGATTTTTCTATCTTATTTACTTAAGATAAATGTATTCCTTACATTTGACCTATGAGCCAGAAAAGCCTTTGCATAGTTTTTGGAGTGATATCTCTCCAGTCTTGACATTCAAGCTTAGAAATTCTAGCAGTTCTAAACCACTTGCAGTTTCCAGACTGTCGCATGGCCACTTTTCTGTAACTTTTTACCCATAACATTCTATTCTGCTGCATATTTTATAAATATATTGAATACTTACTACAGGCAAGACAAAACAAACAAACAAACCTGTCTTGGGCATTTGGCATGCACAAATAATTAAAAAGAAAAGGAAAAAAATGTTGTCTTCATGTTGTTTAAAATCGTGGGAGTAGGAGATAAAGCATCCAAAAAAGTAAATAAATATAATAAATGACTGGATTGCATGTTGTGTTAGTTGGTACTAATTGCTTTGGGAAAAAATAGAATATAGTCAAAGAGAATACTAGTATCATAGGAGGAATTTTGTGAGGTAAATTCTGGTGATCAAGTTGGGTAGCATTGAGAAGCAGCATTTAGGTAAAGATTGAAGAAAATGAGGGAAAAAAAACAAATAAAGACAAGCAAATAGTATATTAAGTCCAAAGATATTGAGGAAAAGTCTGCCTGTCCTAAGGCAGAAAAGACCAGTCTGGGTGGAGTGGTATGATAGGAAACAGAGAGGTAAGGAGAGGGGACAGGAGTCACAGAGGGCTTTGTAAGGACTTCCACTTTCATGGGAAGGTTTTTCAAGAGACATGAGTTTAAGTAATAAATGTTAAGAACTGGTTGTAAGTCACAGAAGTGAAAACAGGAGGGCCACATTTTAGACTATTGCCATTAATCTGGGAGAAAGATATTGGTGATTTGAACAAGGTGCATAGCTGTATCTCATTCTGCAATTTCCTTTTTACCAACAGTCTATCTTCCCTTCATTCGTTGTTGCTCTCCCTGTAAGATTCTGCTTCCTCACCTCCTCTGTGAATCATTTTCTGATGTCAATGTACATACAGGCACATACACATCTGGTAATGTTACTCATTGTAAGGGCTTTCCCATCACCCTGTGTTTATTTTTGTCAGAATGTAACTTACTGTAATCTATTATTTATTTCCTTTTGTAGACTATGGTCCCCTTGGAGTCACTAATGCTTTCTTCCATATTTATATTTCCATTACCTAAAACAATTAGTTGAATGTAAAAGTTAAATTAATGTTTGCATAATGCATTAGATATCCAGAGTCGATACAACAGCAAAATAGATTTTTGATAACTGGCAAATAACTTACTTTACCTTCAAGAAACTACACTAGATCATTTCACTTTTTGAATTATATGAATGACCAGATATTGATATAGTAGTCTAAACCTATGAGGTGTATTTTCTTTCAATAATCATATCTTATCTGTTCTTACCTTTACATCATTTCCAAAATGGTGGCATTTGCTAGAAAATCTGCAACACATCTAAACATTTCAACTTTATTTTTTATGAAAAATACAAATGACAATATATTTGCTTGATATAATTCAATAATATAGCAATTTAAGAAATATTTAAAATATTTTAATAATATAAGTAGTATCTCTTGTAAGGCAGATTGCATTTCACTTAACATTTGAATTCCCCTATTTATTAAATTACATATATATTTTCTACAATATATTATATGTGTTGAGAATAGAGGATATATGTGTGTGTATATGTGTATGCACATATGAAAATTTGTTTAAATAAGCCTTGTCATTAATATTTTCAATGTCAGGTTATAAAGGAGCTCTATAAAAATTTGCCAAGTTGGCTGTTCTACCAAATATTTTATTTTATTTGCCAACTAATGTTCCATAGTATCTGTTCCTCTTTATTCCCATACCCGCTGCATTGGAGCATGAGCTGAATTTTCCTTAAATAAGGAGTTCTCAACCAGATTAAATTTGAATATTTCTTTAATAAAAAATGTCAAAATTCCAAATGACTAATAAGCTGATTTTTCAAATTTTACTTGGAATATTTTGTACTAAAAATGCATGTTTATATACATCGATGATATTTGCACATAAATTTTTATAGTGGGTATGAGCTTGCTATTAAGCCTCTCTATGTTGTAACCTGTAAAACAGAAACAATTTTTAGCTCCTATTTCAAATTGTTGTGTACTTCTATTGAGAATTTTTTTATATATAAAAATGCTGAAAAGCAGCATTTGGATTATAAGAGTTCAGTAAATGTGCATGACCAAATTTAATTGCTTAATTTTCTTTTTTTATAGTAAGTTTCAGGCTGGCTTCTAATATTTTATATATAAAAATACAGTTTTATCTTAATATTTATTAAAATTTAGATATTTTGGCTTAGTTTTAGACATAAAACTAGCAGCTATGCCAAACATTACAACTTCCGAAAGAAACACCATCTGTAAAACTGAATCTAAAATATCATGGTAATTTTTCACTGGCTGTTCCATTTTTTACACATATGAACATCAACAGTATTGTTAAGAATTGTCTTTTTTGGGGCGCCTGGGTGGCTCAGTCGGTTAAGCGGCCGACTTCGGCTCAGGTCACGATCTCGCGGTCTGC
The DNA here is from genome assembly GCF_007474595.2 of Lynx canadensis. Taxonomy (NCBI): domain Eukaryota; kingdom Metazoa; phylum Chordata; class Mammalia; order Carnivora; family Felidae; genus Lynx; species Lynx canadensis. Next base: position 123,462,664 of record NC_044311.2, read on the forward strand.
GAGTTCGAGCCCCGCATCGGGCTCTGGGCTGACGGCTCAGAGCCTGGAGCCTGCTTCCGATTCTGTGTCTCCCTCTCTCTCTCTGCCCCTCCCCCCTTCATGCTGTGTCTCTCTCTGTCTCAAAAATAAATAAACGTTAAAAAAAAAAATTTTTTTTTAAAAATTGTCTTTTTTAAGAATGTATCAAATTTTTAAATAACCAAAGTCATTTTTTCCTACTATTAACACATTTTTTCTATAGTAAACAATGTTTACTAAGGAAACATTATAAAAATGTAGTTGCTTATATGCTGAAAAACCTGGTGGCTGAGAGTCCCTTTAAAATGCTTATCTACTTTTGTCTAATAGAACTGGAAGGAACTTGTAAAATACTTTCATATCTAGTACTATGAATCCAATTAAAAAGTGAAAACCTGGTTATAGTTAATTTTTGAATTTCTGGTATTTAGATATTTTTACATATTGCAAGCATCTAGAACATTATTTTCTTTCTCACCTCAGGATATATACGGTTGCTGTGGGAAGAAACTAGTAGAATAATTAAGCAAAAGGGTTTGAAACCAAACAAATGGGACAGAGACCTCTGATCTTGTGTCACTCTCATTTTCACTAAATCACAGTCAGGGTTAAATTTAAAGTTCTTTCTATCACATAGCTGCATTCATGTGTCTGAACATACCTATAGTGAGAAAAAAATATATATACTGTGCTGACTGGTCTCCATTTTTATGCATTTATATCCACTATTACTAATTTCAATTTAGCCCTAAAATGCTGTCAGGGAATCATATACATCCCTACTTTCCTCACTTGCTATCTTCTTAAATGACTCTTTCATAATTATCTCTCTCTCAAACTTCCAACATCCCTTACCTGGACCTCACTTTCAGCTAATGAATGTTTCTGTTAATATTTTATTGAAAAAAAAAAAGAAATCAGACAAAGATTTCTATAAGTTGCAGCCATATCCATCTACCTATCTGCATTTGTAGGCATATATCCTACCTTCTCTCTTTGGTTGTCCAAATATAGGTAAGAGCAATTCTTATATTTGTACACTTGAACACTGCCATAATTCTCTTTTTTCCTTTGGAGAAAACACTGGGAATGACTTGTTTTTATTCACTTTTTCCAATTTTTCTCCTCCTTACCTTAAATTTCTTCCAATAAGCTTTTCAACCCTAACTGGTCAATACTTTAATGTTTAATACTTTAATGGTTTAACAGTTAATACTTTAATGTTGCTAAAGGTAAGATTCCATTGTGTGTAGCATGTTAATGTAATTTGCATCGTTAGTCACTCTATCTCCATCTGTTTCCCCTTTATATTCCGGCTATTCTCTGTCAGTTTCCTTACTGACATTGCATCATCTCCCCAGCTCAGTATTTTTATCTCCTGTTGACTATCTACATTCTTTCTAAGTAATAACAGATAGCTTCATACTTTTAAACATCACAGATACAGATGTATAGATATGTGAACATATAGGTAGATATGATATAGATTGATAGATGATAGCTCTACACTGATCTTTCCAGCACAAACTACTCCACTGAATTTGACACATTATCCAACTGCTGATTTGACAGATTCACTTGGAAGTCTAATATAAATTTCAGTCTTCCTGAGCTCCTGTTAGTCCATAGCCAAACATGTTTTTCTCTCGACCTTTTGCATCTTAGCTAATAGAAGATCCATCGTCAACGTTGTTTAGGCCAAAAATTTAGTATCTTCCTTCATGTTCCTCTTCTTTAATGGTGAATATCCACTCATTAGGAAATCCTGTTGGCATTAGATCTTAAATATATCTAAGACACGCTCACTTCTCAGTATCCTTGCTGCTATCATCTTGGTCCAACTTACTGTGATCTCACAATTCTACTATTGAATGAGCCCCAGAAAGGTTGCCCTGAATTTGTCTTGACCCCAGGACCCTTTATTCTCACTTTATTCTCAATTTATTTATTTTCAAAATTGTAGCCAGATGGATTTTTTAACTGCTTTTATTGAAACATAATTGACATTTAAAAACTACATATATTTGGGGTACCTGGGTGTCTCAGTCAGTTAAGCTACTGACTTGATTTTGGCTCAGGTCATGATCACACAGTCATGAGATCAAATCCCACAGCCAGGCTCTACACTGGGCATGGATCCTGCTTGGGATTCTCTCTTGGTCTCTCTCTCTCCATCTACCCCTCCCCTGAAAATGAAATGAAAGAAAACAAAACAAAACAAAACAAAAACTACACATATTTAAAGTGTTCAGTTTGGTAAGGTTTGGCACATGTATACACCCTTTGAAACTATAACTAGAGTCAACAGAGGGATCTGTTAAAAACATAAAACATATCACGTTCTTCATATGCTTTCCTCTTTACAAAAAGTAAGCGCCAGAATCCTTTGACCTAGCAGACGCTACATGATTGTCTCATCACTTCTAAGAGTTCATTTTCTATTGTACTGCTCTCTTACTCCTTTACACACCTCTTACAGAATTGGTTACTTTTTTCCTTAAACATATCCCATTCACTCAAAGCCCATTCACTTGCTGTCCTTTCATCTGGAATATTATTTTGCCACATTTTACAGAGCTACTCCCCCACTGCCCCCAGTCTTCATTCAAAAAGCACCTTCTCAGTGACAGCTTTCATAGCCACCATACTAGAATTGAATCCCCATAACTTTTCCCTGCTTTATGTTTTCAGCATAACACTTATCACCATCTCAGTTACTACATATTTATCACATACAGCAACTCTGTTAGGTAGAAGGTAGTCATGAAGAGTGGAAGGATCACCGGGAGGGAGAGTCCCAAGTCCTTGAAGGAGAATGATAGAGCCATGAGCTGAAGACAAGGATGGTGATAAATAGGCTACACCTGATAATCCTGAGAGCACAACATCTTGACCCTGTGGCTTCCAAGACCTTGGGCCTGACAGACCAAGAACCACAGGTGCAGAACATGCCCTCTCCCCTTCCACCTCTGCTCTAGGGTAATCCTTGGACTCATTATAATTCATTTGCATTGTGAAAACAGCCTAATCCAATGGAAAAAGGATGACATGATGGTTCTGGCACAAACCTTGTAGGAAAAATTTCCCCTTCCAACCTGTGTGGGGATGTTCCCAAATGAATGGAGAGAGCCTCAATTAGAGACTACCCACTGTACGTGACAGCTCCTCCCAGCCCAGAGAGACCCAATCATGTCCAATCCCAAAATAAACCTAAGGCTGGTTCCACTTGATGGAACCTGCCCACTCTCCCACCTTGAGACTCTCAAGGTACTTTCACTTTAATAAACTTTATGCTTGCTACTTTCCTTCTGGCTGTCTTTATTCTGAGGGCAGATCCCCATGTAAATTTCATGTGGAATCCCAGGACCAAGACCTCCATTCACACAAGGCAGATGCTCTCTCACCCATAATAACTCTATGTAAATTTCTACTATTATAGATACTACTTCTACATGCTATATAAATTACCATCTATTTCACTTAACTAACTTGTTCATTGTCAGTCCTCCCTCTAGGATGCAAGTCCATGAAAACACATATTTTGGTTGGTATTGCTCACTGTCCTTCCTGAAGTGCCTAGTATAGGGTGTGGCACATAGTAGGCACTATGTAATATTTGTTGCATACTTAACTGAATAAAAACTTCATAAGGTGACTCAAATAGATCATTGAAGATAACTTCCTTATATATAATAATTATTGTGCATGTTACCAATTTCTTATTATATACTTCTATTCATCTGTAGTTAATTCCCAGGGAGCTGTTACACAGGCTGACAGGTACTATATTCTTAGATTTTACTTGTAACTCTCCCCTGTTAGCACCTCTCTTGCCACACTTCTTCCTTCTTCCTCTTTTTTTTTATTCCATGTTCCTACATTTAATTTAATATATCAAATGATTTTTTCTCATAAACAACAACTTTGTGGAACTTCTGTACCTTTTAATGACAACTAAGATAAAGCATGTGCTAATCACAGTCAAAAACACAATTGCCATCAATTGGTTTATTTGTACTTCTGTTCCTTCATATTTGTACTGTTCTATATTTATTTGTATGCATGTATACATGTGTCTGTATACACGTGGTATATATTCTAAAAATCACAACTGATATAGTCAAATGAGCATCCATAGACATGCCTAGACTCCACATTTGGCATTTCATACACAGCAAACCAGAGAAAGACCTGCCTCTTTTCAGCAGTTAAAAAAGAAATCCCTTCTGATTTACTCAAAGCAGTAGCTTTAGGGAACAAAAACCTTTGGTAAGCTTTCAGCACCATTACAAAATTAATAAGATTTTTCAGAGTTCTCTGACCATTTTATTCTTTTAACATTTTGACTCAACTATATGAAAGCCAGCAAAATAAGTATCTGAGGTAATAATCTTTCTCTGGAGCCAAACTGAAAGTCAGTAGTTTGGGGAGATTGAATCTGTCATAATATTGGACCGCTTTCTTATCAACAAGCCATTCCTTTTTAATAGGAGTAGAATCTTAAAAGGGATGGAAACAAATTAAATGAAGTTTATCAGTACTTCCTTCAAGATGTTATTGTGTTGTCTTCATTTGAGGACAATTTCAAAAGAGAAAACAAACAGAATATTGCATCTGAAAGAAGTAATTAAATCCTCAATTTCTCTACAATCATTTATTTGTAATGGTAGCAATTCCAAATTTTGATTAATAGCCTGATCTTCTTTTGGTAATTAAACATTCTGCCAAATTTCCTAAAATTAAGATGTTTACAGACTTCTAAAGCTTTAAGAAGAATTTCTCAAGACTGATTCTAATAAAAAGTGTCATAATTCTAATACCACTGTGTGCTTCTAGAGAAGAGCAAGATAATGGGAGTTTTGTCTTTCACTGAAGACGAAGGCTGATGTACATTTCCTTTATTCTATGTGATCTTTCTGATTGTTACATCATGCAGCTCAGATATCAGGAGAAGTGGTCTTGATCTTATCATTGGATTGAAAAATGCAAGCCATAATAACAGCATAGAAACATGTACAAAAATCTTACATAACAATTGGCCTTAGAATTGGTGCTTTCTTCAGCTCTTCATGATTTTTAAAATCTATGGCTCCACAAAACCTTTTAATATCCTTAAGGGGACGATAATCTTAAAAAAAGACATAAACATCTCACTTGAATCCATATTTGCAGAACAATACTGAATGACAGGAAGTAAAAACAGAAATAGAAAGGCTCAGAAAACAAAAACAGAATAAAAAGAGTTAGAAGTGAGTGTATTGAATAAGGAAAGCAGAGGATGAAGCAAAAAAGAAAGTAGAATGAAAGAAAAAGAAAAAAAAATCAAGCACAAACGATGTGGAGGCATATTGTCTCCAGAACTGACTTGTGTTTCTTTTGCAAACCCAGTAACAATATGTTCCTCTTTTGTTTTATGATTAAAACATAGACATTTAAATAATAATGCTACTTTCTTTGTTTATGAATAAAACATAGATATTTAAATAGATTATCTAATGGACATTTTTAAAGAGAAGTGTTTCCTTAAGTAAAAATCTAAATATGGATTAACAGAAATGCATGAATAAAGCATAATTACAAAGAATAAAATTTCTAAATAATTAATGTGAAGATTAATGCCTGATCACAAATATCATTAATTCCAAATCTGCTGCTAAATAACAATGGTTATTGCGTAACTAGGAATAGAATGAGCTTGCCTTGCAGGTGATGATACCATATTCTCATCTCCTATATAGAGCTTTATTTCTGCTCAGTTAATTATTCATTAATTATCTGTACTAGTAGAGGAATCCATTTCTGTAGAGTATATAATTAGTATGTATCCTGGTAAGTATTTTTCACAGAAAGCTTCACCTTGAAGTTAAAAGAGACATTGGGTCTGGCTATGGAATTCACATATTTCCCTTCGTCTACTTTGATATTTGAACTCCCTTTGTGTAAATCCATGGAAAACAATGAGGCTTCCAGAGAAGCAAATATTATGTTCTTGATAGACAACCAAAGATAAACCTAAGAAAATAACATTTCCAAGCAGAAAGAGATGAAATAGTAAGGAAAATCTATGCTTTATTAGTTTTTTTTTTAATTTTCAAACTTTTTTTTTAATAATAAGTATTGGAAGTATTATAAGGAAATGTTTCTCTCTTGAGTCACTGGAGAGAAAATTGCCAAGCAGGCACTTCATTGCCCTCCAAACATTTATGTGCATATTTCCTAAATAGGCTATTTTCTTACATAGCCATAATACAGTCATCAAAATCAAGAACTTCACAATGTTATGTTATTAATAACTATGTGTAATATTTATCTCTTACTTCATAAAAAAGCCCTAAAACAGAATCATGTAAGACAACATTTTTTTTTTTATTTCACAATTTCTATGGGTCAGGAATCTGTATATGACTTAGCTGGATCTATCCACTGGGTCATAATGTTGTAGTCAAGGTTATCTACTTGGGCTGTGGTCTCATCTGAAGATTCAAATGAGCCACCTGCTTCCAAGCTCACTCACATGGTTATTAGCAAGATGTTGGTGCTCATAGGTTCTTGAACATAGGACTCAGTTCCCCACTGGTTTAGTCAGAGGCTTCCCTCACATTGTTGTGATGTGAGCTTCTCCAAAGAGCAGCTGACAAACCATGAAACAACTTCCATCAGAGTGAGAAGGTATAGAGCAAGAGATGGGACATGATGAGAGCCCCATTCCTTTGTAACCTACTCTTGAGAGAAGCATCTTATCACTTTCAATGTATAGTTTACATTAGAAGTAGGTTTCTAGGTCCAGCTCACAATTAAAGGGAGGGGATTATTCTGAGATATGAATAGTAGGATCAGGAGTCAATGGGAACATCTGGGAGGCTGTTATACCATTGAATCCTGAGACTGTCTTCAAGTCTTGTCAAAGATCTAAATGTAATTTATAGCAAAAGTTTCCATTTAGCAACATCTACTGCAGTTTTATATTCTGTTGTCATAGTCTCCTTCAGTATGGACTATCTCTTCAGTCTTTCCTTGATTTTCATGACCTTTACACTTTTGAGATTATAGGCCACTTCTTTTGTACAGTGCCTCTTTATTTGGGTCTGTCTAAAGTTTCCTCATAATATTTAGGCCATATATGTTTGGGAGAAACATCACAGGGGTGATGGTACATTTTTTCACTACTTCTATCCTGGGGTATACAACATCAGTTTGTCTCATTATTGATGATGTTCACTATGATCACTTAAGGTGTTATCTGTAAGCCTTCTCCATTATAAAGTTACTCTTTTACTCTATAAAGTGACTCTATAAAGTTACTGTTTTGTAGTTAATATGCCTTTTATGGGGCAATGTTTTGAATCTGTAAAAAAATCCCATTAATCATCATACTCTTGATGTATTTATTCCCTTATTTATATCTGTATATAAACTCATGATTTCTCAGTTTATTCAGTGCAAAATAATCTGTTATTACTATCATTTTGATGCTCAAGTTTTTCCAGTTTGGCCAGAAAGAACCCTATAAAACTGGTTTTTGTGTTATTTAGACATATCTCTCTCATTCTTTAAACACTGTCTTGTTTGGGGGTACAACAATACGTTCCAGGCTCATCTTCTTGTCATTTCCCTTGTCCAATCTTGAAACAAGCCATTACTATAGGAAGCCCTGCCTTCCTGTCTAATGTCATGACTTTACTCATTGTTATTGAGGTGTGATTATTCCCCAAATCTCTGAATAAATAGATCTACAAGATTTTACGTGTATGTATGCATACATATATATGTGTGTGTGTGTGTGTGTGTGTGTGTGTGTGTGTGTATATTCCAAAAATATTTAGAAATATCTACCTATCTATCTATCTATCTATCTCCAGGAAATACATATAAATATAGGACAAACACCACTGTTTCTATTTTCTGCCTTTTGATATTTTTAATGTTTATTTATTTTCGAGAGAGACAGAGCATGAGCAGAGGAAGGCAGAGAGAGAGGAAGGCATAGAATCTAAAGTAGGCTCCAGGCTCTGAGCTATCAGCATAGAGTCTAATGTGGGACTCGAACCCACAAACTATGAAATGAGCCCAAGTCAGACATTTAACCAACAGGTGCCCCATCTGCCTTTCTATAACTAGAAGTTGTTTCTTAAATGGTAAGAAATCTGGTTTTTTATTATCCTTATTATATTTAATTAATTGATCAATTCCTTCATATGTAAAAAATGTCCCATTTTCATTGTCAGTTCCTCCCCCATGTAGTTACTTTCCTTATGCTCCCTGGTTTCTGACTTCCTGTGCTAGACCATGCATTATTTAGACACTGTTCTAACCTTGTAGGACTCTAACACACTGAGTGTTTTCTGTGGAAATGCCCTCCTCACACTTCTCAGTGTCTGACACTCCATATCAGCCTCAGCAATGGATGAATGATTTTCTCGCCCCGTTTGAGCTCTGAGTCGCCATACCAGCCTCACCTCTCCCCACCAAACCCACTCTCACTACCACAATCCCATGGTGGCCTCCTCTCTCTGATTGGGTTAGAACACCTTCTACTGGGCCATTGACCCAATACAGAGGCCCCTATACATACTTGTTGGACAAAACAGTCCATCTCCCCACATGCAGACCTTACTTACAGAGCCTGGGGTATAACACCTCAAACAAGACCATGTTCCTCAATCTGTTTTTCCCACACAGGCTGTTTACTACTCTGTGTGGACACCTAACCCACCACCTGCAAGATCTTACCCCCTACTTTATGTCACTGTAGCTTCTGACCCCCAGGCCCCTGTACAATGGACATCGATCTTGCTTTGTTCCTACTAATGCTTTTGGGACTAAATTGCTCAAAAGGAAAAGAAAAAAAAAAGATAAGGGAAAGAAAAAGAAGGCAAGAGGAAGAGAAAGAAGATAAAAAAAATAAATTACACTTTATGAGAAAAAAAGAGATCTGGAACCCAGTAATTTCACTCAGAAAAGAGGGTTGTTAGGGCACAAATCTGTATAAATAGCTCAAAAGTAATAATTATTTTTTTTTCAACGTTTATTTATTTTTGGGACAGAGAGAGACAGAGCATGAACAGGGGAGGGGCAGAGAGAGAGGGAGACACAGAATCGGAAACAGGCTCCAGGCTCTGAGCCATCAGCCCAGAGCCTGATGCGGGGCTCGAACTCACGGACTGCGAGATCGTGACCTGGTTGAAGTCGGACGCTTAACCGACTGCGCCACCCAGGCGCCCCAAAAGTAATAATTATTTTAAAGAAATTAATTGCTAGGTTTAAAATATTATTTGTGGAAGAATGCAAATTAAAGCAAAATCCTTTACCACTTTGGGCTTGCAGGAGAATGTGTTAAAAGTCATTCCCATGAATGTCCACTCTATGATAAATCATTCCCAAGGGTTATGCTGGTGGTGACCATAGGTATTGTAAAGCAGCACAACATGTAATTTCAAATATTTTTTTTCAAAAGTATCAAGGAAACATACATCCTTTTACCCAGGCTACACATCAGGAAATTGACTGAGGAAATAATTCAGTAATTGCACAATTTCTACATTGCACTTCTCACAGTAATAAAGACATTGATAGCTACTGTTCAATAATATGGGCTTACTAAAATTATTATGTTACATATGTATAACATAATACTAGAAGGTTATTAAAATGATCACTTAAGTCCAAAGTTAATGGTAGAGATAATTTGATTTTGTTTTTTGATAGAGAAAAGCAGGCAATAAAAGAATATGTATATTGTGCTAAGTAGACATTTTGTCATGAAAATTTCTAAACAAATTCTATAAAATTATCCAATAATTTGTATGTTGTTTGCCTCTAAGTTGTTGTTTCTATCTTACTTGCATCCTATTCAAAATATGTTAGCTCACCTCAACTCTTTCTTCTTGCTATGTGACGTGTGTTTCAAATTGATTTGATTAACATGAGACTCAAGATCTAAATTTTGTTTGAGATCCTTTCTCTTCCATGGTCTCTGGAATACAATGTCAATTTGTGTTCTTGGAGGTTACTGTTACATTGCACACACTTTCCACGTGACACTTAAGAGTTAACTATCATCTCAGGAAACATTTATTCATTTTAATGCCATGTTCAATAATTGAAAGTATATTATTAGCCTTAAGAGTACCATATTACCACATATTAACAGAATTAAATTAATATGCTTAAAAAAGGGGAAGGTGGGAGAAAAGCGATGGGGAAGGATTAACAGTGAAGTTGGAGATATAGTTTTAGATTTATTTTTGTTATTTTGTTATTCTAGACAACAAATTGGAGAATTCGTTAAATAATATGGAATGCATGTTACATTTTTAACTTCTTGTGATATTTGAATTTGTGTTCATATCATATCATAATCATTTTTATGGTGTGTCCAGTGGGGCAAAAAGGACAACATAATTACAGAGATCTTTTGTCTGGCATAATTATTTAATTTTAATCCCAAATGATATTTTGGAAGATTTTGAAAAGTTTATAAAGAACCAGTACTGAACAAGCACTCTTTTTTTGGTGGAATAAGTGGTGCTACTCTAATGGCAATTATAATAACTCATGAAGCAAAACATACAAGTTCCTCCCCATATTATTTGAATCGTGCTCAAGATGCTACAGGAACATCTGTTAAGAGTAGTCCCCATGAAGCTCCACCTACAAAAAAAATAAGCATCCAAGTGCTATACTAGATCAGAGGAAAAAAATGCCATGGGTGGGCTGAAGTTAGCTCGGTCAGAAAAATCTAAGTCATAGTCTAAAAGAAAAGAAAAAGGAAAGCGTTATCAAGCATTACGATTAGGCAGTATAATGAGATAACAGAGGAAAGAGAGTAAAGTTAAAAGCTGAGAATAAGTATCAAATTATGAAGCATATTTGATATTTATCTTAGAGGCTATGAGTACCTGAGAATGCTCTCTCTAAACAGGTAGCATTTGAGTCACCACCTTTCTTAGTCTGCTTGTACTTCCGTAAAAAATACGATAGACTAGGTAACTTAATAACAGAAATTTGTTGCAATTATGGAGGCAGGGAAGTTCTAAATCAAGATGCCATCAGGATAAGTTTCATTCTGACGTCTCTTCTCTCTGCTTGTAGTTTGGCTGCCATTTTGTTGTGTGTTCACTTGCCTTTTCCTTGGTGGGTGTTCATAAAGAGAAAGAAACATCTCTCTCTCTCTTCTTGAAAGACCACTAGTTCTATCAATTTTTATGACTTTATCTTACTTAATTTACCTTCTGGAGACTCTATCTTAAAATACAGTCACATTAGGAATTCAATATAGGAATATGGGTGGGAGAGGGGAGCACAATTTATTTCATAGTATCACCTGAAGAAAGAGAGAGTATACTATGAAAGACTTTTACGGAAATGATATTCTAGAAAGGAGAGACAGGAAGAACAAAAACTTAAAGGTACAAATGAGCTGATGTGTCCCAGGGACAGAAAGAAAGCCTGTGTGGCTGGAGAAGAAAAAATATAGAGAAGAAATAGAAAGGTATATAAGGTCTAGTACATAACCATGCCAAAATTATAATGGGGCTTATAACATAGTTATCAGGGTGTTTGAAATTTATTCTAGGTTGATGAAAGCTATCAGAGGGTTTGATCTAATCTGAGCTAAAAAAAAAAAAAGAAATGCTTTGTGGAGACTTGTCTATTAAGGGAGTAAAAACAGCAGCACAAATATCACTGAGTTAGATATTTTGCTTACAATCAATCCAATATATGATAAATATACTTCGACTGAAACTTGATTTTAGAAATCCAGTAGCTCTAGTATCATTGAGGAATCCATAAAATGATGTCATTTTTAAAATGATAAAAGGATTATATTGGGCTAAAAATACATTGGAGTACAGTAGATGCTTGTGAATGCACACCAACTTATTTATGATTTGGACATTGTAATGAGCTTTTAAACCTCTTGTCGAGGAGGTTGCACAATTTGGGCATGTTTTATAGACCTCTTGACATGGAGGTCCTGCCATTTAGTAAAGATTCCTAACTTTTGGGAGGTGGAGGGTTGACTTTGGGGAAAGTATAAGCCTACATTCTTTCTTCATATCCCTAAGGAAACTGGAGATGGTACTCAACTGGAACTCCCTTCCAAACCCAAGGAAGAACTGCACCAAAACCTTCTGAAATACAGGATTATCTTTCAAAAACTAGGATCAGCATCGAGTTCTAATTGGATATATGCTTATCTGCAGCATAGGTTGATCTGTAGGAAAAGAACACTGTAGACAAAGGACTGTGCACTCTTATGAGACAGAGGGAGGACAATTACTAGTTCTAATCCTCCTGCCTTGAAGAGGTAAGGAAAAGTTATTCTACTTTTGCCTACTATCCTCTGACTTAGAAACCTAGAAATGGGTGAGATCAGTGTCTATGGAATTGTTGGAGCTTGAGTCCATTTGAGAATGTGGCGTGATGTTACCATGTGGGATACATACGATATAGCCCCATCTCTAAAGGAATTGCCAAAGCCTAGGAAGATGCTCACCAACAAGGCTTATTAGGGCTTTCATGCCCACATCCAGCCATAGAATTATGTATCACCATTGGGGTCCATATGAGGAATCAGCAACTCTGCCTTTTCTCATTTGTAATTATCCACAAAATAAATAACATTTATTACTAATATGGAAGATAACCTACTCACCAAGGGTGGTGTCATAAGACATCTTCTCTTCTTTTTTCTCTTCTTTTCATCCATAAACAAGAAACAAGCCCTGGGAAGATAGAAGGAATTGAAAGAAAATAAACAACCCCATGCCTTCAGTTCAGAGCTACAAGTCTCAGCTGTTGTAAAAGGGATTATTAAAAAGATTAATATCGAATTGAAATAAAATTGTCTACACTAAATTCAGGATCCATGTTACCTTTGAAAAAATGGAATTGAAGTGAAATTTATTAAGGAAACTCATTTCCCACTAGCAAAGTGGATTTGCCATTGTACGGTTATTAGCAGATATACAAAAAAGTAAAGCATTTTTATGTGTATCCCTCCAGTTGGCTGAAACACCTCTGTGAAATCAGTTAGAAGGATTTACTAAAGTGTGATTCATTAAGCACTAACCATCTTCACTCAGCCCAACTGCAACCTTCTGTATCTATCAATTTTTGCAAGTGGTATAAATAGCATAATCATGTATTGTGTAATGGCCTGAAGGTATACCGCTGAACTCTTTTTGATAAAAAGGAACTGACTTAAAGGAAAATAAGTTATTATAAAGAAAATGCAGTCACAAAAGCCTTTACCTGCTTATTGAGCAGAAACACAATTGCTCAGTAAGAGGACTTGAGGGTTACCATTTAGCCCTCTTGTGGCAGGCAAATCTTTCTGCTCTTGAAAGATTGTGATTCATTCAGTTCTTACACTTCTCTCACATCAGTGACTATGGACACAATAGTAACGACTCCTAGCTCTAAAGGCCTAAATGAAGAGGGTAACAGCCTGGAATGGTTTCCTCTTTCAAGGATTAAGTTGTAAAGGGAAGTGGGGAGGAGAAGGAAGGGGCCACGTATGGTGTAGACAGACAGCACACACTCCTCTATTCCTAGGCTGGAATGCAAGAACTCCATCTCAAAGAAACCTGAAAGATCCTCACCAGGGCAAGTCCCTGTTGTGTAAGCTTAATGGTCTCAGAAGACACATAATCAAGAACTCCTTAAAGGCACAAAAATAAAGCAAGCACTCCAAGTGTTAAATGCAAACAACACACAGGAAATAATTGAAAAGATCTTTAAAGTATTTTTTTAAGAATTTTACAAAATACCCTATAAAGATTCATTCAATAAGTGGGCAATTCTAATCATTATTTTTCAATTAAAGACAGAAAAGAAAGAAATCTCACCATAGGACAAATAATGCTGTCAGAGACCTATGGCTGTGAAAATGAAGTCAAGGAACATACAAATCTAACAATGGCTTTGTACATTCATTTTAGGATTTAGAAATAATTAACTGTTAAGGCATTGCATCTCACCATTTAAAAATATATTTATAGGGGTGCATGGGTGGCTCAGTCGGTTAAGCATCCAACTTTGGCTCAGGTCATGATCTCACAGTTCATGAGTTCAAGCCCCACATCGGGGTCTGTACTGACAACTCGGAGCCTGGAGCCTGGATCCTGGAGCCTGCTTCAAAAATCTTGTGTCTTCCTCTTTTTCTTACCCTCCCCTGCTCACTCTCTCTCTCTCTCTCTCTCAAAAATAAAAAAAAAACATTAAAAAATACATTTATATATTCTAGATTTCCCCTAAAGCATAAGTAAAAGCATAAAATCATGCAACGGGCCATCACCAACATTGTTTATATTTTACCAGTATAAATCAAATTATTAAGTCATCATTCTACTGATTAAAAATGTATGTCTTCAACTTTCCTAAAATTTGAAAGATTATCATTCTGTTCATTGTTGTTAATAATAATAAAAATGACAATAGAATGGATAGCCTTCTGCATAAAGTAGCTTCCAGTTCATAACCAAAAGAAAAGATAAAGCCTTGGATAGTACAAACATTTTAAATAACAAGATGAAAAGTGAGAAGTGATAGGAAAAATCATTGGGGAGAAAAATTTTAAGGTTGAATTGCTTTTCTGAGTCCATTCAGATTCCTAAAGAAATTGTTTTCAAGGTAACCTTTGGGAAGCACTGCCCTAGTAATTTCTTCAGTGTCTTCTGTAACTACACTCTCCATGTAACTGAAGAAAATTTCACCTACTCCAGATGATTTAGGTCAATTAGATGTTATAAGTTATTTTGTTATTTTCCCAAAGAGCCTCAATCCTTCTAACACCCCAACCTTTGGTACCTCTTCTCTCACGTATTTCTAGCTGATGAATTTATTTTTTTTTTCAGTGCAGAGATCCCCAGGATTGAATGTGCAATGTATTCCCAATGCTCTTACCAGAACTTAGTAAAGAGGAACTATTACCTTCCTACTCCCTGATATGATTGCTCTCTGTATGAAGTCTCAAATTGTATTAGATTTTGTTGCTGTATAATATTAGATTGTAATGCCTCCTGTGCCTTCCGTGTTCACACATACCTTACTTCAAATGTAGGATTTTCAGGAACACTAGCTTTCAGTTAATTCATTTTATGTGTGTGTGTGCATCTGTGTGTGTTTCTTTATGCTGTTAAAAGTTAAAGTGACTTTATTTTAGATATTATATACAAACATTTCTAGGAAATAGAAATCTTCTCATGGTCTCTGGTGTTCTTTCCAAAACAAAGATGGCAATTAGTAGACTGCCCATGTCTCATTATATGATGACAAAGTCATATTAAATGCATGTTAATTTATCTTACTTGCTCATTTACCCATTTAATTTCAATCTCCTTTGCTTAAAATTATAAATTTATTAAAATATATACTCTCATAAAAGTATTATACTCACTCCTGCTATTTCCTCAAATAATCCCCAAATATTTCTTTTTTTTAATATTTAAAGTTCTTAGAACAATAACATTTGCTGGTTTATATTATCCATAAATTTATCCAAGCAAATATGGTCTATTATTATACAGATAGTGTGTTAATACTGATAAAACAAACACAACTAAGACAAATCTCTACCCTCAATGAAATTACAAGTAAGAAAGGTTTCATGAATACTATAGAGTAATTCTTTGAGATACTAATTGTCTTTTTCCCCAGCTCTTGTAAGACATCTCCATTTTAGTTTTCTATGATACATATCAAATTACCACAATCAGTGGCTAAAAAAAAACACTTATTATCTTACTATTTCTGTGCATCAGATATCTGGAGTCAGTGTAATTAGGTTTTCTAGTCTGAATTTCACAGTAATAAAACCAATGTCACCCAAACTGTGTTCTCATCTGGAGCTCAGGGTCCTTTTCCAAGTTCACTGGCTATTTTTTGAATTTGTTTCCTTAAAGTTTTAGGATGGAAGTCTCTATTTTATTGATAGGTGCCAGTTGAGGGTCCCTCTTATATCTCACATGGCCTCTCTACAACATGGTAATTTGCTCATTTAAGTTCAGTAGAGAATCATTTGATGCAGCTTTAAATTTCTCTGGTTTCCCCTGTCTTGGACCTCTAGACCTTCCTTTAAAATGTCTCATCTGACTAGGTCAGGTCCACTGACACTCAAGGAGACACAGACAAGTGTCCACACCAAGGAGAAGGAAACATGGTGCCATCTTAGAAATTTGATGGCAACATCTTCATCCTAATAACGTTGTTAAAGGCTTTGTTTTTGTTTTTGTTTTTGTTTTCCTCCTCTCAAGAACTTGTTAACAAACTTAGTGTTTGAGGAACAGAGGCAAAATTGGTAGGCATCCAAAATTTAATTACTAACCAGACTCCTAGAACAAATGGAATTAAAAACTCCTAGAAGGCAGAAATGCTAAAGTTCAGAAATGATGGAAATGTGTCAACTTGAGAAAAAAAACATTTTTGAGTGATTTTCTTGAGGCAAGAGAGAGAGAGTGGCTATGTGGTTTCAGTAATTATTGAGAAATGTCCCAGAGAAGCTATCAGGTGATTAGCCTGAATGAATTCTTAATGGAGACTGGATTTTAGACATCAGGCTTCCGGTCTCATCTAAGATACTGCCATCCAAGCTTGACAGAGACCAGTAGAACCTCTCTCAATGAAAATATCAGCAGTCATGAGGGTTGATTCAGGAGAGAGTTTGTCCTTGAGTGCGTTTGATCTCATGAGGATCTTTCCTGGCTTTAAGAAGAAAGTTCCTCTTTAACAGTCCTAAAATTGGATTTTCCCCTGGACAAGAAGTTGAGGGCTTAGAACAGATGATCTGGCTTCAAGCTACAGACATTTAAAAAATGAAACAAACACTTATTACCGCTATATATTATACAGTAAAATCACCCCTATCATATAGGAAAACCAAAAACATTATAACTCCATGTGATAATGGCTATAATAGATGTATGCATAAATACTTGTGAATACAGAGAGCTCTGTCTAAATAAAAATGGAGCTAAAATATATTCTCCAGAATGAAATAATAAATCTTAGTTTTAAAACTAAGAGGAAATTAAGGGATAGATAGAAGGAATCATGGTGGACGTGGAGGTAATGAGGTGGGCATGGGACAGTCTTAACATCCAATTTCTTTATATTTCAAAAAGATGGAGCAAGAGGATCATATGGCCAATGGTGAAACTAGAATCAGCATCCCATGTTTAAGAAGTTTTCAAGAAACACTCGGTCCAAAGATAACTTCTATCAAAGGATGTTCTATTTAACCACTTTGCTTTTCCTTTTTTCTTTTTTTTCAGATTTTGAAAGGTTTAAGTGTTGAAGCCTTTCAACTATTTCTTATTAATATGTACCAGTGGGAGATATTGTCTTATCAATAAACATGTTAATTGGGCTTAGTTGACAGTTGAGAGAGGAAGTTATATAATGGGGGTCACAAATGCAAAAGCCCTCTAGGGCCATGCTGTTAACGTAAATGAGAAAAGCAGCCTAAATCCAAGTATAATACAAAATAGGCTTGAAGAGCCTCTGTGAACTGGGGACTACCTAACCTTTCTGAAGGGGCAGCTTCTTTTCAGCATTCAACAATCACTGCCGTGTGAGAAGGCAGAATTAACAGTCCCAAAGTTTCCATTGTTTCTAAGAAAAGTTGCAAATCTAGATTAAAGTATAGGTAATGGTTGTTGATATTTTTAGCATGTTTCTGCAGTGCAAACATCAGGCAAAACATCTAACTATATAAGACTTGGAACCAATAGTGTATAAACTCATCTATAAAGCAATAAAACATAATGTAATTCTCATGAGTTGGGAGACTGATAGAAGAGTTTAGAATATGGTTGGCAAAGGATAAGCAGTCTGAAAGAAAGAGAGATTGATAAAGAGAAAGGAAAGCACCAGAAGTAAAGTTTACAGACTCTAAAAATGTGCCCAATGCTGCACCTGCTAAGAAAAAAATTAAAAGTTTATTACATCATTCATTGCAACCCAACTTTTCTATACCAACCTGTCAATGGATCACATTGCAATTGTGTCAGATAAGTGACAGTAAAATCTATTTAATCTCAGATAAAATCTAAACACGGTATCTGTTGAAGTGTTTCATAGGCGCTATCTCATCCCCTGAAAAGAACAGGATTGGGGTATTGGATCAACCAAAAATGCTTAAATGCATTCCATTCACTCTGTGTGTGTGTGTGTGTGTGTGTGTGTGCGCGCGCACGCGCGCGCGTGTGTGTGTCTGCCTGCATGCACACATGTTTATCTTCAATTTTCAATTCTCTTAGGAAAAAAATTAAACCTTTGCTTATGCATAAAAATAATATAAGTACATTATAACCTTGTCTCTTACTATGTTATGTTTGTGGATGCTATGAAGACAAAGCAAATCATCTGTGCTTTTAACTGCAGTCCATTTTGGCAGCCAGAGTAAAAGTGAAATTTACTTTCTTCTTCCAAAATCATAGGAGAATGTGTTTGCCTAACTAAACATAATTCTTTAAATTGTACGCATTATTTGATTCATAGGATTGCAAATCAGAGGAACTACCAATGTTAACTCCGATTTGTTGAAAATACTAAAAAATGTAGGGCTACATAAGTAAGATCCAGTTGGAATTATAGTATTTGGGCTAGGAAATCATAGTGTGGTAGAGTCCCCTCCCTAAAGAATGTGGTAAGAAAAGACATCAAGATAAAGGAAGGCAACCTAGCTAGTGACATCCCTCAAGATCCTGTAACATTAGACTACCCAGTCAGACTGTATGTCCATATGTTAGCCATATATGGGAGACAAAGAAGTTGACAATGCATAAAAGACTATGCCATGTGGCATTTGGGGCTCAATTTTGTGGGTATGAACCCGACTGAGCCAGTGCTGGCACAAATAAAGTTGCTTCCGAGAACAAAGGCCTCGGTGTCAGGACTCTCTATGCAACAATTCTGCTACAATAGTTTTCTTTTGCAGAAAGTGACTGTATTTTTTTTACTTATATGCAGGACTTTTTAGAAAGGTCAGAGAAAGATGATTACAGGACTTCCAGGCTGGATCCTGAAGAAGGGAACATTTAGAGAGTTCCATTCATGTCAAAGATTAGACTGTGCCAGTTTAATCAGCCATCTCCTTTCTACAGCACATTTATTGCTTCTGCTACCATAGATGATGTTGAAACCCTACTTAGTTTAATGCTTTCTTCTCTCACATCGAATCAAATATGCATCTCACTGGTGGATAAGAGAGCCATCTATTTTTAACATACGTTTTAGGTAATATTATTTTAATAAATTACATATAAAGTAGAAGGAATATGCTGATGATGTATAACTGATTTTATTCGTGCGCTTTGTATATGGGGGCAAGACATATATTAAAAAATGGTAGCAGAAGTGACACATTAACATTAACAATTTAAAAAGAAATAGGGGTGCCTGGGTGGCTCAGTTGGTTGAGTCTGACTTCCACTCAGGTCATGATCTCACAGTTCCTGATTTCGAGTCCTGTGTCCGACTCTGTGCTGACAGCTCAGAGCCTGAAGCCTGCTTCGGATTCTGTGTCTCCCTCTCTCTCTGCCCCTCGCCCACTTGCACTCTGTCTCTCTGTCTCAAAAATAAATAAACATTTAAAAGAAACAAAACCACTCTAAGAAACAGTAAATTACTTTGATTAGATTATTAGAGTTTCTGAGATCATCATTTTTCAAAACATAGGTTCAAACAACTGAAGAGGAGCAAAGGGAGACAGGGAAAATTCCCAAGGAAGTTAAAGAATGACTCTAGGGGGGCTGGGTCGTGCAGAAATTCGGCACTCATTTATCTGTCCAGTACTTTTCTTGTTACCTCCATGTTAGCTGTGGGACTCCCCAGTGTGGAAACAGATACTCAGACCTCCAATCCCACAGACATATTGGGGATATTACAAATAATAACTTAGGTAACTTGGCTAAATTTCTGGCTTTCAGACTCTGCCTGCTTTCTTTTGACCCTAGGTAGACAGCTTGATAGAAATTATAGCCCCAAGCAATGAATGTCCTCAGCTATCTTGCACTCATTTTACATGGACAGAAGATCCATGCTCTAGCCCACTATGTGAAAGTGACTTTGGTCACCATAATCTCAATGGGGAAATTTTAATTAACAATTATGCCACAGAAAATGAACTCCTAGCCTTTTTTTTTTCTTTTTTTGCCTCAGGTGTTGCCATCCAGCTGGTCTCAAGCATTAGGCCTACTACCTTATTGAGTTTCTGTTTTATTTCTGATAGACTGGGATGTTTAACTTATTTTGGAGTATAGTCTTGTCATTTTTTTTCCTTTTATAAATAATTCATCTATTACTACTCTATGCTGAAAGGAAGGGGAAATTTTTAAACACATTTCAACAGCATCTGACTAAAAGGTTAACATGCTTTTATGAGAGGTAACTGCAAAGAAGTTCATTTCCTTTCTTGATAACTTAGAAGAATGACTTGAAATTTATGAGGATTATATCAGAAAAATGTGCCTTTATGTTGTTAACTGTAAGATGGTTTCTGGGCAAAATACCTTGTTAAAACTAGGCTCAATCTGTAAATAAAAGAATCTTAACATAGTGTGTTATAGTATATACAATGTTAGAAACACTAAACTTCCCTATAAAGTTTGTTTCCACAATATTAATAGTATTAAGAATCAGTGGTTAGCCATTTAAAAATTTAAACATGCCCTGTGGCAAACACTGCAGGTTGCATTCTGCTCTTCCTTGGTAAAAGAATCTTGATATAGTTTTGGATACTAATGTGCTCAGGTAGAAAACGGCACCTACAGGCATCCTCGCAGGTACTGGTGACCATGTGACATAATTCTAAACATTGAGATATAAGCATAAATCTCCCGAGTCAGGAAGATTCTGGGATGGCGTTTTCTTTTTCCTGATAAAAGGAAAAGAGTCATCAACCATCTTTACCATTTACCCTTTCCCTTTGTGTCTGATGCAGAGTCTCATGCCTGTATTGTAGCTGCCATCTTATTAACACGGGGAGAAAAGACAAGCTAGGAATAGAGGAGAAGAAAGACAAAAGGAGACTGGGACTACAAGCAGCAAATCCAGCCCTGTAATGCTAACCTTCCCACTACTTGTAACACGAGAAAGACCAACCTAATTACCCACTTGTACCACTGTTAGCTATTTCTTGTCAGGTTTTTATTGCAAGCAGCTGAACTCTATCCTAATTCCCCTATGCTTTTATTATAATTAGTACACATAGGACCAAGCTTTTATTCAATACCCTATCTTTACATATAGCTTATGCATATCATTGATTTTACTAGGATGATAGTGTCAATTTTATGCATAATTGCAATCACTATTAAAATGGTCAGATGTATTTAATATCTATAAATATTCTTGTCCAGAATACAAATGCAAGTAATAATAGGGCAAAAAATGATCATTTAATGTATATTGCTTTCTTTACCTCAGATAGCATGATATCAGAGAACAAAGTGGAGACAATGAGGTCCACCTCCAGATCTCTCTTCAAGGAAGGACTTGCTGCAACCAGCCATGTACCCTCCTGCTGTGAGATCCTTCAGGGACTGCCTCATAGCCAGCTGCAGAGATCTCATAGCCAGCATAGTCTCCATCCAGTGACTGAGAGGAGTCATATAAAGCCCCATGATCTTTGGTTCAACACGGAACAATCTGATGGGCTCCTCATCAGATGGATCAAGGACATGTTGGGCCTGTGCTGCAGCTTGACTTCTCTCTCTGTTCATTAATGTCCCCCCCTTTCTTCCATTGGTGTTGATCCCTCATAATCATCTCACACCTTAAACTCCATCTCAGTGTCTACTTCTGGAGAACCCAAGTTGCAATAGTTGGCACTGGGAGTAATCCAAAAAAGCAGGTGATGAGATTTTAGAGTTGGATGATTCACTACCTGGCTGGCAGTGAGGACCCTAGGACCAGTGATAGATGGAACACAGAAGCCATGGGCACAGGATGGCAGTCCAATTCTTAAAACTTCACCAGTGATGAATTGTGAAACTATTCCTGTGTTTCTAGTGTATAACATGTGATGTGTTACGCATTAGAAATGTATTGGAGATTTAGTGGCTGTAGGGATAAGGAATCGGATCACTATTCCTAGGGACCACTGGTGCTCTAGTGAAAGACAATGAAGAACTGAGGGTAGGTGACAGGGAACTTAAAACCAGCTATGACACCCAGAGTCCTCTTTACAAGCAAGAAAGCTGATCTCTTCTGGTGGGAGGGCAGAGGACAGAGGGCAGGGAATGTTAACCATAAAACTGGATAGGAAAGAGAGAGGTTTTTGACTTAAGGGCACTCTTCCAGAGACAATATTTAGCATCATGAAAAAGACCCCAAGAAATTTACATTTATACCAGAAAATGGTGTTAATTCATTACTTGTATGCCTCTTAGGTGCATGGAAAATTGATCCTAAATTTCACTGAATGAACTGAAATACCAGAACTACCATTGCAAACACTAAGGGTTGGGATGATAAATTTGGGGGAATGAGATATGCTTCATAGTGTAGACTATGTGTGGTCAGAGATAAAATAGGTAATTATGACTCCCAGTGAGACCCAGAGGTCACATTATTTACCCAGGCCATGAGAAATATTCTGGTAGAGAGGTACCAGCATGAATTAAAAAGTTTAGTGATGGCTCTCCTTTGTTGCCCAGGACTGGTTGTATGTAGGATGACCAATTCTCCTAATTTTAGTACTGAAGACTCTACATCCTAGGAAACCATCCAGTTCTAGAAAAACCTAGAGTTGTTCACCCAAGTTGATATTAGACGCTATTACAGAACTTAGTTTAAAGATAGCATGGGGATGATAGAAACATTAGAAGACAAGTGGAGGCACTTAACTTCCAGAAGTTAGAGGGGGATCACAATTACTGCAACAACATAACAATGTCAAAGTTACACCCCATATATTCTGAACCACAGAGTTATGGGGATGTTTAATAACATATAGCATCACTGAGACAAATAACAGTAGCTGACAAGGGTAATAGTAAGCAAGAAAAAAAGAATGAATGACTGGATTATTGAGGGCTGTGACCCCAATAAAAAGTTATGATTCCATATATGGCTCCCACAGTTGAGCCATTTGACCACCTTGGAATCCATCAGCTGAAGATGTGGCTGGGTATTCAGGAAGAAATATCCTACACAACACAGCAAGTATACAAGATAATGGTTCTTCCAATAATTCTCTCAAAGGGATGTATCACTATTTAGACAGCGAATTGTGCATTCAGCAAAAGGGGGTATCCAGATCATGGAAACTGATGACACTGAATCTGAGAGGACATTGATAGCCAGAGATCTGAAGCATTATCACGGAACCTTTAAAGTGTGACTACATAGGGCTGGAATAACAAAAGGAGTCTTGAACAAAGTCTGGTTTACACTGCATACCTTCATTTTGCAAAGACAGCCAATCATCACTTTCCTGGTACCCAAATATATAATTGGGACTGACATACTTGCAAGTTGGCACAATCCCCACGCTGGGTTCTTACTCCATAGGACACAGGCTAACCTAATAAGTAAAGTCAAAAGGAAGATTTTGCAATTATTTGTATCCAGCCAAGACAGTAAATCAAAACCAACACCATCTTCTGGGGAAGGTTTTGGCAGAAATTAGTGCCACCCTTAAGAATCCAAAAGGATTTGGGACAGTAGTTTGTCATATCTTTATCTGATTCACCAGAATGATTCCTGCAGAAAGAAGATAGACCCTGGAGAATTGTTGCAGACTATTTCAAGCTCAATGAAGTCATACCCTTGACTACAACCAACATGCTAGTTGTGGTATTTTTGCTAGAGTATATTAGGAATACTCAGACACATAGCATGAGCCATTGATTTGGCAACTGAACTCTTTTCCATTATTATCAGAATGGAGAAACAGTTTAGCATTCACGTGAAGCAGAGAATATATATTTTTATTTTTCTCCCAGACTATGTTTATTTTCTGCCCTCTTTCATTATATAGTACAAAGAGATCTGGACTGTCTGAATAGTTTGTTGAACACCAAATAGATCTTACACTGATGACGTATTGATTGGGTAGGCCGAGTAAGAATTGGACATACTAAAGGTCATGGCAAGACACATGCACTCCAGATATCAGGAGATTAGTCCTGTGAATACCCAAAGGGTTTGTCATATCCATAATATTTTTAAGGATCTAGTGGTCCAAAGCATGTCAAGACATAATCTCTAGAGCTATGTCCACGACTGCCGCTGGCAGCTCTAGGGTGTCCCTGTCCCTGGATGAATTGCTTTCAAAAGATGGTGCCTAGAAGCCTGAGGAGGAGCTGGAGAAGGAAGATGATGAGGAGCTAGATGAGACTGTTGGAGAGACTGTGGAGTCTTATGAAGATGGTCCCAGAGAGAGTCCATTCTGCAGAGGGAGCTACTTTGGAACTCCCCCTTTGTAGCTCAAAAAATGTGTAGGTTTTCCAGGAAAGCCTTGTGGATTGGGACCATTTCCTTCATGGTCTTGGTTCTTCCTGTTGTGTTTGGGATTGAGAACTTGCAAATGGAGCAGTAGCAACAACTGTAGTAAGGGCAGATACCTAGCAGGGAACACAAGGCTCTCAGGAAGAATGCTAGGGGCTCTACCTTCACTTCCTGGAAAGATCTAGATTATTACTGCTATATGATTTGTCTTGTTGGGGCCAGTTTGAAATTTCAATAGTGTTTGAACTACTGATTATTTTTTAGGTTATATATATTTTTTTTAATTTTGGCACATTGATTTATCTAAACCTGGTGGGGAGAATTCTCCCAAGTTTCTCACTGAGACTACCAACTTGCAACTGTGCCCTCCGCACTGTCCCATTTCTTCTGTCCTCCTTCTGATACCAGAGTACGGCTCTGCAAATGGTTACTCCAGCTCTGGCCACCCTACTCCTTTCACTAAATAATTTGTGACCAGAAGATCTCAACCTCCCATTGTGGCATAGGAACTGATGCCACTGGGAAGGATGTACCCCTGAATATTTTTGTTTTCGAGTATGGAGATGTAGGAAAGGGACACACACACAATATGAAATGCATAATGTGTTACAGCTGTAAAGTGTCACTGTGAATTTCTATGTTGGAAAGGAGGGAGGGCTGGCAGCAGTTTCAAACACAGGATGAGGACTGTGGAGGACAAGAAAGGAGCTCATTGCCTTTGCCCATTTTGGCTAATAGACCTATATAAGTGTCCAAAAAAGAAACAAAAAAGTATGTGCTTATTTTTTTTGTATTATAATATTAAAAATAGGGGTGTCTGGTGGCTCAGTAGGTTAATGTCTGACTGTTGGTTACCACTTAGGTCATGATCCCAGGTTTGTGGGATCAAGTCCCTCATCAGGCTCTGTGCTGAGCATGGAGCCTGCTTGGGATTCTCTCCCTTTCTCCCTCTGTCCCTCCCCCACGTCTCTCAAAAATGAATAAAAAATTTAAAATAAGCTTCAATAAAGAGATCCTGTTACAAATATATATTTTCATATATATATATATATATATATATATATATATATTTCAAAAATTATTCCAATGGGAAAAAAAGACATAATCTCCACAGTAAAAGATAAATTAGTGCACTTTGCATGGCCAATTGCAAAGTAGGAAGCACAATTTCCTGTGGACCTTTTCATATTTTAGAAACAATAAATTTCACACACGGGAATATGCTGTGGTCATAAATCCGGCATGCAAAAGGCTTTCAGCTCTGAGTGGGTCTTAAAGCAGGAAAGACCTCTGGAGTAGATCTAAGGTGTGGTATAAGCATCCCTGTCACTGGGCCTTATAATCTGGAAGACTTTATGAAATTGATAGTAACAGTGGAGGGAAAAGATTCCATGTGGAGTATGTAACAAGTCATATTAAAAGCATTATGTCACAGGCCCTGAATTTCTGAAGCAAAGCCTTGCAATCTCCATAAGAGAATTATATGCCTTTTGAAAAACAACTCTTACATGTCCCTAGGCCCTGGGAGGTATGGAAGAAGACTTGACCAGGAGATACTTAATGAATATGTGGCTGGAGCTAGTATTATGAACTGGGTCCTGGAGATCTACCAAGTCATGTGGTCATGAAGGTCTAGCAATAATCTATTGTAAAATAAAGTGGTAAAAGCATACACGAGAATAAGCAAGACAAGAAGTCACAAGCAGTATGGCATCTGCCACTTCCACAGCAGCACTGTTCCTTCAGTATGTGCCTGTGATTTTATGGAAGTATTCCATATGACCGGCTAAAGGGAAAAAAAAACAATGAAAACAATTTAGTTTATATATAATTGGGTGCTTGGTTATTTCAGTATGTGAGTGTTAATGGACATTGACAGAAGTTTTATAGGCCCCTCTGTCTTGGGCAACCCAATCCTGCCATAATGAATACATGAAGAGAGTGGCCACACTGATAGATATGGAGGCTACCAATGGCCAACACGATGAACCCATACTTACACTTATCAATACTGAACCATCTACTGCTGATGTCAAATGTACACCCTGCCAACAATAGTGAAAAGTGCTAAGCCTTTCATACAGCACAGTTTCTCAAAGACAGACAAACTTCATGGTTTAAATTGACTACATTGGGACTTTTCCATCCTATAATGATACTTTATTCTCACAAAGATTGTCATATATTCCACCCATGATTTGGTCACCTTCTATGACCATAGAGACCAGTCAGCAGTATGATAGCATGTGAAAGTGTTTGCTTTTTTCCATGTGGAATCTTACATAAAAACATGTCTGACCAGGGAAATAATTTAATAGGTTGGGTGAGGGATCATGAACAGAAAATAAATATATTTATTGCATCATGTACTTAAAGTTGTTACAGCATTGTCATGGCTGTTGAAGATATAACTGAAGTGTCCACTCAGAGACAATACTCTGTGAGGATGTTTTGCTATCCTCTAGCATGCAGTATATTACTAAAATCAGAGAACAAAAAGTAGTACTCTGTCCTCAAAAGGAAAAATCCATGGCTCTGGTAATAAAAGATATAAATAGGAATGGGCCCATTTATCATTATCTCCAGTACCTACTGGGAGGTTTTGTGCTTACCATCCCAACAACTCTGAACTCTGGTCTCTAGTGAGACAGAATAGAAAATCTCAGCCATTTCTGTCTGACATAGGACATTTTGATGGGCAGTAGTCATTTGAGAGTTCTCAGCTAAGTTGGCCAACACTATGTAGGCTTATATCATGGCTTAAATTCTTCCTCTCCGATCCTTCCTTTCACTGCTATTTCTTAATATACATCTTACATCTGAAATTCTACCCTAGTATCTTCTGGAGAATCTAACCTGTTACAGAATGTTCAGTAATATTTTTGTGCATGAGTAAACAGAAAATCGAGTTGTTACAGGCATCTCTGTGGTGCAAATTGTGCAAAATGCTGTGCATTATACTGAAGGTGCAGTAGAGAACCATAGGCTGAACTTTGCTTATGAGATGACATGGCTTTTCCAACAGTCACTGTGGAATATACAACTGTATATCATAGGAAAAGAATGGAGGCATGAAAATGAAGGATGAAGAAAAATAAATAATGGGGAAAGTTGAAAGTATAACCCTGGAAGGCTTATTAAGAAGACTGTTCTTGTTTTAATATTTATTTGTTCAATTAGCATCCTGGAACCTACAACCTCAAGAAGATTTGCTTATACCTCTCATGGCTTCCTATAAAGTTATAAAAAAGTATAACAGTTGTGATTAATCTAAAGGGCACCAGTTGCTTTGAAAGTAGTAATAGAGCTACAGCACCATTTCTCTTTACATTCCGAGTCCTAACATCCCTTTCTTTTTTTATTTTTATTATTTATTTATTTATTTATTTATTTAGGGTGGCTCAGTTGGTTAAGGTTCGATTCTTTTTTCTATTTATTTATTTACTTTTAATTTATTCATATATGAGAGACAGAGAATGAGCAGAGGAGAGCAGAGAGAGAGGAAGACGCAGAATCTGAAGCAGGTTCCAGGCTCTGAGCTGTCAGCATATAGCCTGACGTGGGGCTCGAATCCCCAAACCAGGAGATCATGACCTGAGCTGAAGTCAGATGCTTAACTGACTGAGCCACCCAGGCACCCCCAGATTCTCTTTTTTTTAATCAATTTATTTATGTATTTTTATTCTTATTATTTTTTTAATGTACATACAAGTTAGTTAACATATAGTGCAACAATGATTTGGGGAGTAGATTCCTTAATGCCCCTTACCCATTTAGTCCATCTCCCCTCCCACAATCCCTGCAGCAACCCTCTGTTTGTTCTCTATATTTAAGAGTTTCTTATGTTTTGTACCCCTCCCTGTTTTATATTATTTTTGCTTCCCTTCCCTTATGTTCATGTGTTTTGTGTCTTAAATTCCTCATATGAGTGAAGTCATAGGACATTTGTCTTTCTCTGACTGACTAATTTCACTTAGCATAAAACCTTCTAGTTCCTTTTCAATAAATCTTCTGTTGTGGGGTGTCTCGGTGGCTCAGTCAGTGAAGCTCAGGTCACGATCTGACAGTTTATAGGTTTGAGCCCCACATTGGGCTCTGTGCTGACAACTCAGAGCCTGGAGCCTGCTTTGGATTCTCTCTCTCTCTCTCTCTCTCTCTCTCTCTCTCTGCCCATCCCCCACTTGTGCATTTCCTCTCTCTCTCAAAAATAAATAGAAAAATAACTTAAAAAAGAAGTTTTCTGTTGCCTTTTTTGAGGTCTTTGCTTTAAATGAACGCCTAGAATAATTTTCAGTTGAATATCCAGTATCCATGTGTTATAGATTGTCCCTCACACTATATTATATGAACCTTCTGTATGAACCTTATGAAGCTACAGAGGTACTGCAAAGATTTTTTAAAAACACTAAGATAAGCAAAATTCAAACTCTCTTCTCCCCTGTTAAAGTTAATTTTATAGTCTCTTTTCCCTTCATGTTTCCACTATTAAAAAACAAAAACAAAGATTAAACAAACCAGCATTGGAAATTTTCGAGGTTTCTCTCTCTTTGCTTTTCATCTATTCCCTTACTTCTCTGAATATAAAGTTCTAATAAACATATTTTTCAATTTTTATTTCTATCCACTTTATATTTTGTTTTGATTTTACTTTTTTTGAGGTATTGCTAACATACAGTACATTGAGCCAATTATAAGAATGTGGCTTGATACAAACTTATTTTTGTACACACCAATGATATGGAACATTTTCAGAAGGCTGTCATTGTGTTACAATAAATAACCACCCAAAGGTAGCAGATTTTCTGACCTTTATCATCATAAATTTTCTCCTTTTCTCTCAATTTCTTTCCCACCTGCTTTTCAAATCTTTTCACTTTGTGTTTCATTCTAGTTAATATCTTCCTGTCCACCTTTTTCTTTCAGCTGTCTCTATTTAACTTGTCCACTTAGGTTTTAGTTTTAAGAATGTTATTTTCAATTCTATGAATTCTAATTTATTATTTTACAAATAGTCTTGTATTTGATTTGTTTTCTTCAGAGTCATTATGATCATTTAAATCTTTATTACTTATGCAGTGAGTTTGCCTACATATGTGTTTATATTTCTGGATCCAGGAGAATACACATTCTAAATAAGTAGAGTCTTTATCTATCTTGTTTACTGATATCTCCTTTGACTAGAACAGCTGTAGGTCATAGAGGGACTGAAGATCTAAAGATCTTTACATCCTTTCAACTGCTGGTATATTCTCTTGACTTGGACCTCCTTGCTTTCTTCCACACCCAAATCCATTCTTCAATGCTGCCAGAATCATCTTTGAACACCCAGGTTACTTACTGTTCTGTTTGAAATCTTTCAAGGACCTTCCACTCCTCTTAGAATAATGACAAAGCCCCACATAATTGATTTCTGCCTATTTCTCCAGCATCACTTCCTGGGCTCCTTGTACCACATTAGTGACTTTAAAATCCAGTAAAATACCACTCCCCACATGTTGAGTAATCTTGTCTCTTAATCACACTTATGACTTCCTAAGCAGGGCATCTTCCACTAATATATTCTTAGAATT
Source organism: Lynx canadensis (assembly GCF_007474595.2). Lineage (NCBI taxonomy): Eukaryota > Metazoa > Chordata > Mammalia > Carnivora > Felidae > Lynx > Lynx canadensis. The sequence continues at coordinate 123,492,711 of NC_044311.2, forward strand.
CTCATTAGCAAATTTTTTGAGAAACCCTGAAATACACAAAGTTATTTAACTTTTTAAACTAACACTTCTCAAACTTATCAATTATAGTCCCTTTTGTCATGGAATATTTATTAACATCTCACTAATAATTTACAAAAGATACTCTATTTCCATCTATAAAACTGCACAATTTTCAGCAGTCAGTGTGGAAAGAGGTAGATGTGATTCCATAAAGTAATTCAGAGATCATATCTACAGGATATATTAGAATATACTTGACATTCTTATCAGCCATCAATAATAAATAAAGTATAGTGAAAAAAATAGGATTTGAAAGCCTTATGTATTAGAATGATTATAATATAATTTTTGGTGAAATTTTAATGCACACCCATACACACATATTTTTTCCCCTCATTTTGGCTACAAGTTCTCTTAAAACCCCTTTTGACCTTTCTGCTTTTTGCTTATTTTGAACTGATGTCTTCTTTTTAGGACGTAGGGCCCTAGAGAATGTAGTGTGTATTTGGATTCCTCAGAGTGACTGAAATCAAGTAGAGTACTACTGATATTATTGATAAAGTTAAAAAACAAAGCATCATGCTGACATTTGTGAATCACCATTGCCAATAGACATGTGTAAAGGTTTTCTATCTTTAGCAGAGGAAAATCATGATATTGTGCTTGCTGTTCAAGGGAGTTATAATTTTTTTTGCCCTTCAATAAATAGCCTATTAAGGATACAGAAGCCTGAGTTTTGAAAAACTTTTCTGAAGTAGGTGATTATTATCTCATGATGAATATCATTGTTTTGCTGTTTCTCATGACTTACAGTTGCTATCATTTCTTTTTTTAAGAGTATCTACAGTAAAGCATGATGATGCTCATAGTAAAAAAGATATGGGGTATGGATCCTGTTTGTTGTGACATTCTTCATGAATCACGAAACATCTTTGGGTGCATGGGTGGCTCAGTCAGTTAAGATTTTGACTGAAGCTCAGGTAGGATCTTGTGGTTTGGGATTTTGAGCCCCATGTAAGGCTCTGTGGTGACAGCTCAGAGCCTGGAGCCTGCTTCAGATTCTGTGTCTTCCTCTCTCTCTGCTCTTCCCCT